>NC_082710.1:156102103-156426270 GCF_030144855.1 Hypanus sabinus
CCTGCTATTTCTACACAAACTTCCCTCAAGGTCCTGGGGAATATCCTGTCAGGATCCGGAAATTTATCCACTTTTAAATTTCTTAAAAGCGCCAGTACTTCCACCTCTTTAATTGTCATAGGTTCCATAACTTCCTTACTTGATTCCCACACCTTACACAATTCAGTATCCTTCTCCTTATTGAATACCAAAGAGAAGAAATCGTTCAAAATCTCTCCCATCTCCCGGCTCCACACATAGCTGACCACTCTGATTCTCTAAAGGGCCAATTTTATCCCTCACTATCCTCTTGCTTTTAATATAACTATAGAAACCTTTCGGATTTACTTTCACCTTATTTGCCAAACCAACCTCATGTCTTCTTTTAGCTTTTCTAATCTCTTTCTTATGATTCCTTTTACATTTTTTATATTCCTCGAGCCATTCCTTTACTCCATGCTGCCTATATCTATTGTAGACATCCCTCTTTTTCCGAACCAAAGTTCTAATATCCCTTGAAAACCATGGTGCTTTCAAACCTTTTACACGTTCATTTAGAGATATAGACAGTATTCAACGAAAAATCAAATATAAGGGATCATGTTGTACAAATTGCAATTTATTTCTCAAATTAATTTTGTTGTGTTGGTAATGGCTGATGTCAGTGAAACAGCTGCTTTCTGAAATGTTGTAGATTATTATAAGAGTTCTCAATGGTTTTCTCCAGCCATGAAGACAAAAGGGAGCTAGTAATGCAATATAATTGAGTTTTCACAAATGATCCAATAATAAAAAGTTGACAGAAATGCTAAGAACTCATTGGGTTGAGAGTTAGTTAAAAGTGATGAAAACTGAGAATGGGAATACATAGAACAAATTCACATTCGGAGGTGGGTTTGAAGAACAGCTATATGCAATCAACATATTGTGTTTCAATATATCCGAGTTTGTATAAAGAATTCGGAGTTTGTAGAACGTGTGTGAAAAAGAACTCGGAGGATGATGCAGATACGTTAAAGTGAACAGGGTATAGTTTAAGTTTATGAAAATGAATGACAATGGTGGATGAGGTGGGCAAATGTCAACGTATTTACTTTAATCAGAAGAATGGAAAAATGTTCCATTTTTAGATGTACGGCCACCACTAAGTGTCTGCTATGAAGGAGATTCTGGTATTCTCACACATGAATATCAGGTTGTTGGTCACAATTTGGAAGGGAGATTCTTATGCGAGGCATTTGTAGCCTAAGGTTGTAGTTGCCTTTTGTGTAACTGCTGTTCGGATCATCACAATTATACCACCGCTCAGAACAATCCCATCGTCAGATCCTCTATTTATTTTCGCCTTTCCCTTACACTCATACTTTGTTTTTCTTTGTGAGATCAATGGGGAGAGGTTAGATTCCAGTCAGCAGCCTTATCTGGATCAGAGCCAAGTAGGAGCATTAATTCGCATTGCTTCATTAACATGAACATATTCAAACGTTTGTGAGTGCACATGTGGATAAAACTGATGGTATATTCTCTCATGGTTATTGAGGGTGATCACTAGGATGCACAACATCAAACTTCATTTTATGGAATGATGAGAAGAAGTAAGAAATATAAATAATCAGCATGAGAAAGCGTATAGCCTGTTTTGGAGAATAGCCTTCTGAGGCTGAGGTCTTGCAGCTTTGGTGAACAAGCTCAGATTTCAGGAACAGCTATTGATCTGATTAAACAATTTCGCATATAGTATATTTTTGGTACACTGAAGATTGCTTCATACAATGTCAATTGTAAAATTCAAGGAGAGAACCTGGGCCACTGAGCCTGCTCTATAAACCATTGCTCTACAAAAGATTTTATGTCCAGGTCCCTATCTGCTCACTGCCCATTAAATCTTAATTGACAACCTGTTCGTACTAGGTACCTAGAATTATTTATCCTAATCTCTGGGTAAGAATTCATTTTCCTGGAAATGATGAAAGGAAACAAGATTATGGAAAAGATAAAAATTCTATCTCATAATGTTATGATTATTTGCAATTATCTACTTGGTAAGGGGCCTATATTCAGTTATTGGGCAAATTTAAGTTTGAAATCAATGGACTTTTAATATCAGGTAAATCAATGGATATGGAGGCTGATCAACTTTAATTTCAAATCTTCTTTTGTTTTCTGTATAGGTTCACACTCAACACTTGCATTCATCCGTTCAGCTGTTGGCAATGCAGTTATTATTATCTTCTTGCTTCTTACTATGAAAATGAGAAGAGGTAAGCCATCATGTTGTGTTTTTTTCAGGCAATGTCCCATCAGTATGCTACTTTCTCATTCAAAGTTCAAAGTAAATTTAATGACAATGTAGATATATTTTAATTCGCCAAATACAACCTTGAGCTTCATCTTCTTGCAGGCAGTCACAATAAGTAGAAGAAACACAATGAATGACCACACCAAAACAGAACAGTCAAGCAACCAATGTGCAACAAAAAAACTGTGCAAATACAGAACGAAAGAGGAAAATGAAACAAAAACAATGACATTAAATAAATAAGCAATAAATATCAAAAATATGGAATGAAATTTCATTCAAAATTAGTCCACAGATTGTGGAAACAGTTTAGTGATGGGGTGTGTGTAGTTATCCCCTTTGGTTCAAGAAACTGATGGTTGATGGGCAATATCTGTTGCTATTAGCTGATGGTGTGGGTCCTGAGTCTCCTGTTCCACCTCCCTGATGGCAGCAGCGAGAAGAAAGCCTGAAATAAATGGTGGGGGTCCTTGCTGATGGATGGAGTTGTCCTGCAACAGCATTCTGGATGTGCTCAGTGTTTGTGAAGGTTTTATACGTTATGGACTGGGCCATATCCATTACATTTTGTAGACTGTTCTGTACAAGGGTATTGGTGTTCTCTTTTGAGGCTGTGAAGCAACCAGTCAATATACTTCTACAATACATCTGTAGAAGCTTGCCAAAGTTTTAGATAATAAGCTGAATCTTCACAAACTTCTAAGTAGAGGCACTACTGCGATTTCTGCAAAATGGCACATGCATGCTGAACCCTGGACCAATCCCCTGAAATAATAACACCAATGAATTTAAAGTTGCTAACCCTCTCCACCTCGGATCCTTTGATGAGTTCCCGGTCTTGGATCTCAAATTTGCAACTCCGGAAGTCGCTAATCATCTCCTTGCTGACGTTGAATGAGAAGTGGTTGTTGCACCAGTCAGTCATGTTTTCGATCTCCCTCCTATATGCTGATTGTCACCACCTTTAATACAACCAGCAACACTGGTGTAATTAGCAAGCATATTTATGATATTGGAGCTATGCTTAACCTCACAGTCTTAAGTATAACATGGGCAGAGGTTGGGGATAAGCACAGAGCCTTCTGGTGTACCTGCGCTGATAGTGATAGTGGAAGAGATGTTGTTGCCTATCCAAACCACTTGGGCTCCACAAGTAAGGAAATTGAGGATCTAATTGCAAAAGAAGGTATTGTAGCCTAGGTTTGAAGCTTATTGATTGGTATTAAATGCTGAGCTGTAGTCGATGAAGAAAATCCAGATGTTCCAATATTTAGTGAAGAGACAAGAAATGGCATCAGCTACTGACCTGTTATGTGAATACACAAATTGGAGTGAATCCAAGTTACTTCTCAAGCAGGAGTTAACATGTTTCATCACCAATCTCTCAAAACTCTTCACCTCAGTGGATGGATGATAGTAATTCAGCAATTTGCCACGTTCTTCTTAGGTACCAGTTATTGAAGCAGGTGTATCCTTCCGGCTGCCAAAGTAAGACATTAAAGACATGGAACATAGAACATAGAATAGTGAAGCAAAGTACAGGCCCTTTGGTCCACAATGTTGTGCTGACCCTTAAACCCTTCCTCCCATATAACCCCCAAACTTAAATTCCTCCATATACCTGTCTAGTAGTCCCTTAAATTTCACTAGTGTATGTGCCCCCACCACTGATGCAAGCAGTGCATTCCACGCACCAAACACTCTCTGAGTATAAAACCTTCCTCTAATATCCCCCTTGAACTTCCTACCCCTTACCTTAAAGTCATGTCCTCTTGTATTGAGCAGTGGTGCCCTGGAGAAGAGGCGCTGGCTGTCCACTCTATCTATTCCTCTTAATATCTTGTATACCCCTATCATGTCTCCTCTCAACCTTCTTCTCTCCAAAGAGTAAAGCTCCAGCTCCCTTAATCTCTGATCATAATACATACTCTGTAAACCAGGCAGCATCCTGGTAAATCTCCTCTGTAACTTTTCCAATGCTTCCACATCTTTCCTATAGTGAAGCGACCAGAACTGGACACAGAGCTCCAAGTGTGGCCTAACCAGAGTTTTACAGAGCTGCATCATTACCTTATGACTCTTAAACTCTATCCCTCGAGTTACGAAAGTTAAGACCCCATGAACTTCCTTAACTACCCTATTTACCTGTGAGGCAAATTTCAGTGATTTGTGGACATGTACCCTCAGATCCCTCTGCTCCTCCATACTACCAAGTACCCTGCCATTTACTTTGTACTCTACCTTTGAGTTTGTCCTTCCAAAGTGTACCACCTCAAATTCTCCGGGTTGAACTCGATCTGCCACTGCTCAGCCCACTTCGGCATCCTATCAGTGTCTCTCTGCAATCTTTGACAATCTACACTGTCCACAACACCACCAACCTTTGTGTCATTTGCAAACTTACCAACCCTTTTACCCACACATCCAGGTCGTTAATAAAAATCTCGAAATTAGAGATCACAGAACCGATCGTTGTGGGCACCATAGTCACAACCCTCCAATCTGAATGTACTCACTCCACCACGACACTCTGCTTTCTGCAGTCAAGCCAATTCTGCATTCACCTGGCCAAACGTCCTTGGATCCCATGCATTCTGACTTTCTGAATAAGCCTACTGTGTGGAACCTTGTCAACTGCCTTACTAAAATCCATGTAGATCACATCCACTGCACTACGCTCATCTATATGCCTGGTCACCTCCTCAAAGAACTCTATTTGGCTTGTTAGTCTCGATGTGCACTTCACAAAGCCATGCTGACTGACCCTGGTCAGACCATGATTCTCTAAATGCCCGTAGATCCTATCTCTAAGAATATTTTCCAACAGCTTTCCCACCACAGGTGTAATCTCACTGGTCTAAAATTACCCAGACTATCCCTACTAACTTTTTTTTTAAAAGGTGACAACATTCGCCTCCCTCCAATCCTCCGCTACCATTCCCGTGAACAACAAGGACATATAGATCATAGCCAGAGGCTCAGCAATCTCTTCCCTCGCTTTGTGGAGCAGCCTCGGGAATATTCCGTCAGGCCCTGGGGACCTATCCGTCCTAATGAATTTTAACAACTCCAACACCTCCTCCCTCTTAATATCATCAGCATGCTCCAGAACATCAACCTCACTCATATTGTCCTCACCATCATCAAGTTCCCTCTCATTGGTGAATACCGAAGAGAGGTATTCATTGATGACCTCGCGCACTTCCAAAGCTTCCAGTCACATCTTCTCACCTTTATTTCTAATTGGTCCTACCTTCACTCCTGTCATCCTTTTGTGCTTCAAATAATTGAAGAATGCCTTGGGGTTTTCCTTTACCGTACTTGCCAAAGCCTTCTCATGCTCCCTTTTTGTTCTCCTCAGCCCTTTCTTAAGCTCCTTTCTTGCTACCCTATATTCCTCAATAGCCCCATCTGATATTTGCTTCCTAAACCTCATGTGTGCTGCCTTCTTCCACCTGGCTACATTTTCCACCTCAGTTGTCATCCATGGTTCTTTCACCTTACCATTCTTTATCTTCCTCACCGGGACAAATTTATCCCCAACATTCTGCAAGATATCCCTGAACATTGACCACATATCCGTAGTACATTTTCCCTGCAAAAACATTATCCCAATTCACAACCACAAGTTCTAGCCTCATAGCCTCATAATGTGCCCTTCCCCAATTAAAAATGTTCCTGTCCTCTCTGATTCCATTCTTTTCCATGGTAATGTTAATGGCCAGCGATCTCTCATCCACTGACAGATCTGTCAACACTCCAGCAAGTTGGTCAACACACTTTAGGACTTGACCAAATACCTGTTTCGGCCAGGTGCTTTCACTCACCCTTCTGAAGGCTGGTCTCATGACGGCCTCTGAGTCTGAAATCATATGGTCTTGGGGGGTTATGGGAGCTCATGAAGGCGCTTCCAAGTTTTGTTGGCCAAACCGAGCATAAATGGCTCATCTGGGAATGAAGCCTTGTTGTTATCTGTGTATGTAGAAATGTACCTGCACTTCAAATGTCTTATGGTCGTATTCTGGAGGGAGCCATCTTAACAAACTGACTCACATCTGAGGGTTAAATTTTACGTGGAACAAGATATTGTGTCCTTATCCAAATTCTGAAATTTGCTTACAGCAATTTTCCAGTATTTATAGAGTCATGGAGCATTACAGCATATAAACAGACCCTTTGGCCGTTCAAGTACTTGCCGAACATTTAATCTTGCTAGTCCCATTGACTGGGACTAGACCATAGCCCTAATATCCCTCCCATCTGTGTACCTATCCAAATGTAAAAATTGAGCCCACATACACCAGTTCCGCTGGAAGTTTGTTCCAGACTGTCAAAACCCACTGAGTGAATAAGTTCCTGCTCATGTTGCCCCTTAACATTCCAGCTTTCACTCTTAACCCATGACATCTAATTCTAATGTCACCCAACCTCTGGAAAATGCCTGCTTGCTTTATATACAACCCTCATCATCGTTATGTACAGTGTTGTATAACATGAACGATTATGATTGTCCTTGGCAAATTTTTCAAATTTGCCAAGAAATAGTTTGCCATTGTCTTCTTTTGTACAGTGTTTTTTCAAGATGACTGACCGCAGCCTTTATCAATACTCTAGTGCTGATGGGGAACTGATAAAATGTGATAGAAATACACTGACCAAATACCCAAATCCTACTCTCATTTCATATGTTCTTGTGGTCCCTTATTGTCAGTTGGTTTGTATATGGAGAGAGAGACACTGAAGCGGGTCCACAGTTCACAGATTTTAATATAAGTAGAATTTTAAGGAAACAATAAAACAAGAAACGTTTGGCCCAACAGGGCCGTTAAATACAACTCTCAATTGCAAAAACTGAATGCCAACACCACGGCTGAAAGGAATATCTAAATAGAAATCAAGTACTGCTCGTCCTCTTCATCAGTTGATTCGACAATCCATTATTCCCAGGCAAGGCTGAATGCAAGCAGGCAGCGTAAAGTGGTTGTGTTTTGTTCACGTCCTAACAAGTGCTACAATGACAGTAAATTAATTAAATATTGCCATAAAGAAATAATAATTACCTGTCACATGCATATTCATGATAGCAATTGCTGAATCTGCCGTGCGGCTCAATCTGTGGTTGTGACACCTCTGGTCTAATTGGAAATGGAACATAAACACCAGCAGGAGCAAGTTGGTCCAAATCTGTCTCAATGGTGTACAATCCCATGCAGTATCTTTAGCCCGGACAGTGTTTCCATTAGGTGTAAAACAGTACTCATTTAGACCAGTACCATCTGTACCATAATTCCATCAATTTATTCTAGAGTTAAAGTTTTACTTGACTCAGAGTCAGTGGTCTGAGGAGAGTGACTTATAGATTTCTGTTAACCTCCAGTTGAAAAGGTGCCTTCTCGAAGAAGTCCTGAATGGCCCTGCTTTATTTTTAAAGCTATGTTCCTTTGATCTATCCATTCTTACACATCAAATTAGTTAATCACTTTATTTGGTTATCCTGGATATCAGGGAACATGTGTAGTAGGTGTAACTGGTCTATCGAATTATCCCGAATTAACAAAAGTGCCACTTTGATGAATCTGCACACTCTCTTAGGTCTTCCCTCCATGAATTGCTCAGTATTAAGCGATGGGGAGATTTTTCTGCTTACAGCAACCAACCAGAAACATACCGGTTAAGGAATAGATGTTGGGAGGTGTGCAAACCCTATATAAAGACATGCAAAGTGAAAAATAACTAGTCATAACTGTAATACCCGTTTTTTCAATCTAAGCCATTTTGGTGCTCTTACCCACGGATGAGTTCTGATCCTTTTGCTTTCATTTTAGCTAACTGTGTTCTGCATAAATCCCTCTAACAACAAGCCATCAATCTTAAACATTATCCTTTGTCACTTTTCATAGGTGCTGATTGAACCGTTGGCTTTTCTGTCAGATTTGAAGCATTTCTCAAAATTTTCAAAACTTACAAGTAGAGGTTTACACATAGAATTGCACAGTAAAATTACAGTAATTTGTAACTCAGTGCCTATTAAATACAAACACATTTTTGGTGTTCCTGAGCAAAAGACATCTTATTTTTGTATTGGTTTGATTCTTTGTTGCACTAATTAGGCCTAAATGTTAAAGTATATCTATTGCAAGAACTTGAGATTGGAAATGTAACAGTTCATATTAGGACTCAGAGTAATAAAGGCTCGCTAGAACCTTTGCTCTTAAAAGGTCAGTGGTCATACCTCATTCTTTGTTAGTGAGATCTGTGATCTCCTGTGAACTTGACTACAACCTGGTATTCGCCTTGACTGGTTTAGCCCTGGAGGTCAGAGTACACAGTTACACTCATCCTGCTAGCGTTTGCATCATTCAAAATTGCCATTGCCAATGACATCTGCCTCATCATATGAGAAAAATCCTACACACAGAGTGAAGAGTTTCTCTACCTTTTAGTCAGACAACAGGACCATACTTAAGAACAATACTTATATTGGAGGCATCCCCGAAGTACAATTATTGACAGCTGGCACTCAAATCCTTTAATAGAACACCCTGGCAACCTCTCACCATTCTTATAAGCAGTGATATTAATAATTTGCACACCTACGTGGTAAATCCCTCAATGCAATTGTTTTATAGATACGTGACAAGTAAATCTACAATTTCCTCATCCATTTCTTTTCATGCTCTGGAATGAAACAAGTATCTAGATATTTTTCTGTCAATAGTCTACTGTTCCATTTAAGCTGTGTGGGAGCACAGCCACTTTTTATCTTCAATATACAATTATTTTAATCAGCAAACACTGTTGACAACTGTGTTTGCAACAAGAGAAATAACTGATTTTGCATACCAGAAGATTAACAAAGGTTTTCCTCCTCAGGTTGCAAACAGGCCCAGGAAGAAACAAGATAACTGCACAGTATCGTCAGGTAAAGCAAATAATGTATTCAGATCATTGTTTTTCAAACTTAGTTGTTTGGTTCCTGAAATATTCCCAAGCTTTCCATTTTCCTAGCATTGTCAAAGCACCAACACAAAGATATATTATGTATAAATAATTAATAAGATTTACAATACTTCTTTCAGCTCTGATTTGTGTGCCGCACCTTTATCCAACTGAATATTTTAGCCCTTTATTCTAGCCCCCTGCTTTCTGTATCTTAGCCAGAAAGATGTCTGTTGTCATACATATTCTGCTCCACCTGATATATTTGTGCTGTCACTGCCAAGCAGTGCCTATCACAGGGATATAGAAAGTATAAATACAGTATATACAATTTGCTTCAGTACCCTTAACGTCACTTTCTGTTATCAATTCAATTAATTGTTCTCCAAAACAGTTAAATGTAAAGCCTAAAGCTGAGTTTAAATTTTGTTGAGTTAGAAATACTGTATTTTAAATAGAAATAGAAATAAAGTGAAATTAAAGAAGGTTTGAAGAAAATATTGGAGTGGCTATTTTGGGAATTGTGCAATGTTAGAGTAGGCTAGCTTTGGCACATCAGGCTTCAGCGAGAACAGACTTGGGCAAGCAGAGACGCAGACTATAAGTAAGTTTCTGGTAAGTTTTTTTTTACTGTTCTGCTAGCACATTGCTAGCAGTGTCCAGATATTGCTGTATGTTCATTGTGTGAGCTGTGGGAGTTTGAGGAAACATGTAGTCTCCCTGGTAACTACAACTGTACAAAGTGCACCAAGCAGCAGCTCTTTAGAGATTGTGTTATGGAACTGGGCCTGCAGTTAAATTACTTTTAGCTTTTACAGCAGAATGAAGAGCTGTTAGATAGGTGCTACGGGGAGATTGTTACCCCTAATTTGTAGGAGACGGTTACCTCGGTGACTCTCAGGAAAGGGAAAGGCAGTCAGTGCAGAGTACCTCTGTGCCTGTGACCATCAATAATGCGTGTAGCATTTTTGATACTTTTCGGGAGTAGGTTATACCTCACAGGGTAAAGGCGCAGAGTCTGTCAATGAGTCTGGCTTTGTTGTTCAGAAGGGAGGTGAGGAAAGTGGATGCTGTAGCGATAGGAGATTGTATTATTGGAGCAGACAGAAGATTCTGTAGATGTGAAAAGGGCACCTGGGTGATATTTTGCCTATCAGGTTACAAGGGATCTCACTGACTTGGTTCACAATATCTTAAAGGTGAGGGTGGGCAGCCAAACATTGTTGTACATATTAGTGCCAATGGCTTAGGTAGGAGAAGTAAGGAGGACCTGAAGAGAGAATATAAGGAGTTAGGTAGGAAGCTGAAATGTAGGACCCGAAACGGAAGGGCACCAATATCCTTATGGACATGCTTGTGAGAGCTGTTGGGGAGGGCGTAAACTGTTGGCAAGGATTTGGGAGATGAAGTGATAGGGTTCATGATGAAGCAAGTTGGTGTACAGACGGATGCAGTATGTAGTGAGCCTGTGAGGACAGATGGGCAGATGATATGGCAAAATTCTAGCCAGTGGGATACTTAAGCAAAAATGGTGATGAATACAGGGCTGAAGGCATTTCCTCTGAATGCATACAATTGGAATCAGGTAGATGATGCAGTAGCGCAATTAGAGATTGGCATATACCTCTTTATGGGCGTGACTGAGTTGTGGCTGAAAGAAGACCATAATTAGCAGCTTAACATCCAAGGATACACATCGTATCGAAATGAGAAGCAGGTAAGCAGAGTGAATGGTGTGTCTCTGTTGCTAACAAGTGAAATAAAAGCTCTCGAGAGACATAACACGAGATCAGAAATGTAGAATCTTTGTGGAGAGAGTTAAAAAAAAAACTGCAAGTGTAAAAATACCCTGATGCCCCCCAAATAGCAGTCAGAATGTAGGATACAAATTACGACAGGAGATTGAAAAGGCAAGTAAAAATAGCAATATTACTATAGTAATAGGAGATCTCAATATGCAGGTTGATTGGGAAAGCAGGTTGATGTTGGATACCAAGAGTGGGATTTGCAAAATACCTATGAGTTGACCTTTTAGATCAGCTTGTTGTTGAGTGAACTTGGTGAAAATGTAATTCTGGATTGTGTGTTGTGCAATATACTAGACCTCATTAAGGAAGTTAAGGTAAAGGAACCCTTAGGAAGTAGTGATTGTAATATGATAGAATTCACCTTACCTTTTGAGAGGGAGAAGATGTATCAGTATTACGGTGGGGTGACGAGAGTTACAGAGGTGTGAGTGGGGTGCTGGCTAAAGCTGATTGGAAGGGGACATGGACCATAAGATCATAAGATATAGGCACATAAAGTCCATTCAGCTCCATTTCAGCATGGCTGATCATTTCACCATTCTGTTGCCTTCCTTCTGCAACCTTTGACGTCATGACCAATTAAGAAACTAACATCCTCAGCCTTAAATACTCCAGTGTACTGCCCTTCACAGCTATCTGTGGCAGTAAATTCTACACATTCACCATCCTCTGGCTACAGACATTCATCCTTACCTCTGTTCTAAATGGATATCCCTCTGTTCTGATGCTGAGCACCCAGTCCCAGGTTCCTCAATAATGGCAACTATCCTCTCTGCATCCAATCGCAGCCTTTAAGCATTTGATAGGTTTCAATTGGATCACCCTATCACCATTTATCCAAATTATAGTGAGCACAGGACAAAAACAATCAAAGACCCAAGACAATCCTTGCATAGAAACAGGCAGGAGTGATAACAGAAAAACAATTGCTGGAGTCCCTGGGTGCAATTCCTAAGGCTCAGGACAAATACAACCCTAAGATGCAGAAGTTTTCTAAAGGGAGGATGAAGCAATTTTAACTGACTAGGCAAGTCAAAGAGAGCAGAAAAGCGAAAAGGCAGGGCATAGAATATCGCAAGGATTTCTGGGAAGCTTTAAAAAAACCAACAGAAGGCAATTAAAAAACGTATAAGCAGAGAAAAGATGAAATATGAAGGAAAGCAAGCTAATAATATCGATATCAGTAAATGTTTAACAAGGGTTCCCCATGTAAGCCCAATATGAAGGTATTGAGGCATGTAATGGAAGAAAACCTGGATGTGTGGTTTTGCAATTGGCTGCCCACGGATAGCATAGAGTGGTGGAAGATGAAGGAGTATTCTACCAGTATCTGTTCTGGGGCCCCTGCTCTTTGTGAATGTTATAAATGATTTTGATGAGGAAGTAGAAGGGTGAGTTAGTGATTTTGCTTATTGCTGAAAGGTTTTTTGAGTGGTGGGTGTTGCAGAAGGTTGTTTGTTAGAGGACATTGTCAGGATGCAGACCTGGGCTGCAAAATAGGAGATGGAATTCTATTCAGGAAAGTATTAATTTTTAAATTTGTAAAGTTTAATTTGATGGCAGAATACAAGGTTAATAGCAGGATTCTTAGCAGGATGGATAAATTAGATAAATTAGGTGTCTTGCATTGAGGTCTGTTCAACTCAATATGGGAAGGATCTGAAAGCTTTAGAGAGAATGCAGAGATTTGCCAGGAAGCTGCATGAAATAGAGGACATGTCTTGTGAGTAAGGTTGCGACAGGTCAGGTTTTTCCTGTTCGAATAAAGGAGCATGAGAGGTGCCTTCACAGCGCATGTTAAGTACTGCCGAAGCTGATAGTAGAGGAAGATACATTGGAGACACTTAGGACATTTTTAGATAAGCATATTTATGAAGGAAAATGGAAGGCTATTTGGGAGGGAAGGGTTAGATTGATATTTGATTAAGTTATAATTGGAGGGTAGAGCAAAGTCATGATGGCGCTAAACAGTGACTCTTGCATGAAAGGCTCAAAAGACCAGGTAATGATAGAAACTAGAAGATTATAAGGATAGCAGGAAGGAGTTTAAGAATGAAATTAGGAGAGCCAGAAGGGACGATGAGAAGACTTTGATGGACAGGATTAAGGAAAACCCCAAGACATTCTACGTGAAGAACAAGAGGATAGGGTGTGAGAGAATAGGATCAATCAAGTGTGACAGCAGAAAAGTTTGCATGGAACCGGAGGAGTTGGTAAAGATACTTAATGAATAGTTTGTTTAGTATTCACTATGGAGAAGGACCTTGGTGATTGTAGGGATGACTTGTAATTGACAGTAACGCTTGAGCATGCAGGTATTAAGGAAGAGGATGTGCGTGAGCTTTTGGAAAGCATCAAGTTGGATAAGTCACCAGGACTGGACGGGATGTACCCAGGGTATTGTGGGAAGTGAGGGTGGACATTTCCGAGTCTTTGGCGATGATGTTTGCATTATCAATGAGGACAGGAGACGTTCTGGAGGATTGGAGGGTTGCGGATGTTGTTCTCTTGTTCAAGAAAGTGAGTAGGGATAGCCCAGAAAATTATAGACCCGTGAGTCTTACTTCAGTGGTTAGTAAGTTGATGGAGAAGATTCAAAGAGGCAAGATTTATGAACATTTGGAGAGTCATAATATGATTAAGAATAGTCAGCATGGCTTTGTCAAAGGCAGGTCATGCCTTACGAGCCTAATTGAAATTGTCGAGGCTGTGACTAGACACATTGATGAAGGTAAAGTCATAGGTGCAGTGCATATGGATTTTGACAAGGCATTTGATAAAGTACCCCATGCAAGGCTTATTGAGAAAGTAAGGAGGCATGGGATCCAAGGGGACATTGCTTTGTGGACCCAGAACTGGCTTGCCCACAGAAAGCAAAGAGTGGTTGTAGACTGGTCATATTTTGCATGGGGTTCGGTGACCAGTGGTGTACCTCAGGGATATGTTTTGGGACCCCTACTCTTTGTGATTTTTATAAATGCGGCAATGGTGGGATGGGATTGTAAATTTGCTGATGACACAAAGGTCGAGGATGTTGTGTATAGTGTGGAGGGCTATCAGAGGTTACAGTGGCAATTGATACGATGCAAAACTGGACTGAGAAGTGGCAGATGGAGTTCAACACAGATAAGTGTGAGGTGGTTCATTTTGGTAGGTCAAGTATGATGGCAGTATATAACATTAATGGCACTACTCTTGTCAGTGTGTAGGATCAGTGGGATCTTGGGGTCTGAGTCCATAGGGCACTCAAAGCTGCTACGCAGATTCACTCTGTGGTTAAGAATGCATATGCTGCATTGGACGTCAATCATGGGATTGAGTTTAAGAGCCGAGAGGTTATGCTGCAGCTATATAGGACCTTGGTCAGACTCAATGTGCAGTACTGTGCTCATTTCCGTTCGCCTCACTACAGGAAGGACATGGAAAGCATAGAAATGATGCAGAGACGATTTATAAGGATGTTGCCTGGATTGTGGAGCATGCCTTATGAGAATAGGGTGAGTGAACTGGGCCTTTTCTCCTTGGAGCGACGGAGAATGAGAAGTGGCTTGATAGAGGTGTACAAGATAATGAGAGTTATTGATCGTCTGCATAGTCAGAGGCTTTTTCCCAGGACTGCAATGGCTAGCACGTGACGGCATAGTTTTAAGGTGTTTGGAAGTGGGTACAGAGGAGATGTCAGGGGTAAGTTCTTTACGCAGAGCATAGTGAGTGGGTGCAATGTGCTGCCAGCGGCGGTGGTGGAGGCGGAAACGATAGGGTCTTTTAAGAGACTCCTGGATGGATGCATGGAGCTTAGAAAAATAGAGGGCTATGTGTAAGCCTAGGAAGTTCTAAGGTAAGGACATGTTCGGCACAGCCTTGTGGGCCAGTGGGCCTGTATTGTGCTGTAGGTTTTCTATATTTCTATGTTTCTTCTATGCAGATTCAAAGCATATCTCTTTTTTTCCCCCTTTCAAGGTTCTTTTGAAGACTCTGACCTGGAGTTACACTCTGACTACCGTTCTTTGTGGGAATGGGACCAGCTCTCACATCCTTACGGCCGGTCACGTTTTCACGTTTTGATATCCCAAGAATGTGGCCTGTAAGACCAGCTCACTATTAGGGGGACATATTTTCTTGGCTCTGGAGATGGGCTGATTTAAGGCCGCTGCCACTCACTCGGTGTCGGGAGAACAGGAAACATCAGGAGTAGCGGGTTAGCTGCTGGCTGTATCTGCAGATACCTGAGGTTTTCAAAGGCCGATTCTCTGGCCACAAAGCTCAGAAGAAGCAACGCAACAGTTTTTTTTAATGTCATAAATCAGCAAACTGCTTGTTATATCTCCACTTTCACTGTGAAACAGCGTCGCCTCTTTTACCCCTGTTAGGGAGAGAGAGCTGTCTGGTATGTCGAATTGCCGGGGGAACGAGTAGTCTTTGGGGTACTGCGTCTTTATTGGTGCTTTGCTGCACGTTTGAATGCTGAGTGGAGGGCAGCGATTGTTTCTTGCTGATGGGGGTGAAGGTGGGTCATTGCCTTGCTGCTGCTTGTGAATGGGAGTGGGAAGCTGGGGCAGGAGCTTTGGAGTTCTAATGTTGAAACTGTCATTCATTCTTTGAGGCACATCTCTGTTTTTGTGGATATTTGAGAAAAGAATTTTAGTATGTATATTTTATACATTACTCTGATGTTTAATGTAGCTATTGAATAATGTCAGTACTAAATTATGGGCTGAAGGCCCTAAACTGAGCTGTATTTTTCTATGTTCTCTATTCCTGTAACCAGAGACACCAGCTACGGTTAGAACCTGAAACAGTTGACCCAGAAAATATTACTACATTTGTAAGCAAGTAAAAGTGATGATATTATACAGATATTTTAAGCAATAAAATTTGAAATTATGTTTTAAAGAATGGTTAAGATAGATCATGTCTAAAATCTGTTAATGGAAAGGAAACTGACCAAAAATATATGTTAACATCTTAAGTGATAGTGGTTGTCTCACATGCATTATAGGCATAAATAACAAGATATGGATTCTAGTACATTGCTCTATTCTACTGTGAAAGACTTTAACAAAATGAATCTCTGAGTGGCGTATAGTGACATTTAGGTACTTGGATAATATATTTTCTTTGAAGTTTAAAATTGATAGGATTATTTTAGACTATAGAACCATTGTATCAACTACTACTGTATGGTCCTGCTTGGCCAACAAAAGGAGAGAGATAATGGCAAGCACAAAGTTGGTAACTGGCTGATTTAGAGATTAAGTCAAATATAAATATACACAGAATAAACAAGATAGTGGATTTGAAGAAACATATGAGGAACTGCTGCATTCTGTCAAAATAGAATTTGAAAGAGCTGAAATTGTGTAACTCCTGACCAAATGAGTGACTGAGTTGAATGGTATAGGTATATTTATTGTAGCTACAGTATATAATACAATAGGCAAGGTTGGACAGAGTAACTGTGAATGAGAAAGGAGAGGAGGTAACACTTTAACTATTGGGAGAATTGAATAGAGAAGATGGTTGTTGTAGAACGGAAACACTAGCCTGGACTGTTCAGACTGTACGTTTGGTTTTGTGTTTTATATCGTTTTTACAATGCCTATTAAAATTATTCACCCCCCCCCCCTTGGAAGTTTTCATATTTTTTGTTTTACAACGTTATATCACGGTGCATTTAATTTGGCTTTCTTGATATTGATCACAGAAAAATAGTTGTGTCAAAGAGATCTCTACAAAGTGATCTAAATTAATTTTGAATATAAAACACAAATTAATTGATTGCATAGGTATTCACCCCCTTTAAATATGACATATCAAATTATCACTGGTGCCGCCAGTTGGTTTTAGAGGTCACATATTTAGTTAAATGTAGATCTGTTTTGAGAGACCTGTGTGCAGTCAAGGTGTTTAAATTGATTGTAGTAAAAATACATCTGTACCTAGAAGGTCCAACCGCTGGTGAATCAATATCCTAGCAGAGACTACCTCAGGAATACAAAAGAGTGCAGTTAAGTCAATCATCAAGAAATAGAAAGAATATGGGACATCTACAAATCTGTCTAAAGCAGGCTATCCTCAAAAACTGAGAGACTGTGCAAGAAGGTGTCGAGTGAGGAAGGCCACCAAGAGATCTTTGACAACTACAAAGTAATTACAAGCTTCAGTGGCTGAGATGGGAGAGACTGCGCATACAACAACTGTTGCACGGGTGCTTCACCAGTTGCAGCTTTGTGGAGAGTGCTACAGAGAATGCCACTGTTGAAAAAAACTAACATTAAATCTCTGCTAGAGTTTACCAGAAGGCACGGTGGGAGACTCTGAAGTTTGCTGGAAGAAGCTACTATGGTGTGACGAAACAAAAGTTGAGCGTCTTGGCCGCCGTACTATATTTTGCGTACGCCAAGCACCTGATCAAAAACACACCATACTGTGAAGTATGATGGTTGCTGCATCGTACTGTGGCGATGCTTCACTGCAGTCGGACCTGGAAAGCTTGTGAAGGTTGAGGGTAAAATGAATGCAGTGAAATGCCGGGAAATCCTGGAGGAAAGCCTGAGGCAGCCTGCGAGAATGCTGCAACTATGGAGCAGATTTGCTTTCCAGCAGGACAGTGGCCACAAGTATAAAGTCAAAGCTATATAAGAATGGCTTAAAATCAACAAAAGTAATGTCCTAGAGTGACCAAGTCAGAGTTCAGACCTTAATCCATTTGATAATTTGTCGGTGGGCTTAGAAGGGCTGTTCACTCACTATCCACATGCAATATAATAGAGCTTGATCAGTTTTGTAGATAAGGATACAAAAAAATTGCAGTGTTGACGTTTGCAAAGCTGATAGAGACCTACGCAAATAGACTCAAAGCTGTATTTGCTGCCTAAGGTGCATCTACTAATCCTGACTTTAAGGGGGTGATTACTTGTCAATTATTTTGTATTTTATATTTGCAATTAATTTAGATCACTTTGTAGAAAACTGTTTTCACTTTGACACAAAAGAGCCTTTTTCTGTCAAAAATATCCAAATTAAACCCCCTGTGCTTCAACATTGTAAAACAATAAAACATAAAACTCCAAGCAAGGTGTATAATTTTTATAGGCACGGTATATCCTTAGATTTACTACACTACAAACAGTACATTTTCATCAAATGGAGACTGCATTTAATCAATAATTGATGCTACATTGATAGCAGATTAATCGATTGGAAAAGTGCTCCTGGAGGTCAAACAGACATAGATAGGCTCGTGAAGAATAGTACTGCAGGAGGCAAGATGGCACACGCAAAAATGTTGATGGTAATTTCTTTAAACCCCACATATAATAAAAAGATAAATAATCACACCCTTCACGGGAAAACAAGCAACAATTCTTTTTTACAACCTGAGAGCGGAGAGATATTTTCAAGGAAATATCTCAATCCAGCTTTGCGCCAGCTGGGCATTTGCAAGAACAGATGATGTTATATATGTTTTAAAATGCTTGCAGACGTAGTGTATATATCAGTATTTAGTGGAAAATGGTTACAATAGCAGTGCTATTTAGAAATATTTTTCAATTATCTTTTAAAATTTAACATTAATAATTTTGAACAGGTTTTGATAAATGCTTTATTTATTTTAATTTGTCTATTATACAGGTACTTACATTAATAGTAAACCAAATGTGTAAATAAGCAACAAGATGCTCATTATCATCCTTAAACGTTTGGCATTAAAGATTTGCTGAAACATTTACTTTGACACCTCTGAGAGTATAACCTCTATATCAGGAGAGCTAAAAGTAATCATTAGTTAAATTATCTTGAGAGTATCCCACATCAATCTGAGGAAATTTTATATGGTCTGTGCATTTAGAGAAATAAGAGCATAAGGAGAATATTTCACCATGAGTTATTAGCCATACCTCTAACTCCATTATCAGCATTACACTCATCATTGAAACACAACAGGCTTCTGTGCTTACAAATAAATGTTACTGCTCACCTAATGTTCATTCAATTTTTGTATGTACATTCTTCCTGTGAGCGTGTGAGTATTCTCTGGGTACTCTAGTTTCCTTTCAATTTCTAAAGGCATAACAGTTAATAGGTTAACTGTAACTTCTGCTATGATGTAAAGGAAGGGTGTTTCAGGAAATTCAGAGGAGACTTGACCCAAAAGAAGAGCAGTGGCGATAATTCAGTGCTGAATGATAACTTAAATAATAGGATGCAAAATAATGAGTCACGAGGGGGGCACAAAACAAGAGAGAACGAAAACAAAATACAACAGGGAACAAGGCAAGCTTTAGGCAGGGAGAGTGAAAGCTTGGAGCAATTGGTTGAGACCGGCTGGTTCAATGTTTTAACAAGGACTTCGGATGAGAACTGGTTTATAGAGGTTGCAGGTGATGAGTCTGAAATGAGTGAATCCTAATAGCTGTGTCGTGGCTGGATGGTGCCTGCATGTGTATGCTGATGATAGATAACAATGTGAGCCGGCCTGACAGGATCCCCCTATCTTACAACAGACCCCTGACAGCCCAGGACATTCCGGATGGGTTCAGTGGAAATTATCAATGAGTAATAGACACAAGAAGCAACTGGACATTGCCTCCCGGCCGTACAATTCCTCATCAACCAGGTACAGCACATCACATCTATCACGTTCATCTGCTGGCGAGTCGTGTACATTGGAGAACCGTCCATCATCCAAGATTCCGGAAGAACTGGTTCGGGTGGTTTGAGTGGTCCATAGACAATGAGCTTGAGCCATGACGTATGAAGGTTTGGTGTAATCCTGGAGGCAGTAGGTGACGGGATTCATAGAATGGGTAATCTTGAAAGAACCAATGAATCCTTGAGAAAGTGGTAGATCGTGGACGGACTGCCAGACACATCCCCAGGCTGGATAATTTGGCTGAGCGCTGGCCGTGCCTCGCCTGGAGGAAGCAGATGCTGTTTGTAGTGAGGATGGCTTACTGTGCCAATGCCAAGCATTGCAGCAGCGGTGAAACAGAGCACTGAAAGGTGGGACTTCCATCGTAGGCTCCTCAGCGGGGAACAACGAGGTTTAGTAAACATGAAGCACCTGGAAGGGAAACATACTGTGGCAGAAAAGGTGCGTTGATTGTAAGACAGCTCGGCCCTGAGCAGATACTTGTTCCATATAGAAGGTGTGGAGGAGGTGAAAAATCGCAGAAACTTCTCTACTTGCTAATTGGCCTTCTCTGTTGGTCTTCAGGTGATAGTCTGAGTCCAGACTCACAGGATAGCGTAGGAGGGAGCAGAAAGATCGCTAGAAGTGGGAGATAATTTGTGAGCTCCAGTCCAACGTAAGGTTCTGAGGAGCGAACTAGATGTTAGAGAGCCAAGTCTGCCATCTAAGCAGCTATTGTAAGCTTTGGAAGGACAAGGAAATAGATCGCCTTTGGGAATCAGTACACCATTGTCATGTTCACCATGGCCTCATAGGAAGGTGAAATCCAGTGATGAAATCATGGCCAATCTAGAAGCACTGCCTTCGAGGAATCAGTAAGGGCCATATAATCCCGAGGGCCTCTGGTTAGAGAAATTGGACAAAGCAAATTGAGGGCAGGCAGCTATGAACTGAAGTACATCTGTGGGCTATTAGAAATGGAGCCATAGAAAGTCAATGTCTGTTGTGCGCCTGGATGGCCAGGATGGATGGGGAGTATGCTTACTGGAGTGCATCAGGGTACATGGCCGCAGGCACGTGCATGGATATGTTGGATGTGCCACATTAGCCTGTTCATTCTGTCATGCCTAGAGCATCTGGTTCTCAATGAGTCAGTCGATTGGGGAAAGAAACTTAAAGGATGAAATAAGACCATAAGACCATAAGACATACGGGAAGAATTAGGGCACTCAGCCAATCAAGACTGCTCTGCCATACTATCATCCATCCAGATCCCACCAAACCCATACACGTGCCTTCTCACCATATCCATTGATGCACTGACCGATCAGGAAGGCATTAGCTTCTGCCGTAAATATATGCAAGGACAGTAGCAGAGTATTCCACAAATTTACTACTGTCTGGCTAAAATAATTCTTTCTGACTCCTATTCTCAACTTTGAGGCTGTGCGCTCTAAGTGTGGATACCCTCACTATAGAAAACATTTTCTCCACATCCACCCTATCTCGTCCTTCCAACATTCAGTAGGATTCCATGAGATCTCCCCGCGTTCATGTAAATTCCAGTAAGTGCAGACACAAAACTGCCAAACACTCCTCATATGTTAACCCCTTCATTCCCAGAATCAGCCTTGTGAACATGATCAGGACTCTGTCCAATAACAACATATCCTTCATGAGATAAAGGGCCCACAACTGTTCATAATATTCCAAGCGTGGCCTGACTGGCGTCATATGAAGGTTCAGCATTATCTCATTGCAATTTATATTCCATTCCCCTTAAAATAAATGCTATCTTCAACACAGACTCAGCCTATAAATTAACTTTCTGGAAGTCTTGCACGAGGTCTCCCAAGTCCCTCTGCACATCCGATGTTGGAATTTTCTCCTGATTTCGATAATAGTCCGCACTATTCTTCTTTTAGCCAAAAAAAAAAACGCATTATGATACGTTTCCCGACATTGTATTCCGTCTGCCACTTTCCTGCCCATTCTTTCAGTATTTCTGTGTCCTGAGGAAATCGCACCGCTTCCTCAGAACCATGTACCCATTCATTTATATTCGTATCACCCGCAAACCTTGCTACAAAACCATCAATTCCATTACCTAAATCATTGATAAACTAAATGAAAAGTCGTGATCCCAATATTGAACAGTAAAATCACCGGCAACCAACTAGAAAAGATCCATTTTATTCCCACTCGCTGCCTTCTGCCTGTCAGCCATTCTGCTCTCCATGCCAGTATCTTTCCTGAAACGCAATAGGATGCTATCTTGTTAAGCAGTCTCATGTGCGGCACCTTATCAAGTACCTTCTGAAAATCCAAGTAAATAACATCCACTGACTCTCCTTTGACCACCTTGCATGTTTCTTCCTCAAATAATTCTATCAGATTTGTCAGGCAAGATTTCCCTTGAGAGAAACCATGCTGACTTTGACTTATTTTATTCGTCTCGAAGACTCCAACACTTTCCCAACTATTAAGGTTAGGCTAACTGGCCTATAATATCCATCCTTTTTCCTTCCTCCTTTTTGAAACAGTTGAGTAACATTTTCAATCTTCCAGTCCTCCAGGACCATGCCAGAATCAAATGGTTCATGAAAGATCATGACAAATATATCTGTTTCCTCTTCTGCAAAAGTTTGGGACTCGGGAGTGTAGCCCAACTGCCCTAGCTGACTTATCAACCTTAAGATCTTTGAGTTTGCCCAGCTATCTTTTGCTTTTTAATACCAATGCCATTTATTCCTGCTCCCTGACCCTCACGGACATCTAGCACGGTTCTAGTGTCTTTCACAGTGAAGACAGATGCAAATTACCCGTTACGTTCATATGTCATTTGTATGTTCCCCATTTCTACTTCAACTGCATCATTTTCCAGTGGTTCAACTTCAGCTATAACCTCCCTTTCACTCTTTATATAACGGAAAATCTTCTGGTATCCCACTTTATATTATTGGCTAGTCTGCCCTCATGTTTCACGTTCTCCCTTCTTTTGGCGTTTTTGAGTTGTCTTGAATTGTGAAAGCTTCCCAACTACCCCCTCACTTTTCCTACCCTATTTGCCCTTTCCTTGGCTTTTATGCAGTCCTTAACTTCCTCTGTCAAGCACCGTTGCCTAACCCTGCCATTTCATAACTTCTTCATCTGAGACATATCCACCCTGTGCCTTGTGAGTTATCCAGAGACTTCAGCAATCTATGTTCTGTCCTCAGTATCCTCCTGCAATACACCTAGGCAAGCTCCTCCCTCATGCCTCTGTATTATCCTTTATTCCATTGGAATACCGATACTTGTGCCTTATGCTTCTCCCTTTCAGACTGCAATATGCATTCTATCATAATATAATCACTGCCTCCTAAGGGTTACTTTACATTAAGCTCCCTAAAACGATTTGGGTTATTACGCCCAATTGAAGATAGCCTTCCACCGAGTAGGCTGTGCACAAGGTGCTCTCAAAAGCCAGCTCGTAGGCTTTCAAAAAATTCCATCTGTTGCGATCTGACACCATCCTGATTCTCCCAATCCCTTCGCACATTGAAGTCCCCCATTACAAATGTGTTATACCCTTATTACATCCCTCTTTCAGCTCCTGACGAAGTCTCAACTCAAAATCCTGGATACTAATTGGAGGTCTATATATGATTTACAAAACGTTTTTTTCACCCTTCGTGGAAATAATGGGCTGAGTGTCGTTCTCAGTTTCAGCTGTGTGAAACTGTGTGATTGTGAAAGGTTGACCAACGTTGTGTTCTTGGAACGGAGTCGGTAAGAGATGGTGAAGTTGAATTATTCGAAGATGGAATAGATCCTGATGTAGGTTAATTGATGAGACTGTAGTATCTGGTGGTCAGTCCAAATCAGGAATGTCAAGGTATCTGTTATCAGCCAATGTCTCAATTTCTTGAAGGCTTATTTAATGACTCCTACTTCATAATATATAGGGTTGAAGAAGGCACAAGGGTGTGTCTTCCCATCCAGTCTTCGTTGGCCCAGCGCCTAAGCCAAATGCCTACACCTCTACCACAAAAGGCCAGGACAGGTTCGGCTGGTGAAGAATGGTTGCAGTGGTGAAGCCACTCTTGAGCTCCACGAAAGCGTGCTCGGTGGTACCAACTTAGCAGTAGTATCCGATGAAACGTTGGTAGAAATTGGAGACGCCCAATGAGTGCTGTTGTTGTTATAGGCGGAGTGGACGGAGCTCATCAATGGGTCGAAGGCGAAGCCTTGGGGGAAAGGACGTTACCCAGGATTGAGACGCCTGAGGTGCGTAACTAACATTTGCACAAACTGAGGTACAGTTGGTGTTCGCCGAGACGCTGAAAGATTGAACATCTGTAACAGTTGTTGTGACTCTGGAAGAAAAGGAGGATGTTCTCGAGATTGACAAACACATACCTTTGAAGCATGTCTCAGACGATCGGGTTGATGTAAGGTTCGTAAACGGTCGGAATATTGGAAAAGGCATCATCCAGTATTCGTAGTGCCCAGAGGGCGATATGCATGCCTTTTTCCACTCGTCCACCTGATGGATATGGATCAGGTCGTACTTACTCCGTTGAACCGATTTGGTAGACGTTTGGGCCGCGTCGAGTATCAAGAGGAAAGTGTAGCAGTTCTTAATGGTGATTTTGATTTGTCCAAATTATCAATGCAAAGCTGAAGAACACCATCTTTCTTTTTGTCGAAGAAGTATCCTGCACTGTCTGGGGTCTGGAATTGTCGACTGAAGTTGTGCTGTAGCTCTGCAGTAATATAGTAAATCATGGCTAGGGTCTCAGGAAGGGATTGGGAGAACATACGGCCTAAAGGAGGGGTGATACGCGGAAAATAGGACAGTCATGTAGTGTGTAAGGCGCAGGACTGACCTTTTTTTTTTCTGATGGCAATGGATAAGTCATGTTATTCATGTGGGAGTTTTGTGAGATCGAGGGTTTCCGCCGTCTCGACGGATTTACAAGGTTAAGTCAACTGAGTGGATAGCCAAATCAGCAGTGCACTGGATGAACAGACGAAGTGAGGATCGTGACCGGAGAGCCATGAGTACCCAGGATGAGAGGAGTGTTAGCTGATCTGGGGGAATTAGATAGACATCTGTGCTCTCTGACGTTTACATGCACAGGCCGACTAACGCGCTCTGATTCTTTCAGGCACCAAGGATGAGGCCACACGCAGGTCGATGGAGCAATACCTTATCTCCCGCCTAGGTAGCCTCCTACCTTGCCGGCATTAACATCCAACTCAAAGACCTCCGTTGATACCCCTGCGCCCCCTTACCCCCATCCCTATTTATTATTTTAGTCCTGTTCTCCTTCACTCTCTTCCACCCCCCACTATTATCTCCCCCATCCCTACCTTTCCTCCTCTTTTATTTCCCATAATTCTACACGTTCCCCCAGCCCATTTCCCTCCAGCCTATCACTTCCTAGCTCTATACTTTATCCCTCCCCCCCACTTCTTATCCCCCCCCCCAACCATCCCATGTTACTTCACTCCTGATGAAGTGTTTCGGCCCGAAACGTCGCCACTATCTCCTCGCATAGATGCTGTCTGGCCTGCTGAGTTCTGCCAGCATGTTGTGTTTTTATTTATTTCCAGCATTTCAGGTTCACTAGTGTTGTCAATAATTAAAAAGTTGACACAAAAGCTAAGGACTCGTAGGGTTGAGAGCTAATGGTAAAAAAAAAAAGCTGAGAATGGGAATAAACAGAGAAATTTCAGATTTGAAGCTGGGGCTTGAGCAACATCTATTTACAATCAAAAAATTGCTTTTCAATATATTACAGTTTACTGATTAAAAACAAAACTGGATTTGAAATAGAATACGAGAAGTTGCCAGCGGCCAATTATAATCAAGTATGGCGTTGTCTGTAAATAAGAAATGGCCCATTCCGCCGCGTTTCAATTTATAGTCGGCGATCTCGTCCAGGCCTGCTTGAAGACAGCCCTGCCCAATTATCACCAGCACGTAATCTGCTGCACCAGAGTTCCCAACATATCAGAGCACAACTACACTATGATAATGAATGCCTCTATTTCATTTCTGTGACCGCATTTTGGCAAATAAACGATTTATAAGTATTCATGCTACCTGCAGACGGACAGAGCCTAAAGAGCAGGTGTCCAGAGATCTAGACAACCAAGAGGTGATCACAAGAGGCCGAAGGACTTATTGCATGATTGTCTTGAGTCAGTGGACAGGGCTGTTATCAAGAACTTATCTGATGAAAATGGCTGAATGCCCAGCAGCAGTCAATGAACAGCATATCGATGCATGCATCTTGGCCAACCAGATGTTCCTGTATTGAGTGAAGAGCCAAGGAAATGGCATCTGCTGTGACCTGTTATGACTGCACACACATTGGAGGGAATCCACATCATTTTCTAGTCAGAAGTTGACATGTTCATCAGCAACCTTTCGAAGCACTTCACTTCAGTCAATATAAGTGCTACTGGATTGCGAATGTGTAAGTGCTAAGTATTATTTATCAAATTACCACATTCATCTTAGGCACCAGTGTAATTGAAACCTGCTTGAAGCAGTGGATGCTTCAAAATGCTGAAATGAGTGGTTAAAATGAAACTCCCAACCAGTTATTGAACACCTATCTAGCAAGATACATTGAATATTCTGAAGGCTGCTCTGATGACAGCCTTTGGTTCTGAACTCATAATGTCTTAAACGGCTGTGAGGGTTTCAGAAGATGCATCCATGCTTTGAATGTCAAACCAAGCATAAAAGGTTTATCTGGGTGTTAATCCTTGTTGTTATCTACATATGTACAAAAATACCTGAACTTCAAATAAATGATGATGATGATGATGATGATGATGATTATTATTATTAATATTATTATTATTATACACGTCGTAGAAATGAAGGAGCTACTGCTTCAATGATTATAGTTTTCTCTCGTTATGGGGAAAACAGGTTAACAAACTGAATCATATCTGAAGATTTGATTGTACTACATGAAACCAGATATTGGGTACTTGACCAAATTCTGAAATTTACTGATAACTATTTTACAATAGTTACAGAGTCATAAAAATATAGCACAGAAACAGAACCATCTGCCAATCTAGTTCATGCCAAACTATTAATCTTGCTATTCCCATTGACCTGGACTCGGGCCATCACCCCCCGTACCCCTCCCATCAAAGTAACCATCCAAATTTATCTTATACGATGAAACAGAACCCAAATACACTATTTTTTCTCCTATTTCTATGGGTCTTATGATCTAATAGGAAATGGAGCATAAGCACCAGCATGCTATCTCAATAGTATATAATCTCATGTAATATCTTTAAGATGTTTCCAAAAGGTGAGGGATCATAGTAATTCAAGTCATTTGCACCTGTACCAAAATTATATCTGGTTATCCTAGTTTTAAAATCTTACTTGATCCAAACCCAGTGGTCTGAAGAGAATGACGTATAGATATCTATTACTCTCCAGTTGAAAATGTTCCTTCTGGAATCAGTTCTGAATGGATCTGCTCCATTTTTAAAGCTATGCTCCTTTGATCCAGAATCTATTAGACACCAATTTCTTTAATTATTTCCTTTAGTCATCTTTCATACAAGGGAGCATGTGTAGTGCGAAAATGTTCCTCTTAACTTGCCGTTTGGCAAAATTGCCACTTTGATGAACCAGCACACACACACTTAAGTCTTACTGCCATGATTTGACCAGAATTAAGCAATGGAAATATTTTCTGAATACAGTAACCAACCAGACATTCATATGAAGAAAGATTGGATCAACTAGGCTTATACTCAGTGGAATTTAGAAGATTGAGGGGGGATCATATTGAAATGTATAAAATTCTAAACCGATTGGACAGGCTAGATGCTGGAAGATTGTTTCCGATGTTGGGGAAGTCCAGAACGAGGGGTCACAGTTTAAGGATAAAGGGGAAGTCTTTTAGGACTGAGATGAGGAAAAACTTCTTCACACAGAGAGTGATGAATCTGTGGAATCTGCCACAGGAAACAGTTGAGGCCGACTCATTGGCTATATTTAAGTGGAAGTTAGATATGGCCCTTGTGGCTAAAGTGATCAGGGGGAATGGAGAGAAAACAGGTACAGGGTTCTGAGTTGGATGATCAGCCATGATCATACTGAATGGCGGTGCGGGCTCGAGGGGCCGAATGATCTACTCCTGCACCTATTTTCTATGTTTTCTATGTTTTCAGACAAACCAGCGAAGGACAGTTGATAGGAGCTGTGAAGCTCAGTATAGTTAGATGCATGGTGAAAAACCACCAGTCGTGTCTGTAACCTCGCAAAACTCTCCATTTGGTGCTCTTATCTAAGGATACCTCTAATCATTTTGTTTTCATTCTAGTTAACTGTGATCTCTAACAACAAGCCATTAACCGGAAACACCTTCCATAGATGCCACCTGAGCATTTGCAGCATTTTAGCTTTACCTTCAGATATACAGATTTTTTCAAACTTTTCAAAAGTATTTTTAAAGTCCTCACCAGTAGAATTTTGCACAATTAGTTACAAAGTAAAAAGGTAGTAATTTCAAAATAAGGTTAACTCAGTGCCTAGTAAACACAGACACATTTTGGGGGGTTCCTGATCAGTTGCTAAGATATGTATCTCACTTCGTGTTTGATTCTCTCTCACACTTTTTGGGCTGAAAACTTGTATGTCATTTGCAAGATCTCTGTGGATGGAAATTTAAAGTTCTTATATAGATTTAGAGAATAATAAAATCTCCCTGGAGACTCTGCTCTTAAAGGTCAGTGGTCTATTCACATTCATTATGGTTAGTGAGGTCTGTGACCTCCTGCAAGCTGGGTGAAACCTGGTTTGTGCCTTGAATGTGTTATCCCTGGAGATCAGAGTACAGTCAGCCCTTCCTGCTATTATCATTCCAAATTGTCACTGCCAATGACTTTGGCCCACATCTTAAGAGAAGGATCCTAAACAAGGAGACAAGAATTTACCTTCTTTCAGTGAGCCCAGAGAAGCACACTCTATAAGAATGCTAATATTGGAGGCATCCCCGAAGTACAAGCATTCAAAGATGACATTGAAGTCCTTTAAGCGACCTCCCTGGTAAGCAGTCGCCATTTCAAAATAATCAATTATGTTAATAATTTGCAAACCCAAGTGGTAAATCCTACACGCAATTGTTTTATAGGTTTGTGACAAGTCAATCTACACATCTATTTCTTTCAATGCTCTGGAATGAAACCTGGTTTCCAGCAAATCTAGCAATAGTCTACTGTTCCTTTAAGCTGTACAAGTTCACAGGACGTTTTTTTTTCTTGAAGATACAATTATTGTAATCTGCAAACTTTGGTGACAACTGTGATTTCAACAAGATAAACAACTGATTATGCACACAAGGTGATCAACAAAGGTTTTTCTCCTCAGCTTGCAAACAAGCCCAGGAACAAAGAGGATAACTCAATACCACACCAGTAAATCAACTAACGTACTTAGAGTATTGCTTTACAAAGCTGGCTGTTTGATTCCTTTACCGCATGTTTGTTAGGAGAGGGAAAGGGCAGAGCACCTCTTCGGCCATTCCCATCAATAATATGTAACATTTTAGATAGCGTGTGGGGGAGAGAGAAGTGGAATAAGATCAGAAGATGTAGAATCCTTCTGGGCAGAGTGAAGAAACCTCAAAGGTAAAAAGACCCTGATGGGAGGTATATACAGGCCTCCAAATAGTAGCCCGGGTTTGAGTTACAGGTTACAATGGGAGATGGAAAAGGCATGTAAAAAGGGCAATACGACAGTAATAGGGGATTTCAATATGCAGATAGTTTAGGGAAATGAGGTTGTTGCTGGATCCCAAGATAGAAAATTTGTAGTATACCTACGAGTTCGCTTTTCAGAGCAGCTTGTTGTTGAGCCCATTAGGGAACAGGCAATTCTGGACTGAATATTGTGTCATAAACTAAATTTGATTAGACAGCTTAAGTTAAATGAAGCTTTATGAAACCTTATATGGCAGTAGAGTACTATGATTAAATTCACCCCGCAGTTAGAGAATGAGCAGATAAAAATCAGAGGTATCACTATTATAGTGGGGTAATCGGAATTAGAGGCATGACTCACATGCTGGCCAATGATAATTTGAAGGGGACGTAGAGCATAAGGTCACGAGAATTAAGCCATTCATCCCATCATCCTATCATTTCATCATTGCTGATCTATTTTTACTTTCAACTCCATTCTTTTGCTTTCTACCTGCAATCTTTCACAACATGTCTAATCAAAAATCTTATCATCCTCCATCTTAATGAACACAATAATCTTGCCTCTACAACCACCTGTGACAATGAATTCCAGAGTCTCACCACCACCTGGCAACAGAACCTGCTGCTTATCTCTGTTCTAAATGGATATCCCTCTATTCTAAGGCTGCGTCCTCTGGTCTTATACCCACCCATGAGTAATGCTTTTCACGTCCAGCTAAACCTATAAGCGTCTGATAGGCTTCAATAAGACTCCAACCACTCCCCACCCGACTTCAGGCCAACATCCATTTATCATTCCTTATACAATCCCTTCATATGTCACTAGAAGGGAAGATGGCAGTAAAACAATGGCTGGCGTTCCTGAGAGCAATTGAGAAGGTGCAAGGTAGATACATCCCATGGATGAAGACGTTAAATGTAGTTTAAAGGCAAAAGTGAGGGCATAGAGTATAGCAAGAATTAGTGGGAAGCTTTTAAAAACCAGCAGAGGGCAAGTTACAGTAAAACGCCATAAGGAAAGCGAAGATGAATTATGAAGGAAGGCAAAGTAATAATATTTAAATGATACAAAACTTCTTTTTTGCAGATATGTAAATAGTAAAAGAGAAGCAATAATGGATATTGGGCCACTGAAAAATAACACTCGAGAGGTCGTGATGTGGGACTACGCAATGGTGGAGAATTTAATAGATGTTGTATGTCACACTTCACTATGGCAGACACTAACAGTATACAAGAAATACACAAGTGTCATGGGGCAGAAATGAGTGCAGTTGCTATTACTAAGGAGAAAGAGATCAGGAAGTTGTAACGTTTGAAGGCAGATAAGTCAGCTGGACCAGAAGGACTTCACCCCAGGATTCGAATAGCGGTAATTAAAAATATTGTGGAGGCATTACGAACATTTGGTCTGTTATGATACTAGAGGATGTGAACAATGCATATGTCGCCTTACACTTTAAAAACGGAATGATTCAGACGAAAGGAAATTATTGGCCAGTTAGCCTGACTACCATGGTTGTGAAGATGTTGGTGTCCATTATTCAAGATGAGGCTTCAGGGTGTTTGTAGGCACTTGATAAAATAGGCCACAGTCAGCAGGGTTTACTTAATGAGAACACCTTGCCTGAAATATCTGCTGGAATTCTTTGAGGAAATATGAATTATGAAGGAAAGCTAGTTAATAAGATTAATGAGGATACCAAAAAAATTTCAGGTATATTAAGTGTGAAGGAGAGGGAAAAGTCGATATTGGACCACTGGAAAATGATGCTGGAGAGACAGTCATGGGGAACAAAGAAATGGCCGACAAACTTAATTATTTCCTGTCACTCTTCAACAAGAGTTCACCACATAATTGAGAGTGTCACAGGGCAGGAGTGAAAGTGGTCACCACGTTGAAATGTCTGAAGGTAGTTAAGTCACTTTGACTAGAAGGAATTCATCCCAGGGCTATGAAAGTGGTAGTAGAAGAGAATGTGGAGGCATTAGAAACAGTTGGTCTGTTGTTTAGAGGACTGGAAAATCAAATGTCACTTCACATTTCCAGAAATGAGGGACGCTGAAGAAAGGAAATTATAGGGTATTTAACCCGACTACCGTGGTTAGTGAGAAACAGAAGATAACAAGTGGGAAGAGTGTCAAGTAAGGAGAGTTTGGGTCAACAAAGCCTTCTGTAAATTCTCACATAAACATACAGAATTCTGATACGGGTAACAGATTGTTCAAGACAAATGTATGTCCTTTACAGTCAGAAACAGGTGAATTGATCATAGGGAACAATGCCATGGCAGACCAATTGAATAAGTACTTTGGTTCTGTCTTCACTAAGGAGGACATAAATAATTTTCCGGAAATAGTAAGGGACCAAGGGTCTAGTGAGATGGAGGAAATGAGGGAAATACATGTTAGAAGGGAAATGGTGTTAGGTAAATTGAAGGGATTAAAGGCAGATAAATCCCCAGGGCCAGATGGTCTGCATCCCGGAGTGCTTAAGGAAGTAGCCCAAGAAATCGTCGATGCATTAGTGATAATTTTTCAAAACTCCTTAGATTCTGGATTAGTTCCTGAGGATTGGAGGGTGGCTAATGTAACCCCACTTTTTAAAAAGGGAGGGAGAGAGAAACCGGGGAATTATAGACGGGTTAGGCTGACATTGGTACTGGGAAAAATGCTAGAGTCAGTTATCAAATATGTGTTAACAGCACATTTGGAAAGATGTGAAATAATCGGGCAAAGACAGCATGGATTTGTGAAAGGAAAATCAAGCCTGACGAATCTTATAGAATTTTTTGAAGATGTAACTAGTAGAGTGGATGGGGAAAGCCAGTGGATGTGGTATATTTAGATTTTCAAAAGGCTTTTGGCAAGGTCCCACACAGGAGATTAGTGTGCAAACTTAAATCACACGGTATTGGGGGTATGGTATCGATGTGGATAGAGAATTAGTTGGCAGACAGGAAGCAAAGAGTGGGAGTAAGTGGAACCTTTTCAGAATAGCAGGCAGTGTCTAGTGGGGTATCGCGAGGCTCAGTGCTGGGACCCCAGTTGTTTACAATATATATTAATGATTTAGATGAGGGAATTAAATGCAGCATATCCAAGTTTGCGGATGACACGCAGCTGGGCGGCGGTGTTAGCTGTGAGGAGGATCCTAAGAGGATGGAGGTTGACTTGGAAAGGTTAGGTGAGGGGGCAAATTCATGTCAGATGCAATTTAATGTGGATAAATGTGAGGTTATCCATTTTGGTTGCAAGAAAATGAAAACAGATTATTATCTGAACTGTGGCCGATTAGGAAAAGGGGGAAGGGGGGTGCAACAAGCCCTGGGTGTCATTGTACACTAGTCATTGAAGGTGGGCATGCAGGTACAGAAGGCGGTGAAAAATGCAAGTTGTATGTTGGCATTCATAGCAAAAGGATTTGAGTACAGGAGCAGGGAGGAGCTACTGCTGTAGTACAAGGCCTTGGTGAGACCACACCTAGAATATTGGGTGCAGGTTTGGGCCCCTAATCTGAGGAAAGACATTCTTGCCATAGAGAGAGTACAGAGAAGGTTCACCAGATTGATTCCTGGGATGGCAGGACTTTCATATGAAGAAAGACCAGATCGACTAGGCTTATACTCACTGGAATTTAGAAGATTAAGGTGAGGATCTTATTGAAATGTATAAAATTCTAAAAGGATTGGACAGGCTAGATGCAGGAAGATTGTTTCTGATGTTGGGGAATTCCAGAACGAGGGGTCACAGTTTAAGGATAAAGGGGAAGCCTTTCAGGACCGAGATGAGGAAAAACTTCTTCACACAGAGAGTGGTGAATTTGTGGAATCCTCTGCCGCAGGAAACAGTTGAGGCCCGTTCATTGGCTATATTTAAGAGGAAGTTAGATATGGCCCTTGTGGCTAAAGGGATCAGGAGGTATGGAGAGAAAGCAGGTACAGGGTTCTGAGTTGGATGATCAGCCATGATCATACTGAATGACGGTGCAGGCTCGAAGGGCCAAATGACCTTCTCCTGCACCTATTTTCTATAGGTCTATGAAAAAGAAAGGCATGAATGAGAGAGAATGGGAAGATGTATTGAAACGGGGGATCATCTCTGATCTTGTTATCTGGAACAACAAAATAAAAGGACAAGTGGAAATGCTCCCTCAAGTTTTTTATTTACAACTATGTGGGCAAACCATTGTTCTGAGCAGGAAATTGTTACATGGCTTGACACTTGTGTGATACTTTATATTAGCATTGTATAAAAGAGAATTCCGGGTGTGCAGCAACAAAGGCGATGCACATGGGAACAGTTCAATTACTACGTGACTGCAGAGATTAGAGGGTACAGTGTCAAGCGGTCAGCTTCTGATCCTCTTACACTACTTTTCTATGTAGAGTTCATTTGGTCTAGAAATAGCAGGTTTCATGGTATGCAAAATTCATTGCATGTTTAACCTAGTCACTGAATCTTTAATTCATTTTCAAGGATTCTACCAGTCATGTCTTAGTTATTTATATAGTTTTGTGTCTGCACAATTAGTCTTCTTTTGTGCATTGGTTATTTGTCAGTACTTGTATGTAGTCTTTCATTGATTCTAATGTATTTCTTTATGCTGCTATGAATGACTGTAAGAAAATGAATCTCAGGGTATATACGGTGACATTTAAAAATCTTGATAATAATTTTCTTTGAACTTTGATGGTGATAGGAAAATGCTGCAGTAGTGTTATCTTTACAGCTGGACTATAGCATCATAGTAGCAACTACATACCTGTATTATATTTCCCCTACTCAACCAACACAAGGATTAAGACTCGAGGGGTGATTAATAAGTTCATGGCCGAAGGTGGAAGGAGTCAATTTTAGAAAACCTAGCCATTTATTTTTTAACATAGTCCCCTACGAAATTTACACACATAGTCCAGCGTTTGTGGAGCATACGGAAGTTGGACCTCTAGAAAGTGTCCACAGCAGAGGTGATTGATAAGTTCGTGGCCAAAGGGAGAAGGAGATGAGTTTTACAGCTCTCGTTACATGTATATGCAGTAGAATTCTTTGAGTGATTATGCAGAAATTTTGAAGTTAATAACTCATCAGGGGTAATTGATATGTTCCTGGCCTAAGGTAGGAGATGAGTGATTAACTTCAAACTTTCTGCATTATCACTTAAGGTGTTGAACTGCAGGTGCATGTAACGGGAGCTGGATAACTCATCTCATTCTACCTTAGGCCATGAAGTTATCAATCACCCATCTGTGGACACTTCCTGGAGGTTCAAGTACCGTATTCTCCACGACCACTGGACTAAGATTGTAAATGTAGGAGGGGCAATATTAAAAAAAACACTAAATAAATGTACTAGGTTTTCTAAAATTGGTGTGATTGAAAACATAAGGTGGCTGCAGTAGAATGGAAGCAGCAGCACAGACTGGTGAGGCTGCAGGGTGTTGTGCTCTATGTCATATTTATATCCTTAGACAAACAGTACACTTTCATCAAATGAGGAATGCGCTTCATCAATAATTCATGCTGCATTAACAGAAGATTGATTCATTGGAAAAGTGCTGTTGGAGGTCAAACAGAACTGTTTAGGTTGAGGAAGAAGTGTGCTGCAGAAGACAAGAGGCACACGCAAACGATTAAATGGCATGAGACATGCCGTGCCACCCTTCGATTATTTCAACCACAAATATAATAAAAAGATATATTAATACTTTCTTTACTGCAAAATGAAGGGACAAATTATTTATTTTCAATCTGAGAGAAGTAAGATATTTTCAAGGAAATGTCTTCCTCCAGCTTGGTGCCAACTAGACAGTTGTAAGAATATGTGACATTATATATCTTCCAAACGCCTTGCAGTATTTGCCAGTAAGTAGTTATAATAACAAATATATATATTTAGAAATTATACCTTTCAATGATCTTTCTAAATATTAATGTCTTAATAATTTTGAACTAGTTTTCTAAAATGCTTCCTTTATTTCAATCTGCCTGCAGTATTTTATTAATTGTAAAACAATAATTCATGCAAATAAGCAACAGGATAATCTTTTTTTCCAATTAAAAGAATGGCATTCAAGATTTGCTGAAATATTTAGCTTTGATACATAGAGAGTGAAATTTTGATGACATAAGTGCTATGAAGGGATGAAGCACATGTTTAGAAATTAACTTGTTGCGAAAATCCCAAATCAATCTGAGGAAATTTTCACTTGTCACTGCATTTACAGAAATTAAAACATATGGAGAGTATTTCCCTTTGAGGTATTAACAACATATCGAACTCTATTATCAGCATTATGCTCATTAATGAGACACAATTGGCTTTTCTGTATACAAAAGTATATTCCTGATCATCTAGTATTAATTCAAAATTTGTTGCACACATGTTCTAACCAGGGCCATCAGAAACAATGTTTTGGTTGGAATGCTTCTCGTTATTCGTGACAAAGTCCAAGATGGATGATAAAATGATTCAATTGATATTTTTCATAATCAGATCTGATCGATTTATCATCATATAAACCTAGGTGCATTGTAATTCCTTACATACATGAAACTACAACTAATACTTCAGGGAAGAATATTTCTCTTTTCAATACAGTAGAACAAGGAATGGTTTATTAAGGGAACAATCTGATTAATGTTGGAGTTTATGTTCACTTAACTCAGTCAAATTTCAGGTATTTAATTATTTAGTGTTCACATAGCCGTATATGTTTCAGATGTTTTTGCTTTCAGCAAGCAAGAGATCTTATCTTTATTCTTAGTTTCCGCCTAGAGCTCATGTGAACTATGCACATTTCAACTGACGTCCGCCCACAAAATATCCGATAAAATAACAAGTGAGAAAATACGAAATATATAGCGTATGGAGGACTTCAAAAATTTTCATGTAGACTAAAAATGTAAAGGGCAGGGGTGGCAAGTAAACTGTTTAATTTGTAAAAGTTAACTTTTAAAAAAAGCTCAGGAAAATATGCCGCTGCGTCACACCACTAACGAGAACTAAACACTGCAAACACATATAATGCAAAAGTTTTTTTGTACTGTCTTTTGTTCTTCAGATCTACAATATTGTGCTCTTTGATGAAAAGTGATCTGACCCATTTAGACGAATAAACTATTTGGTTAGTAATGCTAATGTGACACCATGATAGTAAAGTGGTTAGTGAGAGGGTAATGCAGCATGGGGCATCAGAGTTCAGAATTCAATTCCGATGCTTTCTGTAAGAAGTATGTATATCCCTCCTGTGAGTGTGTGAGTTTTTCGCTGGGTCTTCCGGTTTCCTTCCACATACCAACAGCATGCCAGTTAGTAGGTTAATTGATCATTGTATGTTGGTTGCAAGTTGGCGCTACCTTTTGGGCTGGTATTAAAAAAAAATAATAAAATTGAACATTGGGTTCTGTTTCAAACAGGAGTAAAGGTTTCAGGTACTAAGTTATCTGTGAAGACAAGAAAAGGTATCCACACAGGTCTTCCTAGTTAATTGACAAATATAAAAATTGAAGTAATTTAGACAGCAAGTTATTATAATGATGCTTCTTGGTGCAGGAGACAGCTAAAGCTGTATAAAAGAGTTGTAGTACGAGGGATGATTGATAAGTACATGGCCTAAGGTTGAAGGAGACAATTTTAGAAAATCTAGCATATTTGTTTTTCTAGATAGGCACCTCCAACATTTACGCTCTTAGTCCAGCGATTGTCGAACATATGGATCTTGAACCTCCAGAAAGTATTCACAGATGGGTGATTAATATGTTTGTAGCCCAAGATAGATAGAGATGCGTTATACAGCTCTCATTATATACACATGCAGGTCATCTGAGTGATTACGCAGAAAGTTTGAAGTCAATAACTCATCTCCTTCTACCTTAGGCCACGAACCTGTCAATCAGCCCTGATGAGTTATTAACTTCAAATGTTCTGCAAAATCACTCAAAGAGTTGAACTGCACGTGCATGTAACGAGAGCTGTATAACTCATCTCCTTCTACCTTAGGCCACAAACTTATCCATTACCCATCGTATAAGACATAAGAGGGAAAATTAGAAAGGATGCATAGAAATGTATTTTAAATAGTACTGATCTGAAGAAATATTCCACATTCGGAATTAGACACATATTTGACATCAGTAAAGGAAGAACTTTTATCTGTTATGGACTTTCGGTCCTCTGTTGATAGTTTGGCTGACTTGCTGATGATAAATTATTCATGCCTTTCAACCCTCCTTGGATGAAATCTCAGTGAACTGAAAGTTTATAAATACTATATGCTCTCCTAAAAAAATGGAAGAGTGGTAAAGTTGACATTAACAGGTCAGTCAGGATTTATCAGTGGTGAATAAATAGTTAAAATCAATATAATGACTTAAAATTAATTGTAATATATTGGCTGGTAGCTAAAATACAGTGCAGATTCATTAATAGTAACCCTTTTTTAACTACCTCGGTTGATATCCTTGTTGAAATGAGTGAAAGTACTACTGGGGCTATGTCGTTGATGCTGATGTAGAAATTCAAAAGAAATTGTCAAAAATGACAGAAGAAAAACAGGGAGTAGTGGTGAACACTGATCTTTCAGACTGCATGGGACTTTGCAATAAAGATGTTCATTGATTATCAGACCCTATTTGAAATTTGGAAGTTTGGAATCAAATGCAGCAATATGGATAGTGTTAGAATGGAGATCAGGAGGAATTTCTTAAACCAGAGAGAGGAGGATCTGTGGAATTTGTTATCAGAGGTGGCTGTGAAGGCCTAATCACTGGGTATATATAAGGCAAAGGGTGATAGATTCTTGGTTAGTCAGGGCATGAAGGGATACCGAGAGAAGACAGGAGATTGGAACTGACAGGGAAAATGGATCAGCCATGATGAAATGGTCCTTATACTTTATTGTCACCAAACAATGATACTAGAGCGTACAATCATCACAGTAATATTTGTTTCTGTGGTTCACGCTCCCTGAAATACAAATCGAAGTAAATATAATAAAAATTTAAATTATAAATCATAATTAGAAAATAGAAAAGGGAAAGTCAGGTCCAGATATTTGGAAGTTACGTCCCAGATCCGGGTCAGGATTTGTTCAGCAGTCTTATCACAGTTGGAAAGAAGCTATTCCCAAATCTGGCAGTACGAATCTTCATTCTCCAGAGCCTGCTCCCGGAGGGAAGTGGGACAAAAAGTGTGTTGGCTTGGTGGTGTAAAGTGAGTCCAAGGATGGAAGATCAGTTTGTGTGATGTGCTGGGTTATGTTCATGATCTTCTGCAGCTTCTTCCAGTCTTGGACTGGACAACTTCCATACCAGGTTGTGATGCACCATAGAAGAATGCTTTCTACGGTGCACCTATAAAAAATAGTGACCGTTTTCGGGGACAGGCCAAATTTCTTCAGCTTTCTCAGGAAGTAAAGGCGCTGGTGGGCCTTGTTAGCAGTGGACGGACTTTGCTTGGACAGACCAAGTCAGGTCATTTGTGTGTTATGAGTGAGGAACAGATCTGATGGACAATGAGTTGACCATCCCCCCTCCCCGAGAACTACGAACTATTACTGTTGCTATGCTGCTCATGAGAGACAGAGAGAGAGAGAGAGAGAGAGAGAGAGAGAGAGAGAGAGAGAGAGAGAGAGAGAGAGAGAGAGAGAGAGAGAGAGAGAGAGAGAGATGAGACACAGTCAAGAACATCTGCTACAGATAAGAGCGCGCGAGAGACTGTTGATTTATTGTATTTTGAATCTTCCTGGATCAATTACCTTTTCACTACAAGGACTTTACTTTGCTCGTTAACATTCCTCAGGAGTCAGTAGGAGTGGCCTGATTTGATAGACACAGTCATTCGAATTGATGGATGGTTAAGACCCCGTGAGTGGGGATAAAAGACAGGTCTGGAGAGACACCCTTCAGACACACCAGTGGACACTGACTGAGTGTTCTGAACCCACAAGAAGGTGGGGACTTCGGAGACCGAATCAGGAGATCAATCAATATAGCTCTCAGAGTAACGGCAGGGCCGGTAGGGACTTGTGTTTGTGTCCACTCATGCCAGAGTGACGAGTTCACCACAGAAGAACGATCCAGCTGAAGGACGGAGGGGTCATAGCTGAATGACCACCACAACGACACGACAGATTAAGAAATCATCAGAAGGTTTGCCTGCTGCAGCTGCCTAATCTCTCGCTCTCTCTCTCTCTCCAACGATTACAACACAACAACCATAACTACCTCAGCACGCATGAACTGAAATGAACTTTATACTTTCCTATGACAGATCATTTACCCCTGGACATCGATAGAGCTTGTTTATTATTGCTTATTATTATTCCTACACTTTTAGGTTTATTATTGCTAACCTGTATTATATGTATATTTGCATTATTGATATTGTTTTGCTTATTTTACTAATAAACACTTTTGAATGTAGTACCACCAGACTCCAACGGATTCTTCTCTCTCTGCTCTTCTGACACCCAGTTATGGGGTACGTAACATGGGATATTCACACTGAGGAACTTAAAGCTTTTGACCTGTTCCACCTGCGCACCACCAATGTCGATGGGGTTGTGTGGTCTGCTACTCCTTCTGAAGTCAAAAACCAATTCCTTCATCTTGCTGATGTTGAGGAATAGGTTATTGTCTTCGCACCATGCCACCAGGTTCTTAATTTCCTCTCTGTACTCAGACTCATCATTATCCAAGATACGGCCTACAATTGTGGTGTCGTCAGCAAACTTATATATTGAGCTTGATGGAAAATTGACCACACAATCATGGGTGTACAGTGAGTACAGCAGGGGGCTGAGTGCACAGTCTTGTGGGGCAGCGGCGCTCAGAGTGATTGTAGAGGAGAGCTTGTCTCCTATTTTTACAGCCTGGGTCGTGGCTGTGAGGATGTTGAAGATCCAACTGCAGATCGTTGTGCTAAGACCCAGGTTCCGGAGCTTAGGAATCAGTTTAATTGGAATGATGGTATTCAAGGCAGAGCTTCAGTGGATGAAAAGGAGACTTACATATACATCTTTATTCTCCAGGTGTTCTAAGGAGGAATGTAGTGCCAGAGAGATGGAATCTGCCATTGACCTGTTGCTTCGGTAGGCGAATTGCAAAGCGTCGAGGTTGACCGGTTGGTTATGGTTGATGTGTGCCATAACCAATCGCCAGAAGCACTTCATTGCAATTGATGTTAGAGCCACAGTTCGGGAGTCATGCAGGCATCCCTCGTTGCTTTTCTTCGGCACCGGGATTATCGTTGCCATCTTAATATACGAGGGGATCTCAGACTGCTGCAGGGAGCAGTTGAAGATTTCAGCAAAATCCCCAGCTAGCTCACTTGCACAGGCCCGGAGAAACCGTCACGGGACGCCATCTGGGCCCGTTGCCTTCCTTGGATTTATCTTCAGGAAGGCTCTTCTGACGTCTTCCTAGGTGACAATGAATCTTGATGCTACCAGGTCCGGTTCATCCGGAGGGAGCGGGATGCTCCTCTTCTGTTCGAATCTTGGGTAGAATACGTTAAGTTCGTCGGGAAGTGAAGCGCTACAGTTATTGATATTCCCAGCTTCAATGAGCCCAGCGATCTCATTTAGACCTTGCCACAGTTTACTGGCAGCCCTTTGGTTAGCCTGGGCTTCCAACTTGGCTCGATTTTGCCTCTTGGCGCCCTTAAAGGCTTTCCGGAGTTCACATCTGGATTCCATGTAGCGACTGGTATCTCCGGACCTAAAAGCCGCAGCTGTAGCCTTCAAAAGGGACTGGACTACATAATTCTTCCAAGGTTTCCGGTTAGGGAATACCCGGATCGTCTTCCTGGACACACAGTCCTCTGTGCATTTCCAGATGAAGTCCATGACAGCTGAGGCATACTCATCAGGTTTAGCTGCCGAGTTCTTGAATACTAACCAGTTCACAGAATCAAAGCAGTCACGGAGGACCTCATTGTTTCCTCTGTTCAACGCGACACCACTTTTGACACCGTGAGCTCCCGCTTCAGTTTCTGTTTGTAAACCGGGAGGAGGAGCAGAGCCTTATGCTCGGGTTTTCCGAATTGAGGTCGATGGACGGAACGGGAGTCGTCCTTGAATGGTGTGTAGCAGTGGTCAAGTATATTCGGGCCTCTCGTGGAGCAGGAGACATGTTGGTATAACTTTGGCAGCGCTATTCTGAGGTTGGCCTGGTTAAATCCCCCGGCTGTAGTGCACAAAGCCTCTGGTCTCAAGTTCACTGATGTTGGTATACAGTGTATTTACAGCACACTCCACGTCCGCCTGGGGGGTGGGGGGGTGGGTTGGGAGGAGTGTAGACCACTGTCAGTATTACCGAGGTGAATTCCCGTGGCAGATAATCGGGACGACACTTCACCAACAGATGGTCCAGGTTCGGACTGCAGGAGCTTGTCTGGGCCACTGTGTCCGAGCACCACGCAGTGCAGAGTATATTGGATTGGCCAAATGGCCCAATTCAGCTCTTATATCTTATCGTCTTATTACATCTGCACTGGCAAAATGGGCAGATAATGAATTATCACATTCAATGTAAGGAAACATAATGTGATACATTTTTGTGGGGAAAATTAGATGAGACTATACCGGGTAAATAGAATCTATTTAAGGAAGGTTTAGGAGCGGCCAGATCTGGAGGTTAAAGTAAACAAAGGAAGAAAACAAATGAAAAACAACATTTGATCCTTGTCTTTACCTTTTAGGAGAAACGAATACCATATGGCAATTCTGAATACTGGTTCATTTGCCAGCGGGAGGTTTTTGTTCAATTCTGGCTCCCACACTTCTGGAATATGATTATCCAATATCAGAAGAAATTTCCTGAGAATGAAGGGAATCAATAACAGTAGCAGTTTGAGAACAATGCTGTGAGTCATGTTAGAGCAGCAAAGTTATGTTAAGACTTGCCAGAAGTGTTCCAAACTTGAATAATTTTGCTAAATTAAAAGTCATATATCCTGCAGCAGAGAAGTAGTTGCCAGTAATGGTGCAAGGAAGTATGATTTTAGAAAGTAACTTTCAACCTGGAATAAATATTTTTAGTTTATATATATTTTCAATGCTGCTGGTCCTGGAAAGTCAATCCCTTAATGTCCCAGAATGAATAGTTACCTTCTTGAACCAGCCAATCATTCTGATGAAGATCTTTATACAGTGTTATTCTGAGGAGCAAACCAAGCTGAAATGGGGTCCTGAGTTGAACCCCCGGTGAACTATGCTGCTAATGAAAGAGAGAGAAGAAGAGGGGAGAGGCTTCCCGCGCAGATGAGAGAGAGAAAGACATGGTGTACTATTATGGTCTCTCGGCTGATTGTTTACCTTTGCTCCAAGGACACTTTTGCCTGTTTGATGACAATCTATGTATTATGCTAGACTCTAATGTACATTCCTGTTTTTATCTTTACCCTCATAAAAATTTCTAAAAGGTTGGGGGTGTGAGGAGCAAACCAAGCTGAGATGGGCTCCAGAGTTGCCCCCCCCCCCCCGTGAACTATGCTGTTAATGACAGAGAAGAAGAGCGGGGAGGCATCCCGCGCAGATGAGAGAGATGGATACATGATTTAATATCATATATCATGGCTACTTGGCTGATTGTTTACCTTTGCACCAAGTCAGGGTCAACACAGTTGTCCCTGATGACCACACCTGCAAGAGGTGCGTCCAGCTGCAGCTCCTATCAGCCCGAGTAAGGGAGTTGGAGCTGTAGCTGGATGAACTACGGATCATTCGGGAGGCAGAGGCAGAGATAGATAGGAGTTATCAGGAGGTAGTCACACCAAAAAACCAAAAAGTAGGCAGATGGGTGACGGTCCAGAGAGGCAGGGGGAGCAAGCAGAGAGAGCAGAGCACCCCTGCGGCCATTCCCATTAACATTAAGTATACCGTACTGGATACTGTTGATGGGGATGACCTACCAGGAATGAGTTGTAGTGGTCCTGCCTCTGGCACAGAAAGGGGAGGAGGGAAGAGAAGAGAGCGATAGTTTTAGGGGATTCTATAGTCAGGGGGGCAGATAGGAGATTTTGTGGGGCAGATCGGGAGTCTTGGATGGTATGTTGCCTCCCTGGTGCCAGGGTCCGGGACATCTCAGATCGGGTGCAGGCTATTCTTGAGAACGAGGGCATGAACCCAGATGTAGTGGTCCATGTAGGGACCAACGATGTAGGTAAGGTGAGTGAGGGGGTCCTGCTTAGAGAGTTCAGGGAGTTAGGAGTGAAGCTGAAAGGCAGGACCTCCAGGGTGACAATCTCGGGATTGCTACCTGTGCCACGTGTGAGTGAGGCGAAGAATAGAATGATTATGCACATCAATACGAGACTGAGAGCATGGTGCAGGAAGGAAGGGTTCAGGTTTTTGGATAAATGGTCTTTGTTCCAGGGACATTGGGATCTGTTTCGAAGGGACGGTCTACATCTGAACCAGAGGGGTACTAACATTCTTGCAGGAGTGTTTGCCAGTGCTGCTCGGGGGGGGGGGGGTGGTTAAACTGGATGTGCAGGGGCCAGGGATCCAGATCCACAGGGTTGGTCAGAAGGAGCATGGGGTTAAATGTGTAGAAGGTTTGGGTGATCTTGAGAACGTCATCAAAATTCAGGGTGCAATTAGCCCGATGGAAGTTCAAGGAACTGGGTTAGGTACAGTAGACAGTGTTTTAAGCAAAGAGAGGAGCAATGGGCTCAGAATTCTATACTTGAATGTGCGTAGTGTCAGAAATAAGACAGATGAGCTTGAAGCTCAGATGAAAATAGGGAACTACGATATTGTTGGGATAACGGAGACATGGCTGCAAGGGATCAGGCCTGGGAATTGAGTGTACCAGGGTATACGTGTTATCGTAGAGACAGAAATATGGGAAGAGGGGGTGGGGTGGCCCTGTTGGTGAGGAATGAGATTCAGTCCTTAACAAGAGGTGACTTGGGAACAGGGGAAGTAGAGTCTGTGTGGATTGAGCTGAGGAACAGTAAGAGTAAAAAGACCCTAATGGGTGTTGTGTACAGGCCCCCAAACAGTAGTGTGGATATTGGGTACAAGTTGATTAGGGAGTTAACATTGGCATGTGCTAAAGGTAATGCAGTCGTTATGGGAGATTTCAACATGCAGGTGAACTGGGAGAATCAGGTAGGTGCTGGACCCCAGGATAGGGAGTTTGTGGAGTGTCTAAGAGATGTATTTTTGGAACAGCTTGTGCTTGAGCGAACCAGGAACAAGGCTATTTTGGACTTAGTGATGTGTAATGAACAGGAATTGATAAGTGATCTTGAAGTAAAGGAGCCATTAGGAAGTAGTGATCATAACATGATAAGTTTTTATCTACAATTTGAGAGGGATAAGGGCAGATCAGAGGTGTCAGTGTTGCAATTAAATAAAGGAGACTACGGAGCCATGTGGGAAGAGCTGGCCAAAGTTAAATGGGCGGATGCCCTGGCAGGAAAGACAGTGGATCAGCAGTGGCAGATATTCTTGGGCATAATACAAAAGTTGCAAAAGCAGTTCATTCCAATGAGAAGGAAGGATTCAAAGTAGGGGAAGGGGCCAGATTGGTTGACAAAGGAAGTCAGAGATTGTATAGCATTAAAGAAAAAGAAGTATGACAGGGCTAAGATGAGTGGGAATACAGATGATTGGGAAAGTTTTAAGGAACAGCAGATCTTAACTAAAAAAGCAATACGGAGAGAAAAAATCAGGTATGAGCTCAGTCTAGCCAGGAATATAAAAGGGGATAGCAAAAGCATTTTTTAGCTATGTGAAGAGAAAGAAAATAGTAAAGAACAATGATGGCCCCTTGAAGAATGAATTGGGAGAAATTGTTATGGGAAACAGGGAAATGGCAACAGAATTTAATGCGTACTTTAGATCTGTCTTCACCAGGGAGGACACAAGCAATCTCCCAGATGTATGGATGGGCAAGGGTCATAAGATATCAGAGGAATTGAGACAGATTGACATTAGGAAAGAAACTGTGATGAGTAGACTGGTAGGACTAAAGGCTAATAAATCCCCGGGTCCAGATGGTCTGCATCCGAGGGTTCTAAAAGAGGTGGCTCAGGAAATTGCGGATGCATTGGTAATCATTTTCCAATGTTCCTTAGATTCAGGATCAGTTCCTGAAGATTGGAGAGTGGCTAATGTTATCCCACTTTTCAAGAAGGGAGGGAAGGAGAAAACGGAGAACTATCTGTTAGCCTAACGTCAGTCGTGGGGAAGATGCTTGAGTCCATTATTAAGGACGAAATAGTGGCACATCTTGATGGCAGAAATAGGATTAGGCCGAGCCAGCATGGATTTACCAAGGGCAAATCATGCTTGACTAATCTGTTGGAGTTTTTTTGAGGGTGTAACAAGGATGTTAGACGAGGGTAAGCCAGTGGATGTTGTGTAGCTAGATTTTCAGAAGGCATTCGATAAGGTGCCACATAGGAGATTGGTGAGTAAAATCAGAGCTCATGGCATTGGGGGCAGGGTTTCAACATGGATAGAAAACTGGTTGGCAGATAGAAAGCAAAGGGTAGCAGTGAATGGGTGTTTCTCGGACTGGCTGGAGGTAACTAGTGGGGTACCACAGGGTTCTGTATTGGGACCACAGCTCTTTACGATTTATGTCAACGATTTAGATGAGGGCATTGATAACTATATCAGCAAGCTTGCTGACGATACTAAATTGGATGGCAGTGTGGCATGCGAAGAGAATGTTAGGAGAATACAGGGAGAGTTGGATAGGCTGGGTGAGTGGGCAGATACTTGGCAGATGTCATTCAATGTGAATAAATCTGAAGTTATCCACTTTGGAAGCAGGAACAAGAGGGCAGAGTATTGTCTGAACGGTGTAGAGTTAGGTAAGGGAGAAATGCAAAGAGACCTAGGAGTCCTAGTTCACCTGTCAATGAAGGTGAATGAGCAAGTGCAACAGGCAGTGAAGAGGGCAAATGGAATGTTGGCCTTTGTTACAAGGGGAATTGAGTACAAGAGCAAGGATGTCCTTTTGCATTTGTACAGGGCCCTGGTGAGACCACACCTGGAATATTGTGTACAGTTTTGGTGTCCAGGTTTAAGGAAGGACATTCTGGCAATTGAGGAAGTGCAGCGTAGATTCACTAGGTTGATTCCTGGGATGGCAGGGCTGTCTTACGCAGAGAGATTGGAGAGATTGGGCTTGTACACGCTGGAATTGAGGAGATTGAGAGGGGATCTGATTGAAACGTTTAAGATAATTAAAGGATTTGATAGGATTGAGGCAGGAAATATGTTCCAGATGTTGGGAGAGTCCAGTACCAGAGGGCATGGATTGCGAATAAGAGGTCAGTTATTTAAAACAGAGTTGAGGACGAGCTTCTTCTCCCAGAGAGTTGTGGAGGTGTGGAATGCACTGCCTCGGAAGACGGTGGAGGCCAATTCTCTGGATGCTTTCAAGAAGGAGCTAGATAGATATCTGATGGATAGGGGAATCAAGGGATATGGGGACAAGGCAGGGACTGGGTATTGATAGTGAATGATCAGCCATGATCTCAGAATGGCGGTGCAGACTCGAGGGGCCGAATGGTCTACTTCTGCACCTATTGTCTATTGACACATTTGCCTGCTTGTAAGATTTTTGCAGAGACAGCAACGCGGAGCCGGTTTGATGAATGGCCGGTGTCCAGCAAGTGATGATAAAAAGCAGGTCTGCAAAGACACAGACAGACATACCAGGGAGCCACACTAAGGGACACAGAAAGAGCGTTGTGCACCCACGTGAAGGTAGGGTTTGGAGGATCGATTCGGGGGAATCGCTCAGTGGCTCACCGTGTGAAGCTGCTACCATTGGGGACTTGTTCGTGTGTCCACCCTTGCCTGGGTGACAGGTCTACCACTGAAGAACGGTCGTACGGGGTCATAGTCGATGACCATAGCAGGACAGGAAGACAACGGAAGGTTCGATGGCAACTGCATCACCTCTTGCTTTCTCTCTCTCCAAGGGTACACCAGCAACTACCTCGACATAAACTGAACTGAACTCTTCACATCATAAGACTATCCATTTACCCCTAGACTTTGAAAGAGCTTGGTTTTGATTTCTATTTCTACATTTCTGTATATATCATTGCTAACCTGTTTTATATATTTGCATTTTATAGAACTGTATTACTTAGTTTACTAATAAACATTATTAGTTACAGTAATACCAGACTCCAACGTGTATTCCATTTCTGCTGGTTTGGTAACCCGGTCACGGGGTACGTGGCAGGGAGTTCTAAGGTTTAGAAACAATTTTAAAATTGGATAAGTGTATTAATAATATAAAACTCAAGGAACATTAAGTTTCTGCATTTGAATAACTCTTCCTTTAGATGATATATCAATATTGAATTTGCAATCCGGTGTTTTCTCACCGGGTTGGAAAATGCTGGTTTTTACTTTGCAGTGGGTCCAGACTGTCATGGGTTATTGACTTCAGCGTCTATCTCTGCAATTCGTACCAAGCCAAACTTTAAAAATGATCGAAAAATCATAGGCAGCAGAAAAATATTGAGTGCTGGAATGATTGAAGCCGTCAAACTCACTTGGTGAAGTCTCAGTATTACATCATTGCTTTCATATTCTTGTCCTCTTGAAACAATTGCTGGCATTCATTCACCTTCCTCACCACAAATTCTGCAGACCGTGGCAGCAGTTCTGCAATCTACAGAGATCCACTGGTCTACACTCTTGCCTGCCTAGTACCGCATACATGGAGACGGCAGTCATGGAATATCAAGATGCCTACTGCAGCCACTTATTCATTATTCTCACCCATGCACCCAAAATATTTGCTCCTCACATAATGCGGACATTAGTATTTCAAAGCAAAAAATAGTGTCAGTTCTCCAACAGTTGGGTAGCAGATGCAGGTGATCTGCATGAAGACAGCAGAAAAACCAAGAAGTTCTGTCAAAACATGTTAATCATGGCATTTTAATATTTTTATTAAAATATTTTACATTAATTTAAGGTCATTTTCTGTCCATGTGGGAAGCCAATGTTGAGTAATGACACTTAACATAACTTAATACTTTTCTATTCATCAGTTCCAGACAAGCAACTCAACTTGTGAATCCAAGTACTCTGGCTAGTACAGATGAAAGGCTTTCTACAGTCTCCATGATAACAAACCATAAATGCAATGGATTCGTACTATTTTACCTGCATTCCTCTAAATTAAGGAACTATCCAGAAATTAAACCTATCCTGGTCAAACTAGCCATTTGACTGACACCCTAGACCATCACCCCAAAGCTTCTCCAAGAATGTAATAAGGATTATTCCGAGGATTATAGTCTTACATTAGTGCTGGGTAAACTTTGGACAGGATACATAGGGGTGGGAGTCATGAGTGTCTGGAGAATTATTGTGTTATTTGGGTTATTCAGTATATCTTTGAGAGGGTCAGGTCATGCTGCAAATGCCTAATAGTGTGCTTTGAGGAGGTGACAAAACAACTTTTTGAAAGTAGCTTGGAAGATGCAGAATATATAGATTTTGGTAAAGGCATTTGACATGTTTCCCTTTGGTAGGGACATCCAGAAAGTCATGAGACATGGAAACATTGCTGTGTGGATTTGGAATTGGCTTGCCCATAAAAGACAGAAAGTAGTAGTAGATGAAGCATATTCTGCATGGGGGTCAGTGACTAGCGTTGTATTGCAGGGATCTGGCCTGAGAACCTCGGCCTTTGTGAAATTTAGCAACTATGTGAAAGGGTGATTTAGTTAGTTGACACTAATGTTGGAGGTGTTGTGGATTGTGTAGAGGGTTGTCATTGGTTACAAAGGGATACAGACAAGACAGAAACCAAGGCAGTGAACTGCAGATGGAGACCCTTTTGGAAAATTGTGAAACAATACACTTAGGAATATTGAACTTGAAGGTGGAGCACAAAATGAAAAGCAGTATTCTTTGCAGTATGGAGGAACATTAGGATCTTAGGGTCTAAGTTACAATTGCCACACAAGTTGATAGGGTGTTTAAGAATATGTATCATATGTTGGCCTTTAATTGCCCTGGGACTGAATTCAAGATCCATGAGATAATGTAGCTCTGTAAAACTCTGCATGGACCAGACATGGAGTATTGTGTTCAGTTCTGGTGCCTTTTTGGAAGGATGTAGAAACTTTGGAAATGGTGCAGAGAAGATTTACCAGAACGCTGCCTGATTCATGAGAACAGATTAAGAGAACTTGGTCTTTATACTTTGGAGTGAAGGAGAAGGAGAAGTGAATTTAGAGAGGTGCATAAGATTATGAGAGGCATAAGTGTTTGAGGGACAACACCCAGGACTGCAATGGCTTATACTAGAGGACATACATCTAAGGTCACTGAAGGAACATTCTGGAGAGATGCCAGAGTAGTTATTCTTTTGTAAAAAAAATACAGAGAGCAGACAGTGCCTACGATGCATTTCTAGAGCTGGTGCAGGAGGCTGACATGATAGGTACATTTAATAGACTCTTAGATATGCATGTAGCTGTAAGGAAAAATGGAGGGAAATGGGATGTGTAGGAGTGAAAGTCTAGATTAATTGTGGAGTAGGTTTATACAGTTTGGCAAAACATCATGGGCTGATGGGTCTGTACTGTATTGCACTGTGCTGTTGTACATATTTATTAGGTACTTTATTAGGTACTTCCTATACCTAATAAACTAACTTCTGAATGTATATTTGTAATTGTCTACTGCTGTAGCCCATCCTTTTCAAATTTTTAATGTGTTCTGCATTCAGAGATGTTTTTCTGCACACCTTTGTTATAAGTGTTGTTTCTTCAGATACTGTCACCTTTCTATCACCTTGAACCAGTTTGGGTATTGTACTCTGGCCTGTCTCATTAACAGGGCATTTTTTTTACCCACTGAAGTGTTACTCACTGGATGTTCTTTTCTCACATTTGGAACTATTCTTCTTAAACTCTAAAGACCATTCTGCATGAAAACGCAACAGTATCAGCACTTTCTGACATACTGAATCTAGCCTGTCCGGTACCAATCATTCCATGACCAAAATCACTTGGGTCTCATTTCTTTACCATTCAGTTAACCCATTGAACATGCTTTAACGAGGAAGTATGCAGTTTTGCCTAATAAAGTGGCCACTAAGTTGATGTTCTACCTTCTTCTTTCTAAAACACAAGGAAAATGCAGTGTATGAAAATAGGAGAAGGTTCAGACCAACGGCACCTTCAGTCCAGCTCCTGTCATTCATTATCATGTGAACACTATTTACTGGGTGTCTCTCGAGCTGCATCTCGTTTGCCCCTGGCTAATAGCCACCAGACTCAGAAGTGAGAAAACCAGTGGTGTTCAGGCTCTGTACTTGCAGGCTCAATATGACTTGGGTGTGATGTCTGACCCAGTTGAACCTCGAACCGTGTGTACCTACTGTCCCTACGCAACTGCTCCTCAACAAGAAATAACAGACTGTACATTACATACAATTATAAAGAAAGTATATTTATAAATGTTAACTTAACCATAGTATGTTAATGTAGAAATAAAAAGAAGAAGAAAAAACACACACCAAATGGTTCATCATAACTAAAGCAATCTAAAATGCAGAAGTTGGAGCTGACATCTTCCACAAGCTGATGTGTCTGATGTACTCAAGGAGCCATTTTCTATTCTCTGATCATCGGTAGGATTTTCCCTCCTGGGGTCCATCGAGTTAAGCATTTCTGTTGAATCGAATCCTAAGGCCAGTTCTCTCGAGCTACTTCTCTCTCCGTCTTCTGCTGAAAAAAATACCTTGACTCACTTCAGTGTCTGTCACAAAGCTGAGCGTTCTCTGGAACCTTCCCCAATTCCACCCTCAAAACTGGAAGGAACGACATTCCTAAGCACGAACATCAGAACCCCTTATTTTTAACCCAGACACTACCAGCAGAGCACACCGTTTCTACAGAAAGCCACTAAATGAAATACCATACAACTTTAGCAGTAAAATCTTAACCAGAGTGTTACCTATGCTTCCCTTAATTCCTCTTCAGTGCTATTTCTCCCTACCCTATTCAATGTTGTGTCAATCTAATACTTTTCTTCAATTTAGCACTTCCACTTTAAATGCTTCTAGTCAATAAGTCTCAACCACTCTCAAGCCAGCATATTTACCACCTATTGTGCACAGCAATTTTAAATGACTGACGCCTTATCTTGTTTTTATGTCCCTTTTTATCAAGACTCACCCACTTGTGAAAGTGTCCTAATGTCTGCCCTGTCAAATCTTCTTGGGATCTTACATATTTTCTTCTAAACACCAAACAATACAGGCCCAAATAATTTAGTCCCTCTTAGTAAGGTAAACCATTTGTTTGTATTTTCCTACAGTTTTACCATCCTACTTTTTGTTCATAAGTGGACCAATTCTCCTGACATTTGTGGTAAGTAAGCCATTTTTTAAGGAAGAAGTTTTGGAGTACCCAGAAGCATACGATAAAATACCCCATTAGGAGAGACCTTGCCTGAATTATCTGTTGGAATTCACTGAAAAAATTACAGCTGGATAGACAAAGTAAAGTTACTGGAGGGATCACTCCTTCCATGATTCTCTTGGTCATTCCTCACCACTAATCTCCCTCCTTGCACTTATCCCTGCAAGCAACCAAGATGTTGTAATTGCTTGTTCACCTCCTCCCTCACATCCATTCAAGTACCCAAATAGTCTGTCCAGGTGAAGCAACACTTTGCATGCAAACCTGCAGGGGTTGTTTCTCATGGTCCACTCTCCTATTCTATCATATTCCTTCCTCTCCGGACCTTTACCTTTCCTATTCACCTGGTTTCACCAATCACCAATCATCTTCTAGCTATCCTCCTTAATTCAGATATTAGAAGTGCAAGGGAATTTGGGAGTTCTACTACCGAATTCCTTAACGGTTAATTTAGAGGTTAAGAGAACAATAAGAAAGGCAAATGTAATTTTGGCATTCATTTCCTTCATTTCCAGAGGACTAGAATATAAAAATATAATTCTGTAGATTTATAAGGCATTTGGCTCAACACATTTGAACTATCGTGAACAGTTTTGGAGTCATATCTAATAAAAAGTTGTTAACATTGGAGAAGATCCGGAAGAGATTTATGAGGATTATCCTGGATTATTATGGAATTAAAGTGTTAACATATTAGGTTTGCTAAGGCAACTAGGGAGAGTTTATCTAACATTCTTGGGGGACGGGAACTGAAGGGACGGAGGAAGGAGCGGTTGGCGCTCAATTAGAGAAAGCTTAGTGACAATTGAGAGCGGGGATAGGCAGGTGATAGTGAAGGGATATGCTCAGACTGATGGTTTGAGAAGTATCTATTTTAAAGCAAGAAGTATCATGAACAAAGCAAATGAGCTTAGAGTGGGGATCAGTACTTGGAGCTATGATGTTGTGGCCATTCCAGAGAGTTGGATGGCTCAGAGGCAGGACTGGTTACTTAAAGTGCTAGGCTTTATATGTTTCAAAGCAGACAGGGAAGGAGGCAAAAGAAGTGGTGGCACGTACTGCTGATCAGAAATACTGTCATGGCAGCAGAAATGAGGAAGTCATGGTGGGATTGTTTACTGAGTCTGTTTGGGTGAAAGTTAGAAAAAGTGAAGGGGTTAATAACTCTACTGGGTGTTTTTATAGACCACCCAAGAGTAACAGGGACATCAAGGAACAGATAAGGAGACAGGTTCTGGAAAGGTGTAATAATGACAGTGTTGTTGTGGTGGGAGATTTTAATTTCCCAAATATTGATTGGCATCTCCCTAGAGAAAGGGGTTTAGATGGGGTGGAGTTTGTTCAGAAAGGTTTCCTGACACAATATGTAGATACGCCTACAAGAGGATTCGTACTTGATCTGGTTTTGGGAAATGAACCTGTTCAGGGGTCGGGTCTCTCACTGGATGTGCATTTTAGAGATACTGAACACAATTCTATCTCCTTTACCACAGCATGGGAAAGGGATAGGAACAGACAAGTCAAGAAAGCATTTAATTGGAGTAAGGGGAAATATGAAGCTATCAGGCATGAACTTAGAAGCATAAATTGAGAACAGATGTTCTCAAGGAAATGTAAAGGAGAACTGTGGCAAATGATCATTTGAGCAACTCCCAGAAAATGCTGGTGGAATGTACCAGGCCAGGCAGCATCTATAGGTAGAGGTACAGTTGACGTTTCGGGCCGTAACCCTTTGGCAGGAGTCCTCAGCACAAAACGTCGACTGTATTTCTTCATATAGATACTGCCTGGCCTGCTGCGTTCCAGCACCAATTTGTGGGTGTTGTTTGAATTTCCAGCATCTGCAGATTTCCTCGTGTTTGGTCATATCTGAGTGGTGTTCAGCATAGGTACATTTCAATGAGACAGGGAAAGGATGGTAAAGTACAGGGACCACAGTGCACAAAGGTTGGTGAAACACTAGTCAAGAAGAAAAGCTTACAAAAGGTTAATGATACAATTGGGTAATGAGGAAGATCTAGAGGATTATAAGGCTTGCATGAAGGAGTTTAGGAACGAGACTATGAGAGCCAGAAGAGGTCATGAGAAGGCATGGTGAGCAGGATTACATACTGTTACTGTTACATACGTACATACAGTTCGGGTCAAATTTAACCAGTTATGACATTTAACAGCAGTAAAAAACACCCTAAATGCCACTTTTAGCTGAAATTCAATGTCATTTTCCAAAGTGAACCAAAATGTGCAAAAATGAAAATATTTAATTATTTTTTATACATTTGTACAAGTGCTACAATTTTTTTGTATATTGTGGCTGTTCTGGGGTCCAACTTCACCCGTATCTATTGAAATAGATTTTAGATCTCTGAAACATTAATTAAGGATCAACCACCCATTTATTAATGTCAGATAGGCTATTTATACATTCCAAATAGATCTGTGGTTCAAAATTTGGTATAGACACTTGTTATGAGGGGATTCTTGGCCCGGGCCAAAATTGACCTGGACTATACTGTGAAGGTGGTTACGTATTCAGGCAACAATAAATATGTGAGTTTGGCAAGGGCAATTATAACAAACAACACGTTTATTAAACATTGAAAACAAGCCCCGCAAAAGTAAACAAACACTAACGTAACCGGAAATCAGCTGCTGTGCAGCAGCTCAAACAGTTTTTAAAGCGATGTTGCAAAAACAGCTCCTTTAAGTAGTATTGCCAAAAGTTCGAAATGCTCACAGTCCATTTAAGGGAGAGACTTTTTAAGAAGATTTAAATTCCCTTTCATGTCGTTTTGCTTCGATCCCCGGCGTCGAACTTCTCAGGAAGAATTTACGAAACGAAACAGCTTAAAGGCACTGACCTTTCCTTTATCACACTGTCCTCAATCTTCTGCTATCCCGCAGAGATTAACACGAGAACAGTCAAATAATTCCGTCTGAATGAGGATTAAACAAGGTCGAACCCGTTTCACCGTCGAAAATCGATTCTCCTCGATCTTTAACTCCCGAACTCCGATCTTCACTCTCCATTGATCCTCAACTAGTAGTATTGTAAAGAAACTGCTGACAATGACCTTTCAAACTTTAGGCATTAGATAAAACTTCATCTTTCAACTAAACTGCGTCATCACATTAAATCACTCAGCGGCATGAAGTCACTTTGGCAAATCCAGCAACGAACTGCCCCTCCTCACAGGGTGGGGTCTTCCTTTTATAACCTGTAAAAAAAACCTGTCGCATGATCTCTACTGGCGGGAAAATGACATCACTCCACCATCACAAGACCATTACCTCAAGTCCAGTATAGCTTCAACCCCAGTCACACGACAAGGGTACCACTGTCATGTCACGAGTACGTAAAAAGGTATAGAAAATGAACAGGTTGTCTGAGTTAAATAAAACCCCAACGCATACTTCATATCCGTGAACAGCAGGATGATAAGACATGAGTGAATAAGACCAATTCAGTCAGACAATGGAAAAGTGTATATGGGACTGGAGGAGATAGCAGGGGTATTTAATAAATACTTTGCTTCATTATTCACTGTAGAAAAGGATCTTGGCGATTGTAGGGATGACTTACAGCTGATTGAAATACTTAAGTATATAGACTTTAAGAAAGAGGATGTGCTGGAGCTTATGGAAATCATCAAGTTGGATATGTCTCCGGGAGCAGACGAGATGGACCCGAGACTACAGTGGGAGGCGAGGCAGGAGGTTTCTGAGCCTCTGGCAATGATTCTTGCATCATCAATGGGGATGGGAGAGGTTCCAGAGGAACGGATGGTTGCAGATGTGTTCTCTTTTTCAAGAAAGGGAGCAGAGATAGCCAGAAAATTATAGACCTGTGAGTCTTACCACAGTGGTTGGTAAGTTGGAAAAGATCCTGAGAGGCAGAATTTATGGACATTTGGAGTGGCATAATATGACTAGGAATAATCAGCATAGGCATGTCTTGCCTTACGTGCCTGATTGAATTCTTTGAGGAAGCGACTAAATATCTTGAAGGTAGAGCAGTAGTTGCAGTGTATATGCATTTCCATAAGGCATTTCATAAGGTACACCATGCAAGGTTTATTCAGAAAGTAAGGAGGCACGGGATCCATGGGGACTTTGCATTGTAGATTTAGAATTGGCTTGCCCACGGAAGACAAAGAGTAGTTGTAGACGGGTCATATTCCGCATAGAGGTCAGTGACCAGTCATGTGGTACAGGGATCTGTTCTGGGACCCCTTCTCTTCGTGATTTTTATAAATGACCTAGATGGTGAAGTGGAGGGACGGGTAACTAAATTTGCTGATGACACAAAAATGTGGGGTGTTGTGGATAGTATGGAGGGCTGTCAGAGTTTACAGCGGGGCACTGATAAGATGCAAAACTGGGCTCACAAGTGGTAGATGGAGTTCAATCCTGATAAGTGTGAGGTGGTTCATTTTGGAAGGTCAAATATGATGGAAGAATAAGTATAAATGCTAAGACACTTGGCAGTGTGGAGGATCTGCGGGATATTAGGGATCAAGTCCAAAGCTGCTGCGCAGATTGACTCCGTGGTTAAGAAGGCATATGGTGCATTGGCCTTTATCAACCGTGGGAATGCGTTTCAGAGCCGAGAGAGTTTCAAAGCTATATAGGACCCTGCTCAGATCCGAATTGGAGTACTGTGCTCAGTTATGGTCAACTCGCTAACGGAAGGATGTGAAAACTATAGAAAGGGTGCAGAGGAGATTTACAAGGATGTTGCCTGGATTAGGGAGTATGCATTATGAGAATAGGTTGAGTAACTTGGTCTATTCTCCTTGGAGTGGTGGAAGATGAAATGTGACCGGATAGTGGTGTAAAAGATGATAAGAGGCATTGATTGTGTAGATATTCAGAGGCGTTTTCCCAGAGCTGAAACGTCTAACACGAGGGGGCACGGTTTTAAAGTGCTTGGAAGTAGATATAGAAGACTTGTCAGGGTAAGTTTTTTTTTTAAGTCCAGAGAGTGATGAGTGCATGGAATAGGCGGCCAGCGATGGTGGTGGATGCAGATACCATACGGTCGCTTATGATTCTCCTGGATATGTAGGTTGTGCTTAGAAAAATGGGCTATGGTTAACCCTCGGTAATTTCTAAAGTAAGTACATGTTCAGCACAGCATTGCGGGCTGAAGAGCCTGTAATGTGATGTAGGTTTTCTATGTTTCTATATGAGGAGCATTTGATGTTTCTGGGCCTGGACGATGAAATTTAAAAGAATATGAGTGTTTCTCCTTGAACCCTAACAAATATTGAACGCCCTTGATAGAGCATATTTGTAGAACATGTCTGTAATAGTGGCAGAGTGCAGGACCAGAGGGTACAACCTCAGAAAAGTATTACCTCTATTTCGAATGGAGATGTGCAGAAATTTCTTCAGCCAGAGGGTGGTGAATCTGTGGAATTCATTACCACAGATAGCTGTGAAGACAAGCTAGTGTGTATATTTAAAGTGGTAGCTGACAGGTGCTGAATTAGTAAAGGCTTCAAAGGTAATGGGGAGAAAAGTGGAGAATGAAGTTGAGTGGGAAAATAAATCAGGCATGATTAAATGGTGCAGAGAATAACGGGTTAATAAAACCTAATTCTGCTCCCCTGTCTTATGGTCTTATGGACCCAAAACTTCTGTTATTTTTTTCAACTCAAAAAAATCATCTTCTGCACTTGGCTGCCTATTTGAATTTGCTGCAATTATTTTATGATTCTGTCAGGAACGGGGACAGGACCCAAATGCAGGACGCAGGCACTGAAGTACTAGGGGTGGGACAGGATGGGGATGCCATGGCGTGCAAGGGGTAATGCAGGCGGGGCTGGATCCCAGAGGTCAGGCAGGCAGGGTAGGATCCCAGAGTTCGAATTCCGGCGAGGCAGGAGGAGCAGGCTGGCAGGGCCAGAGCATCCCAGAGTTCGTGGCAGGGCCGGAATATCCCAAAGTTCGTGGCAGGCAGAAGAGCCCACTGGGCAAGGCGCGAACACCTGGGCAGACGCGGGGCACAACCCACATGAGGTGAGAAGTAGGAAGGGGACCAAGTCCCGCCGCCGGGCAACGGCAGACGGTCTAGCTTCCCCGACGGAGGAAAGGGACAGAACCACCCAAAGAGTAACGGCGGCGGCCTGGCTTACACGACGAGGGCAAGGCAACAAAAGGGAGCTGGGTCCAGGTTGAGCAGCAGGACAACCGGGATACAACGGTAAATAGGGAGAAGCAAGCAGACAGCGCGGGCAAGGCGAATACGGCAGAACAGCGGGACAAACGCACACGAGAGAAGCTGGAAAACAAGACGAACCTGGACAGAACAGGACACAGAGCAGGTCAGAACCCGGGCAGAGCAGGATACATGAACAGGCCGGCAACTAGGATCGAAACAGATTTAGAGCGGCCGGCAATCAGGGCAGAACAGGATTCGGAGCAGAAGAACCAGGTACAGAGCGGGTTAAACCGGCTTCGGAGCAGGACGACCCCCAGCTAGACTCAGTCCCCGAGACCCTTATAAAACCTGCCCCTTAATAGGTGATAGGTGTACCTCCTTAACCTAAGATGATCCAATGGCTCCGGGTGACAGGAGGGCTAGCTGCATGGCCCGGAGTCCGGAGTCAGCGGACCGGAGCAAGACCCCGAAGGTGGGCTCCGGACCGAACCCTAACAGATTCATGCAGCAGAACACCTAGGTACTTCCGCATTTCTCCCAGTTCCATATTGTATCCTTTTAGTATAAATAACAACATTCTTCTTTTTGGCATAATTAATTATGTGCCGCCTGGCACGTAAATGTCGGCCTTCGCCTCTGATCTGGGGCGACATTTACGTGCTGGACGGTACCTAATTAATTAGCTTGTTTGTTTTGGCTTTTTTCTTAAAGATGCGCTGCGTGCGACCCGGCTACCACTGCACAACCGTATGTTGTGCCCGCAGGTTGGCAACCACTGTTCAAGAGGATGCCTACTGCTATCTTTGCAAGGGAAATTAACAATGACAAAATACTATCTTGGTCATCAAGATTATGTTACAACAAAAAATAAATTTATAGAAGAGTATTTCTAGTGAATCACAAGATGTCAGAGAATTTGAGAACATGAAAGATCCCACCGGCCCAGGAATTTTCTCTTTTCCAGCGCAAACAAATTACTCAGCAGATCAGGTTGCACCTATCGAAATGAATGAATGTTCCCGGCCGAAATCCTGCTCAGTTCCTCCAGCAGATTCTGTATTTTGCTTTGGATTTAGAGCACCTGCAGAATTTCCATATGTGATATTTTATCATCCCTTATGGGAGATGATACAAAATCCTAAAGCAAGTAACTCCAGTTTGTGGTCCTGTTGTTATTAAATATTCCAGAGAAGGATAAAATGGGCTCTTGACCTCAAAACTTGTTATGGCTTCCACAATACTTTATCCTTCATTCTATTATTGATTTACATTGTACGACTTTAATGCACTGTTGTAACAGTGTATTATCTGTATGAAGATTATGCAGGATATGCTTTCACTCTCCTTGGTACATGTGAAAATAATAAACTGGTTTACCAATATATGTAAACCAAGTTGTTGTGTGTGAGAGACAGGGGCTCAGAGTTCCCGAATCAAACATAAAAATGGGCGTAACCATTGAAGCCACTCGAGAGATGCAATGAAAGAAAGCATCAGCCCTTCCATGGACACAATTAATTCTGTGTAAGTTTTGGCTTGTATCATTCAGCTTCAACTTTAAGATAAACCAACTCACATTACTGGCCACCTTTGCTCCAGACCCAGAACCCTGCGCTGACCACACATCTAGTATACAATCTGGACAGTTCTCAGGATCCATATCTACCAATATTCCTGACCCTCAGTGTTGCCAGACACAATCCCAGCTCTGACTGCACTTGCAGTCAATGATTTGGACCACGTCTCAGTCTTCCTACATGCTCACTTCTGATTGTAAGTAATTTACACTCAATGGCCTCTATTTTAGGCACATTGCACATCTACACATTAATGGAAATACCTAATTAGCCAACCATGTTTCAGGAACACAATGCATAAAAACATATGGACATGGTAACTCTAGATTCATCTTTGTAGAATCACAAACATGGAAGTCCGTTCAGTTACATCCATGGAGCCAATCCGAATTTAATTCAATGGGATACATCGACGTCATTTTTGTTTTGTTTTGAATGACCGGGCATATTAAATTAGATGGTGCATCTCCTTCAGAGAGGAATCAATGGATTTAATTGCTTTAGAAATTCATTGAGAATGTAATCATTGTGCAGTTGAAACATCTTTTATTATGTGTGAAAAGCAAACGAATTAGAATACCAGACTATTATTAATGCTAAGCAACACATCGTTCAAGATTAGAAGACTTCAAAGTTAAATAACGGTAAACGTATTTTTCACAAAAGTTAAAGGATTTAACAGAATTCGCGAATGCTTCTCTGAACCTAGCTTGAGCCACGGCATAAATAAATGTATTGGTGCACAAACTCAGGCACTGAAGCATATATCCAGTGTGTTCCATGGTAGCGAAAGGATCGTTATAATCCGTGAGCATAAACTGAACACCGACAAGTTGTGTGCATATGAAATGTACAAATGTAACCAGCCACAGCAGTAAGAAACAGCTTGATAATGAGACCAGCAATATGATCGATTTTCTGCGATTAACAATTTCCGGATCATTTTCCTCGAGGCTCCCCTTTCCTCTAAATCCCCTTCTTATTCTAGCGGCCCGTAGAATGTGTCAGGTTGTCAGCGCATTAAGTAGCGCAACCAGCAGAAATGGTGCCAACAGTGTTAATGTAATGTCAACGAAGAAATAGAGAGATGAGACTTTACTTTGCAGAAATACGGTATATTGTCAATAATACCCACGTGTTCGTTTTCAAAGAAAATTGGAATATTCTGTATAAAGCTTAGCCCAAACACAATCAAAATAACTGTTGTCGCAGTCCGTTCTGTGCAATATTTGCCTCTCAGCTTCTGACAACCAATCGGTCAAATGTGGAGACAACAGTTAACCAGACGGAGCAATCGATGGCCACAAAGACTAAGGCGATGTTGAGGCCTCAAATAGGTGCGTAATCCAAGAATGAACGCGGAAAATACATGTCATTAACCTCATAGAATATTACATCAAATACTATCACCAACAAATCTGCCACAGCCATTGCAACCATATAACGAGTGATGCATTTGGAAAGACCACACGTCCCACGAGAGGGAATCACAATAGCCATTAGATTTCCTAGAAAAGTAGACAAAATATAATTATACAAGAATCACGAGAATAAAAGATTACTGAGGAATGTAACTTTCGAGATTAGGTCTTTAGTATTGTCATCCAATTTATTATCACTTTGTATTGGGTAACAGTGAAATTGACTTGTATCGAAGCAAAATTCCCCGCGAACTGCGGCCTAGTTTTACATAGTGGCATTTTCGAAGTTGGGGCAGCGCTTCCACAGAAACATATTGACATTCTTTGATCAGCTTCACTGGCGAGGATTAATTGTGGCTAGTGGAAACGAGGAGGACAATCGTAAATTTAGAATAGCTTGGGGTGTTGCTTTGGAAGAAGTGACATATTTTGTGCGTATTTCAAAGCATGCAGTGTCAGAATCGTACGAACTATAAAGCTGAACAACAATCACGTGGAAAACTGGACTTCTGAAATTAATATCATTAATTGGTCCACGATCACAGCCAGCAGAGCCCTACAGTTTACAGTATTTGTGACCTTATCAAAAATTTAAATATTTTTGAGTATCGCGTTTTCCTGTCTGGTTAAGTTTGACTCATGTTCTCCACTGGATGCTGTGGAGCAAATGACTGACTGAACTTCCGTCTTTAATTAACGTCCATGCAGTAGAGATTACTGAACGCAGTACATCAATTTATAATTAATGGTGCCGAGAAAACAGTTGAATCTCATACTCCGATCTGTTTTTACAGTGGCTAAATTGTAAGAGATTGTTTTCGCTATTTTAGTGACAATATTTTGTGGATATCTGAAGAAATTACATTCCCCAGATTTACAGCAAAAACAGTGATATATCCCGCCTGCAAGAGAATGTTATCAGAGAACGATTTCGAACTTACCTGGAACTCCAATCAGAGCAAGAATGAGATAGTAATTTTTTTCAATTTGTGGGATTAGAGGCTCCGCCATTTAGTCTATCAGAGACTGCTTTAGAACGATCATAGGTGGATGAGTTAGGTTATAATTATTGCAATTTATACGTTCGAGTGTTAATACATGAGGTAATAGTGACTGCATTAATCTGTTCAACCAGGAGTGGTGAATGACGTATGAACCACACTTGCTTGAAGAAGCTGATGAAGAGGTTATTTTTATTCCATTTCTCAAAGGGAAATTAAAATTGCTTTGCGCAAACTCATGGAGTCCTTGAGTAATACAGACTGGCAAATATAATTCACTGCATTTCCTTAGCTTTGTATCTGTACTCGGCGTAATAACAATAAAGTTGAATCTAATCTCATCTAATAATTCTCTTCACTTTTGGAAGTTAAACCGAGTCTCGAGCAGTTAAAATCCACCTCATCAATTGTGCAAACATTGACACCTATGGATGTTTATTGATTGAGTTAGTTTACTTTGTTATGAATACTTGCGAAATCACAGACCTCTCCGGGAATATTATTTAAACTCCTCTGGAAAATTGGTAGACTACACACTAACGATAGAAAGATGGTCTTTTCCCACTGCCAGTCAATAGGAAATGAAAGCCATCAACGAAAATGCAAAGCCAAAAAGAGGTTTAATCGAGAAAATCGATTTTCTTCCCTCATCCTCACATTATAACTCCAATACTGACTCTTAACTGGATGAGTGAACCACTGATTGACCCAACCGACGATGCTCACTTAAGGGAAGTCGCTCGCCAACACGAGAACGATATCCAGATGCAGCAGGAAACCATCTGTCCGCCATTCGCATCCGTCTGCATCTTCGCGCCAGTCATCCTCCCCCTTCTGAGCCCCGGTTTCGCGTGCTCCAACCTGATGCAACAACTTTCTGTCCTCGTACGTTTGGCATTTCGTGCTCTATATGTCTCTGTATTCAACAGATCGAACCTTCCTCATCTCTCTCTCTCTCTCTTAAATGGGTATATTCCGACCTGGATCTCTGGTAACTGGGTAAATAAGCCGTCTTTTGCATCAGATATGAGCATACCATAACCGACAAACGCAGGGCTAGCTCATTATCATCACAGCCATTAGGAGCGTGGAGAGACCCCAGAAATGTCCACCGACATCAAAAGCCGCCTCATACTGGCTCTCTGTATTTACTAGGGTTTTCTGGAAAAAAAAGGACCCGCGGATCAACTGCGAGGCACTAAGTTCTGTTCCCAGAGCTAGTTCAGGCTGCATGACCCTCTTTTCCAACACTCCCAGAAACCAGGCAGTTAACGAGAGCTTCAGTAACTCTTAAAATCCTCAACAACGGTCCCTGCCATTCCCACCATCTCCAAGAGCGCATTCCTCCGAGGAGTACCATCTTGATCGCCCACTGCGGAGCTGTCGCTCATCAGTGCATTAAATGCTCACTTCGTCCAGTAAAACGGCGCCTCCACGTAGATACGTGGACTAGATTCAATTAAAAAGTAGTTATTCGTTGTTCTACATCATGAATGATATAGATGCGTGGGAATTTGGAAGTGTTCTCCTCGGCTGTTCTATTGGAAGAAGCGTTGCCTGGCAAAATTAGTCGGCTTTTACTCCCCCTATATCAGTCAGGGTCTGGGATAATGTCGGTCAGAAAGTAGAATTGCAGTTCAAGTGGACTCCACGAGATCCAAGCATCCGTACCAAGCCAGAAAATTAGCATCAGCAGAAGGCACATGAGCCGAAAGTGCCCATATCAACAGTTCCCTTCCTTACTTAAATCAGTTCTTCAACCAACTGGAAACCCTCTGTCTTATTTCACCCCTTGTGTACTTTGTGTACTAAAATGTACGTTGTTCTCTTTAGTATAACTATTTTTTGTTACAGAATACGAAACTGCCTGATTAATTTATGTTTTTTCGATGATCTCTTTTGTCTGCTGTCGTTCGAATCGTTTTATGTACAAATTTGCTAGAAAGATAATTTCCAGCGTTTTACGCTTGTTTTGATGCACTGAACGATGAGCCGGTGAGAACACCCCCCCCCTTACCCCCGAGGATTAGGCAATCTGTGTGGCCGCAGTTGTTATTAAGAAGACCCGAGCCAGGTCATCCAATCTAACGCTGCTGGTCTTGATAACGTACGTGTCCGGGTGGTAAGGGACGGAGCAGCCTAGTTAATAGAGGTTCCAAAAGATACCTTTAACATCTCTCTGGAAGTGTCCAATGCCCCCTTATGCTTCAAGATGGCCACTATCATCACGGTGCCCAAGACGGCGACAGTAAACTGTCTTAACCTGGCATCACCCTCAATGATAATAATGTGCTTTAAGCGACTCGTTATGGATTTCATTAAATCCGAACTTCCTGCTACCATTTTCAGTTCACCTGCCGCTCAAATAATTCCACTGATGATGCCATAACCTTTGCACTCCACCTCGTTCTGACCCACCTGTGAAATCGTACTTCATATGAACGAATGCTGTTTATCGACTTCAACTCAGCGTTAATTCCTCAGAACCTGGTTGGTAAACTGACTTCGTTGAGTCTCCACACCCCTCTCTGTAACCAGATCCTGGACTTTTTGACAGAAAGAAGAGTCAGTTGGCAGAATCTTCTCCAGCTCCATCACGCTGAGCACTAGCCATACCTAGGCTGCGTGCTCAATTAATCATTTTCACGCTGCTCACGCGCTAATGTACTCCTAGATCCAGTACAAACCGAATAATCAGATTTTCTGAATACACAACACTGTTGGCCTCATCAATAACGACGACGAGACTGCTTACAGAGTTGAGGTAGATTGGCTGTTAGAATGGTGCGAGCACATCATCTGGAATCCCAACATTGTGAAGAATTAAAAGAGATGATTGTGGACTTCAGGAAGGTGCAGGCTGACCATCCATCACAGTACACCAACAGTTCCTCTGTGGAGAGAGGCAGGAGCACGAAGTTTCTGCGAGTGCACATAATGGACGATCTCACCTGGTCCATCAACACCACCTCTTTGATCAAGAAAGCACAGTAGCGCCTCCAGTTCATGGAGAGACTGAGTGGAGTGAGGTTCCCAACTCCCAGGCCAACCAAAGTTTGCAGGAGTAACATCGAGAGAGTTCTGACCAGCTGCGTCGCAGTCTGGTACAGAGTATTGCAAGAAGCCCGACCACAAGTGATTCCAAGGGATGGTCAGGACTGCTGAGAGGGAGTGGATTGTCAATGTCTGTCTCCCAGCCATCAGATATTTATCAGAAGCAATGCGTACGAAAGATCCTTAACATTGCTAATGATCCCTCCCTTCCATCAAAGAATCTATTTGACCCCTCAGGCAGGAGATACTGTAGCATTTGGACGGGAAATTTTCGGTTGCAAAACAGCTTCTTTCTCAGGTCATAAGACTACTGAACTCCCTTTCACCAACCAAGTGTCATCACGTATGAAGAGCCATTTTATTTTGGAACTTGTGCCGTAAATGCACCTTATTGCTTGTTACTTTATTTGTGGTAATACTACTTTTTTGTGTTATGCCAATGAGTTACGTATACTCACTGTGTTGTGCACTTGGTCTGTAGGAACTTTGCTTCGTTTGGCCGTACACATGTTTATGCTTGAATGACAATAAACTGCACTTGAACCTGAACTAGATCGATGCTAACATTTACATGCTGTATACTATAGTAGGAACGAATGTTGAAACATACGTATTAGCAAACTGAAGATGGTAAGAAATGCAAGGACACGAAGCAGTTGGATGGTTTGAAACATTGTGAGATAGGATGTTCCAAAATTATTTTCACTATTCGAATTCGTTCCAAAAAGCATGCGAAATCTAGAAGGTCGGTGAAATCTAGACAGGCCAAGGAATAAAGAAATGTCCAGATCTGCAGCATTACCTGATTTGAACACCGAAGACCCGGACTTTAGTGAGGAGGTATTCTCCCAATACGTCCGTTTTCCGGGTTGGGAACACATGGATTAACTCATTGTTACACAGTCCTCTGTACGCTCACTGATAACGTTCACTACGATCGTCATATGGAATATTTGCTGAATGGAAACACGAAAATTTGTGAAATCCGTGGAGTTAAAACTTCAAATTCCAGTTCATTGTCACCTGACTATACTTATGTACAACAAAACGAAACATCGTTCCTTCGGACCAAGGTGCACCCACACAATATATGGCAGACACAGCGCATAAAAGAATTATACAATAACTACATTAATAAAATACAATTCAAATGCAAGTAGTAAAGCGCAACTCAGGTAAACTGTAAACGGTATGGCAAACAGCTCGCTATCTTAGTGATGATACCTCCGCGATTGAGAGCCAAAGAGACTGCTGCGTCCATGCGCGCCGTCATCTTGTGATATACACCTGGAGCAACAATGGCAGACCATTGATACTGGTAATAGCTAATGATATTCTGAAATCTTTGCCTGAACATTGTCGATTGCGTGCCAAAATCGGAATTAATTTTCAGTAAGTATGGGATGAGCTACGTCAGCATTTAGGGTATTACAAACCAGCGGGAAGCATTTCAGAAGCATGCAACAGCCAAATCTTTCAACGAACTGAGCTTTTACTGTGTCCGTCGTGACAGTCTCGGCCCTAAACTTCGACCCTTTATTCCTCTTCGTAGATGCTCCCTGACCGGCTGAGAACCTCCAGCATCTTGTGTGTTTCCATCGTCTATTAGGTCCCTTCACGTGAATATATGTTAGCTCCATTTCTTGGATTTGATTTCAGTTCAATGTTTCTAGAACATTAAATAGATTTCCTAAATGTACGTCCTGTTATGAGGCACTTCATCGAATGCAATACAAACAGACTTGATTTATTAAATACAGCAGCAAAAGCAAACCTGGATAAAACAGAGTTTGAAATTTCTCATTGATACAGTGTTTTCTACGACTGAGTGTCACATGGCATGCGCGCGCGCGCGCGTGTGTGTGTGTGTGTGTGTGTGTGTGTGTGTGTGTGTGTGTGTTTGTAAATCTGCTGAATTATAATTCGCCCACCTCCTATTTACTCCACCTTGACGTATCTGGATGTATGCCTAATATGTGCTGTTTCCCGCAAAAGCTGCCGTGTTTTTGTATACATATTTGGTTACAACAGGACATTGATCGGATGCAAAACTGGGCTGAGAAGTGGCAGATGATTTCAACCCAGATAAGTGTGAGGTCAAGTATAATGGAAGAATAGAGCATTAATGGTAAGACTCTTGGCAGTGTGGAGGATCAGAGGGATCTAGTGGTCTGAGTCCATAGGATACTCAAAGCCGCTACGCAGGATGAATTTGTGGTTAAGAAGGCATACGGTGCATTGGCCTTCATCAATCGTGGGATTGAGTTTAAGAGCCGAGAGGTAATGTTGCAGCTACATAGGACCCTGGTCAAACCCCACTTGGAGTACTGTGTTTAGTTCTGGTCACCTCACTACAGGAAGTATGTGTACCAAAGAAAGGTTACAGAGGAGATTTACAAGGATGTTGCCTGGATTGAGGAGCATGCCTTATGAGAATAGGTTGAGTGAACACAGCCTTTTGACCTTGGAGGGACGGAGGATGAGAGGTGAATTGGTAGAGGTGTACAAGATAATGGGAGTATTGATCGAGTGGATAGTCAGAGGCTTTTCCACAGGGCAGAATTGGCTAGCACGAGAGGGCATAGTTTTAAGGTGCTTGGAATGTGGTACAGAGGAGATGTCAGGGATAAGTTTTTTATGCAGAGATTGATGAGTGCGAGGAACGGGCTTCCAGCGGTGGTGGTGGAGGCAACAATGATAGGGTCCTTTAAGAGACTCCTTGATGGCTACTTGGAGATTAGAAAAATAGGGGGCTATGGGTAAAGCCTAGGTAGTTCCAAGGTAGGGACATGTTCGGCACAGCATTGTTGGCTGAAGGGTCTGTATTGTGCTGTATGTATTTTATATTTCTATGCTTCTATATAGACAATTGTTTAAATTTTATAAAGTTTAGAAATGCCCTCATTAATTATATTCTGCATGCATTGACGATTGTAAAGAGTTTTGTAATGTAAGTTTTATTTTAAATCTGGCAAATACTTGTCGAAAGTGAAAGGCATTCTCACTCTGTTATCCTTTAGCACAGACTAGAAAATGTTACGCGCTCCTTACTTATTAAACTATTCCATTGCTACAGGTTTGCAAAAGATCGAGATTCCATCAACTACCGAATCTTCGTAGCAATAGTTACTGACTTCAGCGGGTATCATTTATGTTGTTTATTCGACCCAGAAATAAGTTCACATCAATCCGGCAGAACCTGGGATGGCTACTCAGAGAAATATTGTCCAGTTTTATTCAAACAGTGGTCCAGAAGCTTATGGTGTTTTGTTGGCTCGACTCTCTATTTGGATGCCAATATTAACATAATTTAATTTTGTTAGCAACCATTGAGTTATATCATATTTTTATTCCCTTTTTCTTGAGAAAGCAGTAAATACACTATTTAGCTCATCACAATGTCTAAATGCAAGTGCTTCAGCTCATTTCTTGATCATTGACACGGAGCTGCTGTAGTCAACTTTGCACTTGGACAGTGAATGTGAACGTAATGTGAATATCACGAAATAATAATAATTTAAGTAGCAGAAAGATTTTTTTTTCTAAAGAGAAGTACTGGAAAAATAAACACGTGAGATTCTACCGGTGCTGGGAAACCAGAGTAACAAACATAAAATACTGGAGAAACTCAACAGTCCAGGGAGAATCGATAAGACAATCCCCCCAATCTACATCATTGTCCTCGATGAAGAGGAAGTCTCAGCTGGAGCACTGGAGGCAATAGATAACCCCCACAAACTTGCAGGGAAGGTGAAGTGAGATAATGTGAGAGAGACTGAATAGAATGAGGAACAATCATCATTTGTCGGTGACATCGAATCAGACGGCAGATGATGAGCTTTTTCTTCTATCTGAGGATTAGTGATCTGCGTAACTATCATTGTGAGGACTACTTTTATTCTCTCAGAGGCAATGCAACAGGAAAACGACTCATGAGAGCAGACAATAAACGAGAACCATGCGGATCATTTATGAGATCTTTGATGAAGTGTCGCGGGCCAAGACATCGACGCTTCATTCAGTTCTGTAGATGCCGACTGGCCTGCTGAGTTCTACCAGCATTTTGTGTGTGTTGCTTTTAATTGCGAGAGTTTCAGGTGAGCAAGGAAGATTAGTCTGACCTTTATTGGCCTGGGAGATGTTGGACTCTGTTATTAAGGAAGTGGTCTCACGTTACATGGAGGCACCTGCTAATATAGGCTGTAGTCAGGATGGTTTCTTCAAGGAAAAGTCTTGCCTGACAAGCTTGTTGGAATTCTTTGAAGAAATAACAAGCAGGACAAACAAAGAAGCATCGGTTCATGCTGTGTACTTGGATTTTCAGAAGGCATTAGACCATTTGCCAAACGTGAGGGTGGTCATGAAGCTACGAGCCCTTGGTATTGCAGGAACTATTCTAGAGTGGATAAAGCAGTGGCTGATTAGGAGGAGGCAAAGAATGGGAATAAACTGAGCATTATCTGGTTGGCTGCCAGTGACTAATGATTTCCTACAGGAGTTTGTGTTGGTACCGGTTCTTTTCATGCTGAGGGTTGATGATTTGAATTATGAAACTTTGTTTGCAAAGGATATGAAGATAGGTGCAGGGGTCGGTAGTTTTGATGAAGTAGAGAAGCTACGGAAGGCTTACATTAGAAGAATCAGCAACAAAAATGTCAGTTAGAATACAGTTTCGGGAAGTGTACGGTCATGCACATTGTTAATTCAGTAACAAAGGTTCTGAACTTAAAGAAGGGTAACTTTGAAGCTATGAGACATGAATTAGCTAAGATGGACAGGCAAACGATAATTAAGGAGTTGACGGTGGACATGCAATGGCAACCATTTAAAGAATGCATGGATGAACTGCAACAATTGTTTATCCCAGTCTGGCAAAAGAATAAACCAAGGAAGGTAGTGCACCCGTGGCTGACAAGGGAAGATAGGGATAGTCTCAAGTCCAAAGAAGAAACATATTAATTAGCAAAACAAAAAACGGCACACCTGAGGACTGGGAGAAATTCAGAGAGCAGCAGAGGAGGACAGAGGGCTTAATTAGGAAAGAGAAAAAAGATTATGAGAAAGCTGGCAGGGAACATAAAAACTGATTGTAAAAGCTTTTATAGATATATGAAAAGAAAAAGATTGGTCAAGACAAATGTAGGTCCCTTACAGTCAGAAACTGGTGAATTGATCATAGGGAACAAGGACATGGCAGACCAGTTGAATAATTACTTTGGTTCTGTCTTCACTAAGGAGGACATAAATAATCTTCTGGAAATAGTAGGGGACCGAGGGTCTAGTGAGATGGAGGAACTGAGGGAAATACATGTTAGTAGGGAAGTGTTGTTAGGTAAATTGAAGGGATTAAAGGCAGATAAATCCGCAGGGCCAGATGGTCTGCATCCCAGAGTGCTTAAAAAAGTAGCCCAAGAAATAGTGGATGCATTAGTTATTTTTTCAAAACTCCTTAGATTCTGGATTAGTTCCTGACGATTGGAGGATGTCTAATGTAACCCCAAATTTTAAAAAAGGAGGGAGAGAAAAACTGGGAAATAATAGACCGGTGAGTCTGACATTGGTAGTGGGGAAAATGCTAGAGTCGGTTATCAAAGATGTGTTAACAGCACATTTGGAAAGAGGTGAAATCATCGGACAAAGTCAGCATGGATTTGTGAAAGTAAAATCATGCCTGACGAATCTTATACAATTTTTGGAAGATGTAACTAGTAGAGTGGATAGGTGAGAGCCAGTGGATGTGGTATATTTAGATTTCCAAAAGGCTTTTGACAAGATCGCACGCTGTAGATTAGTATGCAAACTAAAAGCACATGGCGTTGGGGGTATGGTATTGATGTGGATAGAGAATTGGTTGGCAGACAGGAAGCAAAGAGTGGGAGTAAACGGGACCTTTTCAGAATGGCAGGCAGTGACTAGTGGGGTACCGCAAGGCTCAGTGCTGGGACCCCAGTACTTTACAATATATATTAATGATTTAGACAAGGGAAATAAATGCAGCATCTCCAAGTTTGCGGATGACACGAGTCTGGGCGGCGGTGTTAGCTGTGAGGAGGATGCTAAGAGGATGCGGGGTGACTTGGATAGGTTAGTTGAATGGGCCAATTCATGCCAGATGCAATTTAATGTGGATAAATGTGAGGTTATCCACTTTGGTTGCAAGAACAGGAAAACAGATTATTATCTGAATGGTGGCTGATTGGGAAAAGGGGACGTGCAACGAGACCTGGGTGTCATTGTACACCACTCATTGCAGGTGGGCTTGCAGGTACAGCAGGCGGTGAAAAAGGCAAATGGTATGTTGGCATTCACAGCAAAAGGATTTGAGTATAGGAGCAGGGAGGTTCTACTGCAGTTGTACAGGATCTTGTTGAGACCGCACCTAGAGTATTGTGTGCAGTTTTGGTCCCCTAATCTGAGGAAAGATATTCTTGCCATGGAGGGAGTACAGCGAAGGTTCACCAGATTATTTCCTGGGATGGCCGTACTTTCATATGAAGAAAGACTGGATCGACTAGGCTTATACTCACTGGAATTTAGAAGATTGAGGGGTGATCTTATTGAAACGTATAAAATTCTAAAGGGATCGGACAGGCTAGATGCAGGAAGATTGTTTCCGATGTTGGGGAATTCCAGAACGAGGGGTCAGAGATTAAGGATGAAGGGGAAGCCTTTTAGGACGGAGATGAGGAAAAACTTCTTCACACAGAGAGTGGTGAATGTGTGGAATTCTCTTCCACAGGAAACAGCTGAGGCCGGTTCGTTGGCTATATTTAAGAGGAAGTTAGATATGTCCCTTGTGGCTGAAGGGATCAGGGGGTATGGAGAGAAAGCTGGTACAGGGTTCTGAGTTGGATGATAAGCCATGATCACACTGAATAGCGGTGCTGGCTCGAAGGGCCGAATGGCCTACTCCTGCAACTATTTTCTATGTTTCTATGTTAAACAAAATAAAAGGGCTGATTATTTTCGAATTGGAGGGAAAATTTTAAAAAAAAAACAACCTGAGGCGCAGAGGAACTCTGAGCAGAGTCCTTGAGCAGGGTTCCCTGAAGGTTAATTTCCACGTTGGGGCTGTGGTGAGGAAGGGAATTGCAATGTTAGCATTCATCTCAAGAGGACTGGAATAACCACGCTATAATCTTCTCTGTTTTGTTAAGTAGCCTTATGCGTGGCACCTAGTCGAAAGCCTTTGAAATTCCAAATGCAAACCAATAACCGATTCTCCTTTGTCTATGCTGCTTGTTATTTCGTCAAAGCAAGATTTTGGTGAATGATGTTTGCCACTTGATTGTACCTGTGTTAGTAATCGGTTTGAATTAAACTGCTGAAGTATACTGTAATGTGTGAGATTGGTTCTGGCTTCTCACTGTACTTTCTGCATTTATCGTCTGGAATTTGTTTGCATTTGATTGCATTTGTTTGCATTTTTGACTTTTGTGTTAACCAGTTGATATTGTATTGCAACAAGGAACCCTTCTATTTCCAAGATTAGGTCTCCAACTCTCAGATAGGCGGTCGACACTTCTTTGTCGATATCAAGATTGCTCAGATTGGTTAACTTTTTCTTCTATGGTTCTAATTTCTTCATTTTCTGGGTTGTGCTTTCATTTAAATTTTGTGGTGTGCGCTTGTTAACAGAGTTGCATATGCTTACGAGGAGTGCGAAATCGCGTTTTTGTATATCCTTAGAAGTTTTGTTAAGTATCTTTTAGGTATGTTTTTCCGCTCCCCCTTCTGCGTAGATTTAATTTATCGCCTTTTCTCGTACATCGTGTTTTCAAAAAATGTCATTTCCGTTCTTATTATTCTGTGCAAAATTTTCCAGATCGGTTTCAGGCCAAAATATTATGTCATGAGAGGGGGATGGTGAACTTTTGTCGGCCGTCTCTGCCCTGTAAGGATGATAGAGACAGGTAAGAAATTAATTCAATATTTCCAACGCCATCACTGTATTGGCAAACCGAATTGAAATTCCGTGACTTACTATATGAACCCACTAGTTCCTGCAAGACAATTTACACACAAGTTACCAGCTTCTTTAATTCTTATTCATATTCCCATCCATATCTCCTTCAGTTTACGTAGCTTCCCACACTTTTGTAATGAATGACGTGGAAACGAAACAACATCTCATTTTTATATTACAAATTGTAAACATACTAATTTCTCATAATGGTAAGTTTCATTTTGCATCAGAGCTAACAAGAACTGACAGCTTGTAATAATAACCTTTATTTGGGGTTTCTACATATTCTAACTGATTGGCTAAGTATTCAAAGCATTCTCTTTTGTCTGAAATTTGCTGTATTTGTTTGCATTTCACTGGGAAATATTGCGCAGACCTCTCGCCCGTCCCTTTCGCCAACCGGTGCTTACACTGGATACAGCGCCTGCAGCTGAAAATATATTCACAGCGATATGTCACCTGACGTCAGGCCGAAGTATAACATTCTCAAACTCCATGCTACGGCAGAAATACCCTTTATGTGCCACCCACTTCTCTGCCTTTACAACACTTCATAATGCGTTTGATTTTTAACCAGTGTAAAGTAAGTTCAACGGCCATGAATATTAAATCCCATTTGTCCATGGAAATTGAGTAGAATGCTGAGACTTCCACCATAATGGATAATGAAGTAGATTTTCAAAGCTTGCAGAGAGATTTAGGCCAATTAGAAGAGTCGGCTGAAAGATGGTAGATGGAGTTTAATGCTGATAAGTGTGAGGTGCTAAAGTTTTGTAGGAATAATCAAAATAGGTCATACTTGGTGAATGGTAGGGCATTGAAGAATGCAGTAGAACAGAGTGATCTACGAATATTGGTGCATAGTTCCCCGAAGGTGGAATCTCATGTGGATAGGGTGGTCAAGAGATCTCTTGGTATGCTGGCCTTTATAAATCAGAGCATTGAGTATAGTAGTTGGGATGTAATGTTAAAATTGTACAAGGCCAAATTTGGAGTATTGTGTACAGTTCTGGTCACCGAATTATAGGAAAGATGTCAACAAAATAGAGAGAGTACAGCGGAGATTTACTAGAATGTTACCGAAGTTTCCGTACCTAAGTTACACAGAAAAGTTGAACAAATTACGTCTTTATTCTTTGGAATGTAAAAGGTTGAGGGGGGGGAGTTGATAGAGGTATTTAAAGTTATGAGGGGGATAGATAGAGTTAACGTTGAGAGGCTTTTTCCATTGAGAGTATAGGACATTCAAACTAGAGGACATCAGTTGAGAGTTAGGGGGCAAAAGTTTAGGGGTAACACGAGGTGCGATTTCTTTACTTAGAGAGTGGTAGCTGTGTGGATCGAGCTTGCAGTAGAAGCGGTAGAGGCAGGTTCGCTATTGTCATTTAAAGTAAAATTGGAGGGGAAAGGAATGGAGGGCTATGAGTTGAGTGCAGGTCGGTAGAACTAGGTGAGAGTGATGTTAGACTCGGACTAGAAGGGCCTAGATGGCTTGTTTCCGTGCTGTAATTGTTATATGGTTATAATTCCCTCCAGACTAGACAAGAAGCACAGAGACCTCGGGCATACTAATACCTGTACCTTGTGTAACTGGATTTCTGGATTTCATTGAAATTCGCCGGTAAGTGGTAAGAGTGGGCTCCCTCACCTCTGCCCTTCTGAACCTCAACACAGGTGTCCCTTCGGGATATGTCCTAAGCCCCGTCCTTTACTCTCTGTGTATCCATGGCAGTGTCGCTACACGCAGCTCCAATCTGCTATTTAAATTTGCTGATGACACTATACTGATTTGCCTAATCTCAAATAATAATAAGGCGACCTACAGAGAGTAAGTCATCACCCTGACACAGTGCTGTCAAGAAAACAAACTATTCCTCAACGTCGCAAAAACAAAGGAGCTGGTTGTGGACTACAGGAGGAATAGAGACAGGCTAACCCCTATCAATGGATCTGGGGTTGAGAGGGTGAACAGCTTTAAGTTTCTCCGCATAAGTTTCACCGAGGATCTCACGTGGTCTCTACATACTGGCAGTGTGGGGGAAAGGCATAAGAGCGCCTTTTTCACCTCGGACAGTTGAAGAAGTTTGAAATGGGCCCCCAAATTCTAAAAAAAAAACTTTCTGTCGGGGCACGATGAAGAGGATCCTGACTGGCCCTATCACTGCCTGGCATGGGAAATGTACTTCCCTCAATCGCAGGGCTCTGCAGAGCGGTGCCGACAGCAGAAGTAATGTAGAAGTGAACTTCCCATTATTCAGGACATTTACAGAGAATGGTGTGTAAAAAGGGCCTGAAGGATCATTGGAAACCCGAATTACCGCAACCACAAATTGTTCCAGCTGTTATCATTCGGAAAGCGGTACTGCAGCATAAAAGCCAGGACCAACAAGCTCCGGGACAGCTACTTCCACCAAACCGTCATGCCGCTTAATTCATACTGACGCAGCTGTATTTCTATGTTGTATAGTCTATCCTGTTGTACATACTCCTTTTTTTAATAACTTTAATTGCACATTGCACATTTGAACGGAGACGTAACGTAAACAGTTTTACTCCTCATGTATATGAAGGATGTAAGTAATAAAATCAATTCAATTCAATTCTTTATTTTTTTTATTATGGATTCAGCTTTCCCTTTTGTCACGTGGGGAAATACCTCTCTCGAATTGAAAATGACAGTGATTACAAATCGCCGTAGAACAGGTAGATGCCTTTGTATCATTTTTAAAAAATTTCCTGAATTTTGATATAACATTGATATAAATTATCTTTTTTTTTGCTGTTTTAATGAGTTGATATCGCAACATGCTCCCATTATAGACTGATTTGTAAGCAATATCCTGGGCTGGGCTTCCAGAAGTCACAAGGTCTGCCTACCAGACACTTCCCGAGTTGGTCACACGATGAAATACAGTGATCTCTAAAAATTCCCCTACCTTCTGTGTATTGAGACCACCATGAGGTTTTTAGTAATCAGATGGCAACCACATTATTGTCCCATCTGCCCGATAAATGTGACACAGAGTTATTGCCAGGATCTGTCCACGACAAGGGAGACCTTTTTTCTCTAACAGGACCGAACATCGAGCCATGAAAAAGGGAATGCAAAGGGTACCTGCCTTAATACTTTTTAGAACACCCCCCCCCACAACTTCTCCGGCGGAAACAAGATTTTTTTTTGTAACCTAGAAAGATGGGAGACTGAGGCTTTAAATAGATCATAGGGACTTGAACAAAATAACAGTTAAAAATCACTATCCCTTCCTCCGGAATTAACACAGTTGTTAAGTGTCGCAAAAGAGGACCCGTGGAACGCTTATACTTCAATTCGTATTTGGGAACTGGACGACTAGAAAACAGTTTTTAATACCCCGACAGGTAAAAAAAAAACACTTATTGAATTCTGGGCTGGTAATCGCTCGAGATGTCTTTCAGACATTTAGAAATGACTTTCAGAGGGAAATGCTTAACTCGTTCCTGTTTGTGTACATCGATAACATTTTGATTTTTTTTCGCACTCCCATGAGGAACAAGTACCACATGTACGGCAGTTTCTTCAGTGCGTATTAAAGAATTGACTGTTTGCAAGATTAGAGAGGAGTGAGTTTCTTTTTTGGGATTTCTTATTTGGGCAATGAATTCTTCCTATGGACCCTGGAAACCCCATACAGGGTGAGACTGAACCCCATCTACTTCTGTTAAATTAGTTTAATAGTTCTCCGAGTTCGCAATTTTTTTCAGGTTCATTCGAAATATTAGTTCAATAGCGGCCCCTCTGAAGAGATTGACCTAAAGGGTATCGGGTTTTGTTTTCGTTGGTACCCGGAGGCTAAGGCAGAGGGTGATTTTAAAAGGCTTCAGAACGTTCTGTTGCTACCACAATTTTACGCCCCCTTGATCCCGAACTACCCTTCGATATTGAGGTAGATCCCTCTGATATTGGAGTGGGTGCCGTTTTATCTCAGAAATGTGCAGCTGACCAGAATCTACATCCCTGTGCCTACTTTTCACGATGCTTGTCATCACGTGAGGTGAATTTTGAAATCAGGAGCTTGGTGGCGAATTTGGCATTGGAGGAGTGGGAGCATTGGCGTCAGAGGCCTAGAGATCGGTTAAAAGGACTGATAATTAACCTTGGTTTATATTTAGGAGGCAACAAGCCTGGATTCTTGGCAAGCTCTGCGGTTATTTTGTTTTATTTAATCGTTTCAATTTTATTATAAAATATCGTCCTAGGTCTAAAATTTAGAAACCCGATGCCTTATCAAAACAAGTCGAGCCACCAGGTCTGCTGGAGCGGTTGGAATCCATTATACCGGACGGAAATTAGGGGCCACCGTCTCGTGGGATGCAGGTTCCCAAATTAGACAAACTCTCGAAGCGAATAACCAAGTTTCGGAAGATCGATTATGAATTGCAATCTGAAGTTCTGAAATGGCGGCACGCTTCGAGGATATCGGGTCAATCCGGCATCTCATGGACTGTAGAGCTCATTACAAGAACATACTGGTGGATCAATATAATTGTGCAGGCTTGTGACCTCTGTGCCCATAATGTAGATCCTCATTCCCTTCTTTAAGGAACGCTTCAGACTACATTCCTTCGCGCCCTTGGCCTCCACTTCCTTTAGATTTTAACATCAGGTTGACCCCATCACACTGCTTTACCACTATTTTAGTTATGGTCTACAGATTTTCAAAGCCTCGACGATTTCCTCCTCCGATCAAGCTGACGTCAGCCCGAGAGACCGCAGAATTTCGAATGCACCAGGTATTCCGTATACATGGTTTTCCCACTGATGTTACTTCGGACACCAGACCCCGATTCATCTCTTAAGTTTGGCAAGCATTTTTCGCTTTGACTGAGGCTACCGCTAGTCTTTGCTCGGGGATCCATCCTCCTACTCTGGAGGACTGAGAAGGCGAACCAGGACTTGGAGCGAACCCTTCGCTGCTTTGTTTCCTGTAAACCAGCCTCTTGAGCGGCCATTTCGACTGGAAGGATTTCGCCACAATACCCTTCAACATTCAAGATTAATATGATCTATTTCAAACATTAATTTTGGTTTCAGGAGGCAAAGTTGGGATCCTCTGAGCTGAACAATTTGTTCAAAGGTGCAAACAAAGGTGGCTCAAGGCTAAATTGCCTCTGGAATAGACCAAGGCCAGAGAAAGAAGCGGCTGTGTCTTTCTTTTTATATTGGTTAGCGAGTCCGGATTTTCCATTTAAACTGGAATCGTGGAAAATAACCACTTGCTTTATGGACCCCCTTAAAACCATTAACCCCATAATATACGTGTTACAATTTCGCCGGGAGTTCATCGCACATTTCATAATTCCAAACTGAATCATTTCCTTTGTAGCTCCTTTGCACCGATGCCTTCCCTCGTCCAACGATCACAAACGGCGAAACTGTCCACACAGTCCGTAGACAGCTTAGTTTACGGAAATTAAGACGGCAACTATAATACTTGGCAGACTCGGAGAGATATGGTCTGGAGGAACGGTGTGGAATTCCTTACATGAATATTTTGAATCCTGACCTTATTTCAGAATTCTGTCATTTACATCCAGAGAGCTCTGGGCAGTCTGGTGCCTGCCGTACGGGGAGAGGCTTTGTCAGGGCGACGTGTCATCGGTAGAGGATTCTGAGGGCTCTGAGTTATTTTCTGTTGGTTTCTTTTTTGTTTTCTCTGCGTTTTATTAAGTATAATTCTAAATTCGTGCGCTTCGGGTGTTTCATGTGTTGCAGATAAGCCGTGCCTAGTTTACATTTAAGTTGAAAATGCTCATGAATGCTTACAGTTAATTCTCCTGGAGCCTTTTCAGGTGTTCAACTAAAGAACGTTGGACTTTGGCTGAAAATAGAATGATTTTTTCTAAGGTTATTAAGACGCTGGTGTTCAATCTGCTGGGCACAGATTCCTTCGTGCACTGAAGCGGATTTAAAGGAACAGTGCTAACATCAGGAGGTGCTCTCTCCTCCTGATTCTCTCTGAGGTACGTTCCAGCCGAGTTGTTCCGAGTTATCTAATACGCTGTAAGTTCTATTGGTTTTGAGTCTCTGTTGTTAATAGAATTTCTAATTTTGGATAGTCCATCAGAGGCTCTGTGTGATCTTGCGTTTGGGTCATAAGACCATAAGATCATTCGGCCCATTCATTCTGCTCCGTCATTCACCCTTGGGCTGATCCAACTCTTGCAGTCATTCCCGCTCTCCTGCTTTCACCTCATGCCCTTTGATGCCCTGGTTAATCAAGAACCTAACTACCTCTGCTTTAAATACACTCAATGACTTGTCTTACACAGCCGCTCGTGCCTTCAAATTCCACAGATTTACCATCAGATTTACTACAGTAATTTCTCCGCATCTCAGTTCCAAAAGGACGTCCTTCATTCCTGAAGTCGTGCCCTCTTGTCCTAGAATGCCCTATCATGGTGTTTAGCTTTGCCGTATCTAATCTGTTTATGCCTTTTAACATTGGGAAAGGTTCTATAAGATCCCCCTCATTCTCTTGAACTCCAGGGAATACAGCCCAAGCGCTACCAGACGTTTCTCATACGGTAACTCTTTCATTCCATAGAACGATAGAACATTACAGCACAGAAGAAGACCTTTTGGCCCTTTTTGTTTGTTGCAAACAATTTTTCTGCCCAGTCCCACTGACCTGCACCTGGAACAAATCCCTCCATACACCTCTCATCCATCAACCTGTCCAGGTTTTTCTTAAATGTTAAAAGTGAGCCTGCATTTCACAATTCATCTGACAGCTCATTCCACATTCCCCCCAGTCTCTATGTGAAGAAGCCCCTAATAATGTTCTCTTTAAACTTCTCCCTCTTCACCCTTAACCCATGTCATCTTCTTTTTTTCTCTCCACTAGCCTCAGTGAAAAAAGCCTACTTGCATTCACTCTATTTACACCCATCATAATTTTATATACCTCTATCAAATCTCCCCTCATTCTTCTACGCTCCAGGGAATCAGAGAATAACGTCCTAACCTATTCAATCTTCCTCTGTAACTCAGTTTTTCAAATCCTGGCAAAACGTTTGTAAAACTTCTCTGCACTCTTTCAACCTTATTAATAGCCTTCCTGTAATTCGGTGACCAACGCTGCACACAATACTTCAAATTCGGCCTCACCAATGCCTTATACAAACTCAACATAACATTCCAACTCTTATACTCAATACTTTGGTTTATAAAGGTCAATGTACCAAAAGCTCTCTTTACTACACTATGTAACTATGACGCCACTTTTAGGGAATTTTGAATCTGTATTCCTAGATCACTGTGTTCTACTGCACTCCCCAGTGCCCTACGATTTACCTTGTATGTCCGACCTTGGTTTTTCCTTCGAAAGTGCAATACCTCACACTTGTCTGTATTACATTCCATCTGCCATTTTTCAGCCCACTTTTGCAGCTGTTCCAGATCCCTCTACAAGCTTTGAAAACCTTCCTCACTGTCCACTATCCCTCCAATCTTTGTATCATCAGCAAATTTGCTGATCCAATTTACCACAGTAAATTGACATAGATGACAAATAACAATGGACCCAGCACTGAACCCTGTTGGACACCACTAGTCACAGGCCTCCACTCAGAGAAGCAATCCTCCAGTATTACTCTCTGACTTCTCCCATTGAGCCAATGTCTAATCCAATTTACTACCTCACCATATATACCTTGCGACTGAGTCCTCCTGACTAACCTCCCATGCAGGACCTTGTCAAAGGCCTTACTGAAGTCCATGTAGACAACATCCACTGCCTTCCCTTCATCCACTTTCCTTGTAACCTCCTCAAAAAACTCTAATAGATTTGTTAAACATGACTTACACGCACAACGCCGTGTTGACTCTCCCTAATAAGTCAATGTCTATCTAAATGCTTGTACATCCTATCTCTTAGTAGTCCTTCCAGTAATTTACCTACTACCAACATCAAACTTACCGGCCTATAATTTCCCGGATTACCTTTAGTGCCTTTTTTTAAACAACGGAACAACATGAGCTATCCTCCAATCCTCCAGCTCCTCAACTGTAGATACTGACATTTTAAATATATCTGCCAGGGCCCCTGCAATTTCAACACTAGTCTCCTACAAGGTCCGAGGGAATACCCCGTAGTTCCTGGGGATTTATCTACTCTGATTTTCCTCAAGAAAACAAACACTTCTCCTCTTCAATGTGTATAGGTTCCATGACCTCACTACTTGTTTGCCTTATTTCGATTGACTCCATGCCAGTTTTCTTAGTAAATACAGACGCAAACGATCTACCCATTTTCTTTTATTTCCATACATAACCGACTACTCCGCTCTTCAAGAGGACCAATTTTATCCCTTACTATCCTATTGCTCTTAATATACCTGTAGAAGCTCTTTGGATTATCCTTCACCTTGACTGCCAAAGCTAATTCATGTCTTCTTTTAGCCCTCCTGATTTCTTTCTTAAGGATTTTTTGCACTTTTTATACTCCTCAAGTCTCTTATTTGCTCCCTGTTTCCTATACATCTCTCTCTTCCTCTTTAGCAGATGTCCAATATCCCTAGAGAACCAAGGTTTCTTATCCTTATTCACTTTGCATTTAATCCTGACAGGAACATACAAACTTTGCAATCTCAAAATTTTTCTTTGGAAGTCTTCCCACTTACCAACGGCATCCTTCCCAGAGAACAACCTGTCCCAATCCGCGCTTTTTAGATCCTTTCTCATTTCTTTAGATTTGGCCTATACCCAGTTTAGAACCTCACCCCGAGGACCAGATCTATCTTTATCCATGATCAAGTTGAAACTAATGGTGTTGTGATCACTGGAACCAAAGTGTTCTCCTACACACACTTCCGTCACATTTCCTAACTCGTTTCCTAATAAGAGATCTAATATTGCATCCTCTCTAGTCGGTACCTCTATTTATTGATTTATAAAACTTTCCTGGACACATTTTACAATCTCTAACCCTTCTACACCTTTAACAGTATGGGAATGCCAATCAATATGTGGAAAATTGAAATCCCCTACGATCACAACTTTATGCTTCCTGCAGTTGTTTGCTATCTCTCTACAGATTTGCTCCTCCAATTCTCGCTGACTATTGGGTGGTCTGTAATACAACCGCATTAACGTGGTCATGCCTTTCCTGTTTCTCAGCTCCACCCATATGGCCTCGGTAGGCAAGCCTTCTAATCAGTCCTGCCTGAGAGCTGCTGTAACACTTTCCCTGACTAGCAATGCCAGCACCCCACCCTTCATCCCTCTGCCTCTTTCACGTCTGAAACATCGGAACCCTGGAACATTATGCTGCCAGTCCTGCGCCTCCTATAGCCAAGTTTCACTAATGGCTGAAATGTCATAATTCTACGTGTCAATCCACGCCATCACTTCGTCAGCCTTCCCCACAATACTCTTCGCATTGAAATAATCACACCTCAAAAGATTATTAGCACCAAACACAACCCTTCTATTTGTGACTTCGCATGACACTTTAACATCACTAATTTTCACCCCCGCTCCACTGCCTACTCTGGCACTCTGGTTCCCATCCCCCTGCAAATCTAATTTAACCGCCCCCCCAATAGCACTAACAAACCTCCCTGCAAGGATATTGGTCTCCCTGTAGTTCAGGTGTAACCTGTCTCTCTTGTACAGGTCCAACCTGCCCTAGAAGAGGTCCCAATGATCCTGAAATCTGAAATCCTGCCCCCTATACCATTCCTCTGTCACGTGTTCATCCTGCAGAGCATTCTATTCTTACCCTCACTGGCACGTGGCACAGGTAGCAATCCTGAGATTACCACCCTCGAGGTCCTGTTTTTTAACTTCCTACCAAGCTCTCTATGCTCACTCTTCAAGACCTCCTCACTCTTTCTTTCTACGCCATTGGTACCGATATGTACCATGACATCGGGCTGCTCACCCTCCCATTTCTGAATGCTGTACATGCGATCGGTGACATCCCTGTCCCTGGCACCCGGGAGGCAACAAACCATCCGGGAGACTATCGCGACCACAGGATCTCCTATCTGTACCTCTAACGACTGAGTCCCCTATCACTACCACTCTGCTTCACTCGTCCCTTCTGCACTGAAGAACCAAACTCAGTGCCAGAGGTCCGGCTTCTGCAGCTTGTCCCCGGTAAGTCATCCCCCCCCCCACCCAACAGTATCCAAAATGGTATACTTGTTGTTGAGGGGAATGTCCACAGGTGAGCTCTGCTCTACATGCCTTTTCCCCTTCCCTCGCCTGACGGTAACTCAATTACCTGTGTGCTGCTCCTTTGCCGTAACTGCTTCCCTGTAGCTACTATCTATAAATATCTCATACTCCCGATTGATCCGGAGGTCATCCAGGTCTTGCTCCAGTTCCTTAACATAGTTTGTTAGGAGCTGCAGCTGGATGCACTTCCTGCAGGTATCGTTGTCAGTGACACGAGGTCTCTCTGACTTCGCACATCCTGCAGAGGACCATTCCAACATCCTCCCTGGCATTCTCTCTGCACTAAACAAAACAAAACAAAACTTACCGGAATCTACCCTCGCCTCTGCCTGTTGAGCCAAAGCCTGACTCAGTCCACTCCGCCGATGGCCGCTGTATATGGCGGTCATTTTTTAAACCTTTGTCGCTACATCTGGCTCCTGCGCAGTCTAGCCTCTTTTCCCCGGTCAGTTAAAAAAACGACTTCTCTCCGAGTTGCCTTTACTACTTCGCTCTCCACCTCTTGCTTCGATTTAAAAGACCGTTGAAAAATTCCTCTCCTTTTCAAACCTTTGGCGCGTTACGTCACGCACCTGCGCAGTCTAGCCCCTTTTCCTTGAGCAGTTATTTAAAAAACGGCTTCTCTCCGAGAAGCCTTTACTTTACTCCTTTACTTCTTCACTCTCCCACTCTTGCTTCGATTTAAAAAAGCTGGAATGATTCCTGGAATCATTCTCGTGAATCTTCTCTGAACCCTCTCTAATGTCAATATACCCTTTCTAAAATAAAGAGACCAAAACTGCACGCATTACTCTAAGTGTGTTCACACAAGTGCCTTATAGAGCCTCAACATCACATCCCTGCTCTTATAGTCTAACCTCTAGAAATGAATGCCAACATTGTATTCGCTGTTTTCACAAACGATTCAAGTTGGAGTTTAACCTTTACTGTATCTTGCACAAGGACTCCCAAGTCTGTTTACATCTCTGCATTTTGAATTCTCTCCCCATCTAGATAATAGTCTGCCCGTATATTTCTTCCACCAAAGTGCATGACACTTTAATACATTATATTTCATTTGCCACTTTTTAGCCCATTCCCCTAAACTAAGTCGCTCTGCAAGCTCTCTGCTTCCTCAACACTAACCGCTCCTCCACCTATCTTTGTATCATCGGCACATAGATGCAGCGTTACAAAATGCCAAGTTCACCTTACATCTACATACTGTGTACTAGTAAAAGGAGAGACAAATCTCTCGAATTCTCTACCCCAGAGATTTGTGATGAGTATTTGTCTGAGCGATAAAAGATTGGTGACTATTGGGATTCTTAACTACTCTAGATCCCAAGAGATAGAGTGACTTTAGGCGATGGTGCTAAATCGACGATATGGAAATGATCACCTTTTTCTATTTTAAAGAAAAAATTGAGTTCCAGAAACACACACAAAATGCTGGAGATGCTCAGCAAGTCAGGAAGCATCTAGGAAAGGAATAAAAACTCTCGGCCCGAACCGTCGACTTTTTATTACTTGTCACAGATGTCGTCTGACCTGCTTAATTCCTCCATCTTATGGTTTGTGTTACTCTAGATTTCTAACATCTGCAGATGTCCTTTATTTGAAGTTTCCATATTGTTCATTTAATCTCTGAAAGTGTTGCGGGTCAGGTTGCTTAAAATTGATTGCAATATGAATTTGAAATGAATCTGTCCTCGATCAGTCTTCCACTGATCAACGGCAAAAGCGCAGGCCGTCATTCTGACTCACTGCCCCTTGCCAGTGCCCTTGCCTCATTCTGCCGTCGTGTCCTGCGCACTGCAGCGGCTATAACACACTAACGATCTTCAATCCGGCATCCGCCATCCGGCAGTATGTGTTTGGTTAGTTACATTCATGTGAACGTTCGTTTGTCGGTCTTTCTGATATCAGGCTGAAAGCTCGTGAAATGTACGAATGGTTAAAACAGATCTTACCAGTATCTCACGAAGGTTGTACTGAAGCAAGAGTGAGCGTTCCAGGAAGTAAGCATTACATAGTGTCAGGACGACGATCATAGGGTTAAGCAACTCCCATTCATGAATATGAACCCTGATGTTGGTTTGTTGGGGCCAGAGAACACCAAAAGTGGCCTGACCGTCGTTCCAGAAATTCAATGTATCTTAACACATGAACACAACCTGCAGTAAAATGCAATTTATTGAGACTTCTGGAATGTGCAACGCCTTACTTTTAATTTTTCTCTTTGTTGTTAACGGTAAGAATGTCCACGTCTGACATATAAAGTTATATATTTTTATACTTCTTCGGTATTTAGATGCGTTGGTTGGAGTTATATGGTATAATACGCGATCGACGTGCTGTGCAGGGTTGAACTGTCAATTGAACAAGCAGAACGTGTTTGCTAAGGTGAATTAATATAGAACTGCAGGGAAACAAGCGGGTGTGCGTGGCTGGGGTAGAGAAGGTAGTGCTCCTAAGCAGAAAAGTGTTTCAAAGAACTGGTACCTGCTGGATGGACCGATTGAACACATTCTGTGTTCTTTTTTTCATTCCGAACTGAATCACAAATTACTTAGTCAAACTGTACAGAATAACTTTGGGGCCTGACTGCGCAGATTATTAGTTTAGACAATCTGAAAAAACCGTCGCTAGTCTCATGAGTTGATGCATACTATAAATAATTTGGTATACCTTTAGACGTTAGACGCCACATGTATCGGTCTTCCCACTGCTTTCAGTGTATGCTTAATAATAAATATTACCATTGTCAGAGAACGTCTCAGAAAGCACCACCGTTATACTAATTGGATGTTAGAAAATCACGTAGTGATGAAATATACGAAATGATTTTTGTAATATGTTATACCATGGAATTAAGTATTAATTCGTTATTTAGATATTGTTCATTTATACTAACATAATTACTATATATCCCCCAGTCGCTGTAACACTGAGAGAGCAGCCGAAACCTGTGAAAGGGACCGTTGGCCAGTCCGTGTTTTTCTCCGCCTCTCATATAGTTTCAGATATTCAAGCATATCTGCGGATCAAATTGTCCAGAGATGGGATGAAAATCGCGGATTATCGTTGCACAGAGAAGAGAAATGATAGTTCCGCTGGATGTGAACAGGTCCCTTCCATTTCTGATCATTATAAACTTCGTACTGTGCTTATTCCGGAGAATGCATCCGTGCAGCTGAAAGATTTACAGATCAGCGACAGCGGGATTTATGAATTATCCATCATGGACTCAAAGGGTTCGGAAAGGTTAAACTTCACATTGACAGTCCAACCCCGGAATGGAACCGACATAGACGGCAGGTCCCAAACTGGGAATGGAACCGACACTGGAAATATTGAAGGTTGGTACCTTTACTATGAGTGCAGTAGTTTCGTTCAAAGACAGTTTCAGCCCTTTGAGACTGCTCCTGCATTGAATATGATCATGACAGCTCATTTTCCATATCTCACATTTCCATGAATAATTTCTTGATTCACTTAAGAACCAAAACCCTACGGATCAGTCTTCATTGTTGTCGGCAAACGAGCCTCCGTAGGTGGACGATACTGAAGCTTCATCTCGCCATTAGTAAAGCGATTTTCTATATATCCTGGAGATGAGACTAGATTAGACATCCCACCCAGCGGAAAAAACGTTTCTGCATCCATTCTGTCCAGTCCCATAGAAGACTACTGAATATATTTCGATGTGATAATTTGGTGTTCATCTAAATTCCAGCGTAGGTCCAGGCTGCTTCATCTCTCATCATATAGCAAATCTTAAGGATCAGTCTGATAAATATTGATGTAATCTCTTCATCACAGGTAGTTAAGAATTGAATCAGAGAGGGCAGGAACATTTTTAATAGGGGAAGGGTAAATTATTAGGGTATAAGGCTAGAACTTGCAGATGTGAATTGGGATGATGCTTTTGCAGGAAAATGTACTATGGACATGTGGTCGATGATTAGGGATCCCTTTCAGGATGTTAGGGATAAATTTGTCCCGGTGAGGAAGATAAAAAATGGTAGGGTGAAGGAACCATGGGTGACAAGTGAGTTGGAGAATCTAGTCAGATGGAAGAAGACAGCATACGTGAGGTTTAGGAAGCAAGGATCAGATGAGTCTATTGAGGAATATAGGGTAGCAAGAAAAGAGGTTAAGAAGGGGCTGGAAGCCTAAGAAGGGGGCAAGAGAAGGCCTTGGCAAGTAAGGTAAAGGGAAACCCCAAGGCATTCTTCAACTATGTGAAGAACAAAAGGTTGACAGGAGTGAGGATAGAGCCGATTCGAGATAAAGGTGGGAAGATGTGCCTGGAAGCTATGGAAGTGAGCGAGGTCCTCAATCTCTTCGGTATTCATCAATGAGACAGAACTTGATGACGGTGAAGACAATATGAGTGAGGTTGCTGTTCTGGAGCATGTTGATATTAAGGGAGAAGTTGTTAAAATACATTAAGACGGAAAGGTCCCCGGGGCCTGACGGAATATTCCCCAGGCTTCTCCACAAGGCGAGGGAAGAGATTGCTGTGCCTCTGTCTAGGATCTTTATGTTCTTGTTGTCCACGGGAATGGTACCAGAGGACTGGAGGGAGGCGAGCGTTGTCCCCTTGTTCAATAAAGATAGTAGCGATAGGCCGGGTAATTATAGAACTGTGAGCCTTATGTCTGTGGTGGGAAAGCTGTTATAAAAGAGTCTTTGAGATAGAGTCTATAGACATTTAGAGAATCGTGGTCTGATCAGGGGCAGACAGCATGGCTTTTTGAAGGGCAGATTGTGCCTAACAAGCCTGTTAGAGTCCTTTGAGGAGGTGACCCGGTATATACATGAGCATAGTGCAGTGGTTGTGATCTACATGGATTTTAGTAAGGCATTTGACAACGAACCACAAGGTAGGCTTATTCAGAAAGTCGGAATGCATGGGATCCAGGGAAGTTTGGAACTTTGGAAGGACAAACTCCAAGGTAGAATACAAAGTAATTGGCAAGATACTTGGGAGTGTTGAGGAGCAGAGGGATCTGGGGGTACATGTCTTCGGATCCCTGAAAGTTGTCTCACAGATAGATAGGGTAGTTAAAAAATATTATGGAGTGTTAGCTTTCCTAACTCGAGGGTTAGAATTTAAGAGTCACAGGGTAATGATGCAGCACTATAAAACTCTGGTTAGGGCACACTTGGAGTACTGTGTCCAGTTCTGGTCGTCTCTCTATAGGAAGATTGTGGAGCATTGGAAAGGGTACAGAGGAGATTTACCAGGATGCTGCCTGGTTTAGAGAGTATGCATTATGATGAGAGATTAAGGGAGCTGGGGCTTTACTCTCTGGAAAGAAGGAGGTTAAAAGGAGACATGATAGCGGTTTACAAGATATTAAGAGGAATAGATAGAGTGGACAGCCAGCGCCTCTTCCCCAGGGCACCACTGCGGAATACAAGAGGACATGGCTTTAAGATAAGGGGAGGAAATTTCAAGGGGGTTATCTGAGGAAGGTTGTTTACTCAGTGAGTGGTTGGTGCGTGGAATGCACTGCCTGAGTCAGTGGTGGTGGCAGATACACTAGTGAAATTTAAGAGACAACTATTCAGGTATATGGAGGAATTTAAGGTGGACGGTTACATGGGAGGCTGGGTTTCAGGGTCGGCACAACATTGTGGACCTAATGGCCTGTGCTGGGCTGTATTGCTCTATTCTATTCTATTCTTATAGAGACAAAATCTCTATTTAATATTCCAGGTGCAGTCTCACCAGTAATCAATGGAAAATGAATGCATTGTGTGGACATGTGTCAAAATAATTGGCGGATGTGTTCTTTTAAACCATACTGGATGACATTTCTCTGTCCAAAGTTTTGAATTTTTTGTACTTTGTTCTCTCTGTTCTGGGTGAACTTTTTAAACACAAGGCTTTTCAAACTTTTCTAACACATATCCGTTTACAATCCATTGTGGTGTGTGCAAAGCTATCTGCATGAAAGTAGAATACTATATGTCTTAAGTACTTTGGTGGGAATTAAATGGAATTAATAATGTTAACTTTACCTCCGAAAGAGCTATTTGACATATTGTTTCTGCGCAAACTCTTTGTTATGGTCTTTCTCAACAGCACTGCAAATATTTCTACTCTAGGCATTTATTAATTTCCTTTTGGAAATATTTGAAAACACAAGCTTTAAATGAATTGATGTGGTTATTTACAGGGATCTTTTTCAAAGGTTATTCAATGCCTTTCAATATTTTGACATTTTCCCTAGAGTTTATTCACAGACCAGAACAAATCCATATGTGTCTGGCCACTGTGCACAAATTTTGTTTGTTATTCTGCCCTGTAAATAAACCCAGATTCTTACAACTTCTCGATTTCTCCTGATGCTTCAGATAATTTTTTAAATTACTTCTTTCATCTCTCTAATCTTGACCTATATTTAAAATGCTGCCTTTCCAATTATACTATACTATCCCTACTTGCTTTTAATATTTCTGTTACATGCCATCTGCCTTCCTTCTGCCCGTGACGTTATTCTGTGTCCTTGTGCACTTTGGAACCATTCCTTGTATATGAAATTCCCATGTCTTCTGTCTTTGGTGGACTTGCAAACATGACTGATCTTAAAAAGAATATATTGACATTGCAGAGTGTTCAGAGAAGATTCATTAAAATGATTGCAGGAATGAAAGGGTTACTGTATGAGGTACGTCTTGCAGTTCTTGGGCTGCATTCCCTGGAATTCAGGGGAATGAGCGGGGGATCTCATAGAAACATTCCAAATGTTAAAAACAGATTATATATGGCAATGTAGCTACCCGTGGTAGGGGAGTCCAGGACAAGGGGGCATGACTTCAGGATTAATGGGCGTCCATTCAGAACTGAGATACGGAGAAAGTACTTTATTCCGAGGATGGTAAACTCGTGGATTTTGTTGCCACGAGCGGCTGTGGAGGCCAATTCATTGGGTGTATTTAAGGCAGAGATAGATAGGTTCTTGGTTGGCCAGAGCAGCAAAGGGTATGACGAGAAGGCAGGGGAGTGGGGATGACTGGAAGAATTGGATCAGCCGATTATTGAATGTCGGAGCAGACTGGATGGGCCGAGTGGCCTACTTCTGCCTCAGTAGCTTATGGACTTATGGTCTTATGGACTGTTATGCTAATCTAGGTTATTAATATACATTAATGTCATTTTACACTGTACACGAAAATGCTGGAATGGGCTGCAATGTTTTAATCGGGTTGTACAATAACCATTTTAAGCGATATTTACAAGATACTTAAACAGTTAAAGTGAGGACGGTACAGACCTAATGTGGCAAATGGTATAGTGTAGATGGGAAAAAGTTTTTGCGTGAATGTGGTGAGCTGAAGAGCCAGTGTCTGTGATATATCACTCTATGACTATTTTAATATCAGTCTACGCATTTGAAATAAAGATTATGATTACATTGATACCACTACACTTGATAGTGAGCAGTTTATCGATGAATGCCTTGAATAATTGTGAATTTGGGTTTTGCAGAAGGAAAGATTCTGTAATGAAGATAAATGAGCTTTGCTGGAAAGATAATACATAACTAACCCTCGAGATATTTACGGTCAGTTAAAGAAGAGCAGAGGGTTGCCTTAAGCTCAATAACCTAGCATAATTAATTTTCTTTACAAATTCAGGCGTAAGCATTCACCAGAGAAATCATTGTCAGGGGATTTATGCAGTTTTATCTGATAGAATTAGATTTGATTTACGTTGTCGTTATGTTCCATTTTCTGGAAGTCTAAATCCTGATTTTATATTGCGTTCGCTATCATTGTGTGATAACTTGCAAATTCAATTCTGCTAACATATTTACATCATTGTGCCAGAAGTTGTTATAAATCTTTAAAAAAGTAGCAGTGAATAATTGTTAAAACAGTTTAGAAATAAAGGCAGATAAAATGTTAGCTGAATCAACGTCGGGAACAGGGGACTTCGAAGAGGTTACTCGCATGTTGGGGAAGCTTGTATAATAGGGAAGCTTCGCGGGCTTTCGGACATTCTGGATGCCTAATCAACGTCGGGAGCGGAGCGTTTCAAATCAAGGGAATTCGGTGAGAAGAGACTAAGGCCAAAGAAACAGGTTGGAAGATTTGGTCTTGTGTGCCCATTGTACTGTGCTGGCAGGATGGCAGTTATGGCTGTGGAATACTCCTGCTGTAGGATGTTGGAATTCATGGAAGCTGATACTCTCCCCTATTACTACACCTGCGAGAACTGCAGCCAACTACACCTCATGAAAGACCGCATTATGGAGTTGGATCAGGAGTTGAATGTCCTTAGGATCATCCGGGAGGCATAGCGTTTGATAGATAAGACTTTTGAGCAGGCGGTTATACCCAGAGTGCAGAATTCTGAGAGTAGATGGGTGTAAACTGAGAGAGGTAAAGGGATAAGGAAGTCAGTGCAAGGTCCCCCTGTCGCCATTCCCCTCAGCAACAGGTATACCCATTTGGATGCCGTTGAAGCGGATGACATATCTGGATAAGCCAGCCGCAGCCAGACCAATAGTCGCTGTGGTCGGCTCTGACCCTCAGAACTATAGGGTAAAGTCAGGCGGAACAAAGAAATATTGGACTCAATAGTTAGGGGGACATATAGGAGATTCTGCGGCAGCAAATGAGAAGCCAGGTTAATCTGTTGAACCCCGAATGCTAGGGTCCAGGACGTGTCTGAACAGTTGCTGAATATTCTTGAAGAAAAGTGTCTTGGTACATGTTTGTAGCAATGACATAGGCAGGAAAAGGGTAGAGGTCCTACGTAGTAGGTTTAGGCTGTTGGGAAGGAGGCTGTAGAGAAGGACGTCCAATATGGTAATTCTCGGATTACTCCCGGTGTCACGAGCTAGTGAAGATCAGAACAGGAAGATAGCGCATCCGACGAGAGGCTGAAGAGATGCAGGGGGGAGGGTTTCATGTTCCTGGATCATTGGAACCCTTTCCGGGGAAGTGGTGACTGTACAAGTGGGATGGGTTGCACCTGAACTGGAAGGGAGCCAGTATCCTTGGAGAGAGGTCTGCTAATGCTATTAGGGAGGGTTTATACTAAATTTGTAGTGGGGTGGAAACTGAAGGGAAGGGGTTGAGAATGGGGCTGTTGGCCCACAAGTAGAGGCAGCTTATAAGATGTTTGTGAGGAAGGATAAGCAGATGATAGATCAAAGATTCGCTCAGCCAGATGGATTAAAATAGGTCTATTTTATTGCAACAATTATCATAATCACGGCAGATGAACTTAGAGCGTGGATCAATCTGTGAACCTATGATGTTTTGGCCATTACAGATACTTGAATGTCTCAGGGCATGAATGACTGATGAGTGTGCCAGGCTATAATGTTTCAAAAGTTCAAAACGAACAGGCAGGGAAGCTAAGTGGTGGAGAGTGGCATTGTATATCAGGCATGGTATCACGGCTTCAGAAAAGGAGGAAGCCCTGGAGGGATTGTATACTGAGTCATTATGTGTGGAAGTCAGAAAAAGGAAAGGGGCTGTTTTTATAGCCCCGCCCCAATAGTAACAGAGACAGATAGGGAGGCAGATTCTGCAATGGTGCAATAATAATATGGTTGATCTGATGGGTGATTTTAACTTTACAATATTGATTGTCATCTTCTTACGCAAGGAGATTAGATGGGGTGGCGTTTGTTAGGCGTGTTCAAGAAGGTTTCCCGACACAATATATAAATAAGCGAACGTTGGGAGAGGCTCCACTTGATCTAGTATTGGGAGATGAACCTGGTCAGCTGTTAGATTTCTGGATGGGAGATCATTTTGGCGGTAGTGATCACAACTCTATCTCCTTTAACATAGCCCTGGAGAGGGATAGGAACACACAGTTTGGGGGAAAAATCAAATCGGGTACGGGGAAATATGCCGCTATTAGGCAGGAACTTGGAAGCAATTGTTCTCAGGGAATTGCACGGCAGATACGTGGCAAATGTTCAGGGAAGATTCGCATGGCATTCTGCATAGGTATGTTCCATTAAGGCAGAGAAGGACGGTAGAGTAAAAGAACGTCGGTGTGCAAAGGATGTAGAAAATCTAGTTAAGAGAAGAAATGCAGACAAAATATTCTAGAAACTAAGTACTGTTAGAGTTCTAGGAAATTACAAGGGTGCCAGGAAGGAACTTATGAATGAAATTAGGAGAGCTAGAATGGGCCATGAGAAGGCCTTGGCGAGCAATATTAAGGAAAACCCCAAGGTGCTGTATAAGTATGTAAAGAGCAAGAGGATGAGCCTTGTCGAGTAGGACCAAGCAGGAGCGATAGTGGTACTTTGCTTCAGTATTCTCCAGTGAAAAGGATATTGGCAATTGTGGGGATAACTTATAGTGGACTGAAACGCTTGAGTGTACAAACATTAAGAAATAGGATATGCTGGAGCTTTTGAAACGCATTAAATAGTACCCCATGCTACTGTGGGAAGCGAGGGAGGAGATTTCTGACCCTTGGCGATGATCTTTGCATTCTCAAATGTAACGGAAGAAATTCCAGAAGATAAGGATGTAGCAAGCACTGTTCAAGAAAGGGAATAGATTTAACCCAAAATTTTTAGATCAGTGAGTCTTACTTCAGTGTTGGGCAAGTTGTTGGAGATGATCTTGTGAGGCAGGATTTATGAGCGTTTGGAGAGACATAATCTAATTAGGGTGGTCAGCATAGCTTTGTCAAGAGCAGGTCATGTCTTACGAATCAGATTGAATTCTTTGAGGATGTAGCAAAACACATTGATGAAGATAGAGCAGTGGATATAGTGTATATGGATTTCAGCAAGACATTTGATAAGGTTCCCCATGTGACATTCGTTCAGAAAATAATGAGGCATGTGTTATAAGAAGATCTTGCATTGTGGAGTCAGAATTGGCTAGCCCACAGAAGAAAAAGGGTAGGTGTAGATGGTTTGTATTCCACATGGAGGATGGTGACCAGTGGTGTTCTGCAGTAACCCCTGCACTTTGTGATTTTTATAAATGACCTGGATAAGTAAGAAGTTGGGTTAGTAAGTCTGTTGATGACACCAAAGTTGTTGGTGTTGTGGATAGTCTGGAGGGTTGTTATAGGTTACAGTGTGAAATTGATAGAATGCAGAACGTGGCTGGAGAGTAACAGATGTAGTTCAACCCAGATAAGTGGTTCATTTCAGTAGGTCAAATTTGACGGCAGAAGATAATATTAATGCTAAGAATATTGGCAGTGTGGAGGGTCAGCGAGTTCTTTGGGTCCGTGCCCATAGGACACTCAAAACTGCTGCGCTGGTTGACAGTGTTGTTAAGAGGGCATATAGTCTATTGGCTTTCATCAACCATGGTATTGAGTTTAAGGGTCATGAGGTAATGTAACAGCTGTACAAGACCTTAGTTGGGGACCACTTGGGGTACTGTGTTCAGTTCTGGTCACCTCACTACAGGAACGATGTGGATGTGAATACTATACAGAGAGTGCAGAGGAGATTTACAAGGGTGGTTGCCTGGATTGGAGAGCATGCCTTATGAGAATAGGTTGAGTGAACTTGGCCTTCTTTCATTGGATGAATGGAAGATGAGTGGTGACCTGCTAAATGTGTATAAGATGGTGAGAGGCGTTGATCATGTGGATATGCAGAGAACTTTCCCAGGGATGAAGTGGCTAACATGAGGGGGCGTAGTTCTAAGGTCCTTGGAAATAGGTACAAGGAGGATGTCGAAGGTTAAGTATTTTCATACAGAGATTGGTAGCTGCACGGAATGCACTTCCAACGATGGTGGTAGAGGTGGATACAATAGGGTCTTTTAAGAGACTCTAGTTAGGTGTATGGAGCTTAGAAAAATAAAAGGCTATACGGTAGAGAAATTCAGTTTCTAGAGTAGGTTACATGGGCGGCTCAACATCGTGGGCCGAATGGCCTGTAACGAGCTGTAGATATCTATGTTCTCTGTTGTATGTTCTTAAGCTCCCTGCTGTATTTGCTGCAGAAGAATTAAATTATTGGATGTGTTCATAGAAAAACCATTTGGGAAATCATATATAAGAGATTTTGTTGCTGACATTGTAATTTCTTTCTTATATTAATTTGTTGCAATTGTCGGTAATGGCGGATGTCAGTAAAACGGATGATTTCTGAAATGTTGTACATTATACATTATGGCTTTGTGAAGGACAGATCATGTCTAACATGCCTGTTAGAGTTCTTTGAGGAGATGACCAGGGATATAGATGAGGGTAGTGCAGTGGATATGACCTACATGGATATTAGTAAGGCATTTGATAAGTTTCCACCTGGTAGGCTTATTTTGAAAGCCAGAAGGCATCGGATTCAGTGAAGATTGACCAGGTGGACTCAGAATTGGCTTGCCTGCAGAAATGAGAGGGTCATGGTTGATGGAGTACATTAGGATTGGAGGGTTGTGACTAGTGATGTTCCACAATGATCAGTTCCAGAAACTGTAATCTTCATTATTTTTATTAACAACCTGGATGTGGGGTTAGAAGGGTAGGTTGGCAAGTTTGCAGACAACACAAAGGTTGGTGGTGTTGTAGATAGTGTAGAGGATTGTCTAAGGTTGCTGATAGACATTGATAGGATGCAGAAGTCGGTTGAGAAGTGGCAGATGCAGTTCAAACTGGAGAAGTGTGAGGTGATACACTTTGGAAGGACAAACGCCAAGGCAGGGTACAAAGTAATTGGCAGGATACTTGGTAGTGTGGAGGAGCAGAGGGGTCTGGGGGTACATGTCCACAGATCCTGGAAAGTTGCCTCACAGGTATATAGGGTAGTTAAGAAATCTTACGGGGTGAGACTTTCATAAGTCGAGGGACAGAGTTTAAAAGTCGCGATGTAATGATGCAGCTCAATAGAACTCTGGTTAGGCCACACTTGGAGTACTGTGTCCAGTTCTGGTTGCCTCACTATAGGAAGGATGTGGAAGCATATGACGTTACATTCCATCAGATTAGATTAGATTGTGAGGACACTCAGTCTTCGTTTATTGTCATTTAGTAATGCATGCATTAAGAAATGATACAATATTCCTCCAGTATGATATCACAAAAACACAAGACAGACCAAGGATAACTTACAAAAACCACATAATTATAACATATAGCTGCAACAGTGCAAAGCAATGCCATAATTTGATAAGGGCAGACCATGGACACGGTAACAAAAAGTCTCAAAGTCATCGATAGCCCATCATCTCACGTTGACGGTAGGAGGAAGAAATCTTCCTGCTATGAACCTCCAGTACCGCAAAGCTTCCCGATGCAGCCTCTGGAAGCATCTGACCACAGCCAACTCTAAGTCCGTCCGAAAAACTTTGAGCCTCCGACCAACCCTCCGACACAGTGCACAGAGCACCATCTCTGCCAAGCGCTTTGAACCCGGCCCCGGCCGCCAAGCAACAAGCAAAGCCGAGGATTCGGGACCTTCCTCTCTGGAGATTTTTCGATCGCACAGTTGCAGCGGCAGCGAAAGAGGCATGTCAGAAGTTTCGCCAGGTGTTCCTCCGTGCTTCTCACGTCCGTCCCTATCAAATCAGGATTGTGCACGGCACCTACTTACAGGTAACAGATATTCATTACTGGAGTGGCCACGCGCGCTGCCGTCGCGCCACCATTTTCTCGCCTTTTTTGTAAAGGTGTTAACTTTCATAAGTTGAGGAACAGATTTTAAGAGACGCGATATAATGATGCAGCTCTATAAAACTCTGGTTAGGCCACACTTGGAATACTGTGTCCAGTTCTAGTAGCCTCACTATAGGAAGAATGTGGAAGTATTGGAAAAGGTACAGAGGAGATTTTCCAGGATGCTGCCTAGATTAGAGAGTATGCATTATGATCAGAGATCAAGGGAGCTTGGGCTTTATTCTCTGGAGAGAAGGAAGATGAGAGGAGACATGATAGAGGAATAGATAGAGTGGACAGACAGTGCCTCTTCCCCAGGACACTACTGTTCAATACAAAAGGACATGGTTTTAAGGTAAGAGGTGGAAAGTTCAAGGGGTTTATTAATGGAAGGTTTTTTACTCAGAGAGTGGCTGGTCCGTGGAATGCATTGCCTGAGCCTGTGATGGAGGCAGATACACTAGTGAAACTTAAGAGACTACTAAACAAATATATGAAGGAATTTAAAGTGGGTGGATATATGGGAGGCAGGGTTTAAGTGTCGGCACAACGTTGTGGGCCAAAGGGCTTGTACCACGCTGCACTATTCAAGAAAAACCCAAAAATCATTTGGGGTAGGGAAGATTTGGAAATGGATGTTTCGAAGTCCAAAATATATTAGTATGTAAGATTATTGAGAGACCAGTAACTTCTAAAGTTCCAAAGGATGACTAATCACAACTATTTACTCGTATCAGATCTAAGTTGGAGCATGAACTCACACAGCTTCATTGACAGGAATCTATTCATAACAATTTGTGGGTGACAAAAGTGACACTATGTTCTATCATGGCTATTGAGGGTGGTTAGGACGCAAAGTGTCAAAATTTATTTTATGTTATGCTGAGATAGAGAGAGAAAAAGGAACAATTAGCATGAGAAAATATTTAGCCTGTTTTGGAGAATAGTCTTCCGAGGTTGAGGCCTGATAGCTTTGGGGGAGGGGGAAAATTCTCAGATTTCAGGAAGAGCAAAGGATCAGATTATATTTGTATACTGTATTTTATTTTGTACACTTAAGGTTGCTTCAGACAATCTCAACTGTACAATTCCAGGAGAGAATCTGGGCCACTGAGCGTGTTCTTTGAATCTTAAGCTTTACAGAAGATTTTACCTCCAGATCACTGTTTGCTCATTGCCAACTAAGTCTTCATTGAGAACCCGTGGGAAACAGAGACCTAGAATTAAGTGTGTCAGGATAACCTCAGGATAAGAATTCATTTACCTGGAAATGATGAAAGGTGCAAAGAGTCCAGAAAAGATAAAACTTATATCTCAAAGTGTCAACTTGGTCAGTTGACTATATTCAATTATTGGGCATTTTCACAGTGGAAATCGATAGGCTTTTAATATCCAGGTAAATCAGATCAGGTTTTATTTCACATTTTCTTTTGTTTTTCTGTGTAGGTTCACACTCAACACTTGTATTCATCCTTCCAGCTGTTGGCATTGCTATTATTATTCTTATCTCCTTGCAGCTCACTATCAAAGTGAGAAGAGGTAAGCCATCATGTCGTAACAAGTTTCAGGCAACGTCCTGCTTGTATACTACTTTCTCCTTTGAAGAAAATTTTATGTCACTGTATATATACTTCTTTATATACATATATGAGATTCATTTACTTGTGGGCAATCCCATTAAAAACAAGAAACACAAGAGAACTAATGAAAGACCAGACCCAAACAGGACTAACAAACAACCAATGTGCAGGAATTAAAAAAAAACAAAGAACTGCAAATACAAATAGAAAGAAAAAATATATAATAATGACATTTTTATAAATAAGCAATAAATTCAAAAACGTGAGATGAAGTGTCCTTGAAACAGAGTCCAGAGATTGGTTGGGTGAAGTTGAATAAAGTTATCCACTTGGTTCATGAGCTTGATGGTTGACTGGTAAAAATTATGCCTGCACCAGTTGGTGTTGGTCCTGAGGTTTCTTTACTGCCTTCCTGATGGCAGCACTGAGAAGAAAGCATGGACAAGGTGGCGTGGGTCCTTGATGAGAGATGGTGCTTTCCTGCAGTAGCACTCTGTGTAGATGCGCTCAGTGATTGTGAGGGTATACGTGATGGACTGGGCCCTATCCATTACATTTTGCAGGCTTTTCTATGCATAGGCATTGGAAATTACATTAGGGGAGAAATTACTTAAGCCAGTAAATCTGTGGAGTTTGTTGGCACAAGTGGGCTGTGGAGGCCAAGTCGTTGGGTGTATTTAAGGCAGAAGCAGATAAGTTCTTGATTAGCCAGGGCATAAAAGGGTATGGGGTGAAAGCAGGGAAATGGTAATGTAGGCATTCGGATGTTCCATTATTGAGTGAAGAGCCAAGGAAATGGCAAGAATTGACATGTTTCATCACAAATCTCTCAAACTTCTTCATCTATGTTGATGTATATTCTACTTGATGATAGTCATGAGCGGGTACAATATTCTTCTTAGGCACTGGTGTAATTGAAGCCTGCTTGAAGCATGTGGGTACTACTGATGGCCGAAGTGAGAGGTTTAAGATATCGGTGAACACTCCAGCCAGTTGATCAACACGTGTCTTTAGTACCCAGTCAGCTACTTGTCTGGGCTGGGTTCACCCTCCTGAAGGTTGTTGTCATGTGGGCTTCAGAGACTGAAAGCACAAGGTCATTGGGGCTGTGGGAGTGCATGTAGGTGCCTCCATGTTTTGATGGTCAAAACAAGCATAATAGTCATTTAATTTATCTGGAACCAAGGACATATAAATAATTTATGAGGTCTATTATTGTAGTCAATGCAATCCTACATGTCCAGGAAATGAGGGAGATAATGCTTTAATAACTATAGTGTTCTCACTAATTGGGAGGAGAACCAGATTAACAGACTGAATCACTTCTGAAGATTTGACTTTACTACATGAAAGCAGATATTGCAAACAAACATCCTTGTCCAAATTTTGAAATTTATTTACAGCTATTTTCCAGTAGTTAGTCACAGTAATAGAAAATTACAGCACAGAAACAGACCTTTTGGCAGATTGAGTCCATGCCAAACTCTTAATCTTGCTAGACCCATCGATCTGGACCCAGAACATATCCCTCCATAGCCCTGCCATATGTATACCTATCCAAGTGTTTCTTAAATTGTGAAATTGAAACTGCATACAGCACTTCTGCTAGGAGAATGTTCCACATTCTCAACACCCTCGGAGTGAAGAATTTTCCCCTCGTGTTCACCTTAAACATTTACCTTTCACCCTTAAACCATGGCCCTAATTCTTTTCTACCCAACCACAGTGGTAAAAAGGCTGCTTGCTCTATGTATAACTCTGATAATTACCTATCATTATCATTATTGTGTGCAGTGTTGTATGACGTTTGAAATCATGGTTTTGTCAAAGACCATGATTGCTCTTGGCAAAGTTTTTGACAGAAGTGGCTTGCCACTACCTTCTTCTGTAGAGTGTGTTTACAAGATGAGTGAACCCAGCCATTATCAATACTCTTCATAGATTCTCTGCCTAACATCAGTGGTCACATGAACAGGAATGATAACATGCACCAGCTGCTCATACAACCATCACCCTTCTGGATATGGGATCAGAACATTCTATTATGCTCCTGTTCTAGTTGTGACTGTTCTGGTTTGGTAAACTCAGAAATGATTCAGGGAGTGTTGTCAATATTCTGGTTAAATCTAAATAGGTGAACTTCATCAAAGTATCACTTAGCAACCAAAAATCATATGTATTTCTTCTTCAGAAGAAATCATCACATCACTACAATTCTGCAAGGAGCAAACAGGCTTTCCAATGATGTTCAAGGGAAGCTAACATAAGTAGGACTGAAAAATGCATAACTTTAGATCCACATTGTTTCAGATTTTGCTTGAATATTCAATTATTGTAATCAGCAAGAACTGATGACAAATAATTGCAATGTAACCAACAACTGGTTATGCATGCCTGATGATTAACAAAGAGTTTTCTCCTCAGGTTGCAAACAAGCCCAGGGGCAAACAGGAAAACCCAATATTCCACAGAATCATCTGGTAAGTGAAATAATATATTTAGCATATTATTTTACAAATTTGGCTGTTTGGTTCCTGAAGTATCTCTGAGCTTTCAGTTTTGCTGGCATTGTCAAAACACCAACACAAAGTTGTATTATGTATAAATAAATAATCTGAATTACAAATGTCATTACTTTCAGCTCTGATCTGTGTGCCATACCCACTTCCAACTGAATATATTAGTCCTTTATTCCGGCACCCCCAGCCCCTGGCTTTTTCTACATTAGCCAGCTTGGTACTTATTGTAATACTACTTCTGCTCCACTTGCTTAAATTCTTGTGCTGAACATGCCACATAGGGATACCACCAATATGCATCAGTACCCTTATCACCACTTTCTATTATCAATTCAATGAGTTGTCCTTCAAAAATGATTAGAGATAAATTTTAAAGCAGAGTTTAAAACTTGTGGAATTAGAGTTATGTTAAATAGAAATCGAAATAAAGAGAGATTAAGCAAATGAGTAGTTCAAAGAGACTGTTGCAGTGGGTGTTTTGTGAGTTAGGCAGTGTTAGAATGGTCCAGCTTTGGTTCAATGGGTTTCAGTGAGAACAGACTTGGGCAAGTGAAGGTGCAGACTGTAAGTAAATTTCTGGCAGGTTTTTTTTTAATGTATAGCTAGTACACTGAAATTTGGTCCAGATTTTGTGCTATATTCCTTGTGAGAGATGTGGGAACTTTGGGAGCTCCATCTGCATGAACTGCATCAAGCTGCAGGTCGTTTGAGACTATTTTAAGGAAGTGGGGCAGCAGCTTGAAGAGATTTTACTCATACAGGAGAATGTGGAGGAGGTGTTAGATAGGAGCTACAGGGAGGTAGTTACCGCTAAGTTGCAGGAGGAATGTACCTGCATCTCTGTCAGGAGAGAGAAAGCAAATAGGCTGCCAATACAGAGTACACCTGTGATGGTTGAGATACTGTTATACTGTTGCGGGTGTGTGGGGATGGTGGTGGGTAGAGGCACCTACCAGTTACAAAATCTCTGTGTCTAGCTTTGTGGCTCAGGAGGGAAGGGGAGAGAGGAGTATAGGAGTGATAGTGGATTCTTCAGTTATGGGAGCAGTCAGGAGCTTCTGTGGAAGTGTAAAGGACACATGGATGATATTCTGCCTCACTGTCTGGGTTCACAGCATTAGGAAGGGGAGGATGAGCACGGTACATCTTGGTACTAATGGGATAGGTAGGAAAAGTGAGGGGTCCTGAAGATGGAATATAACAAGTTAGGTAGAAAGCTGAAAAGTAGGACCACCTGAGTAGTAATCTATGGATTGCTTTGTGTGCCAAGTCCCAGAGAGGATAAGAATAGGAAGATTTGGCTGATGAATGTGTGGCTGAGCAATTGGTGCAGGTGACAGGATTTTAGATTTCTGGAGCATTGGGAGCTCTTCTGGGAGGATTTTTCTGGAGATGTTGGAGGGGGGCTTAAATTAATTTGGCAGCAGTATGTGAACTGAAGTGATAGGATTGAGGTTGGAGAAGTTTGTGTACAAATCAGTCAATGCAGCATGTAGTGAGACTGTGAGGAAGGAAGAGCAGATGGTAGGGCAGTCTGTTGGCCAAATCAGCGACAGGAACAGGCTCAGCGACACTTGTTTAAAGTACAGAAGGGACAAGCAGGAGTAGGAGTGTCAGGTTTTGTCTCAAAGGAGGTGTTAGCTGTTGGTAAATTTCTGTTAAGTTTCCCTTTCCTTTCCTCTTTTACTGTACCTAGTGTAGTAAATGGCTGTTGTGCTTCTTCATGCTGGATTTTGGAGTCCTCGGAGACCCAGAGTCTTTCAGCGAACTGCATCTGTGTGAAGTGCATCCAGCTGCAGCTCCTTGCAGACTGTATTTGGGATCAGTAGCAGCAGCTGGATGACCTTTGGCTTGTACGGGAGAGTGAGGAGATCAATTAACCAGAGTTAGAGGGAAGTAGTCACCACTAAATAGCAGGAGGCAGGTAGCGGGGTGACTGTCAGGGGAAATTGATATGTGAATAAGCAGTTAGTTCAGTTAGCACTGTTGTGGGGGATGACCTCCCAGGGAATTACATGGAGGTCAGGTTAGTAGCACTGACCATTGGTCCATTGTGCAGATGGGAAGGAGGGAGAAGAGGAAAGCAGTAGTGATAGGAGACTCAGTAGTTAGAGGAACAGACATGAAATTCTGTCGACGTGAGTAGGACACATAATGGTATGTTGCCTTGCTGTTGCCAGGGTCAGGGATGTTTCAGATTGCGTCCACAACATTTTGGAGAGGGAGGTAGAGTAGCCAGATGTCTTGGTACATTTGGTAGCGATGTAAAGGCAAGGAAAGGAAATGACATCCTGAAGAGAGAATTTGGACAGCTGGGCAATAACCTGAGAAGCAAGACAGCCAGGTTAGTAATTTATGGATTGCTGCCGAGGCGACATGCCAGTGAGGGTAGAAACAGATTAATGCCTGGCTCAGAAGCTGGCACAGGGGGTAAAGCTTCAGATTCTTGGATAATTAGAATCTCTTCTGGGAGGGTGAATGATCAGTTCAAAAGTGATGGGTTGCATCTGAACCAGAGGAAGACCAATATTCTTGCTGTTAAAGGTGTCTGGAAGGGTTTAAACTAATTTGGCAAGTGGATGGGAACCAGAGTGAAAGGACTAAGTATAGGATGGATGGAAAAAAAGCAAAAATAGCATGCAGTCAGACTGTCAGGAAGGATACAATTGCAGCCCACAGGGTGAAGATCGGTGCATTGGATATGCAGAATCAACAATGAGCAGCAGAAGTACTCAAAGTGTTATATATTATTACATGGAATGTAAGAAATAAGGTAGATGACTTTTTAGCACTTTTACAAATAGTCAGATATGATGTTGTGGGCCATCACTGAATCCTGGCTGAAGGATGGTCGTAGTTGGAAGTGAAATGTCCAAGGTTACACATTGTATCGGAGGGCTAGGATGGTGGGCAAGGTGTGTGGCTTTGCTCTGCTGGTAATAAATGGCATCAAAGTATTAGAAAAATGTGACATAGGATCAAAAGATGTTGAGTCTTGGTGGGTTGATTTCATAAATTGTGAGAATAAAAGGAACCTGATGGCACTTATATACAGGCCTCGAAACATTGGCTGGGATGTAGCCTGAAGATTACAATGGGAAGTAGAAAAGCATGTAATGTTGTGATAGTTCAAAAAGTACATTTAATGTCAGAGAAATGTATACAATACACACTCTGACATTCTTTTTCTGGGCATGGGAGATTTCAACATACAGGTTGATTTGGGAAAAAAGAGGTCGGTAATGGATCTCCAGGGTAAACTTGCTCAATGCCTACAAGATGTTTTTTTTTTAGAGCAGGTTGTCATTGAGACTACAAGGGGTTCAGTGTTATTGGATTGGGTGTTTGGTAATGAACAGAGGTGATTAGGGAGCTTAGGGTAAAGGAGTGATCTCAATATGATTGAATACAACTTGAAATTTGATAGGAAGAACATAAAGTCTGACCTAGCAGATTTCAGTGGAGTAAAGGAAATTACAGAGGTGTGAGAGAGGATCTAGCCAAAGTCAACTGGAAAGAGATGCTAGCAGGGATGACAACAGAGCAGCAATGGCATGAGTTTCTGGGAACAATGAGGAAGGTGCAGGATAGATATATTCCAAAAACTAAGAAATAGTCAAGTGGCAAAATAATGCAACCATGACTAACAAGGGAAGTCATACAAAAGCAAAAGTTAGGGCATAAAACAAAGCAAAAATTAGTGGGAAGATAAAGGATTGGAAAGCTTTTAAAAACCTACAGAAAGCAACTGAAAGAATCATGAGGAGGGAAAAGATGAAATATGAAAGGAAACTATAAAACAATATCAAGTTGTATGGAAAAAGCTTTTCCAGATATATAAAACATAAGAGAGATGAGAGTAACTATTGGACTGCTCGAAAATGAGGCCAAAAAAATTCTGGGGAGATGGGTATGGCAGATGAACTAAACGAGTATTTTGCATCATTCTTCAGTGTGGAAAACACAAGCAGTGTGCCAGTTTTTGAAAGGTGTGAGGGAAGAGAAGTGAGTGCAGTTACTATTACAAGAGAGAAGGTGCTCAAAACGCTGAAAGACCTAAAGGTAGGTAAGTCACTCGGACCAGATGAATTGCACCCAAAGGTTCTGAAAGAGGTAGCGGTAAAAACTGTGGAGACATTTCAAGAATCATTGGTCTCTGGCACGTTTCCAGAGGATGGTAAATTGCAAATGTCACTACACACTTTAAGAAAGGAGGGAGCCAGCAGAAAGCAAATTACAGACCAGATAGTCTGACCTCAGTGGTTTGTAAGATGTTGGAATCAACTGTAAAAGATGAGGTTATGCAGTATTTGGTGATCCAGACAACATAGGACAAAGAAAAACACAAGGAAATCTGTAGATGCTGGAAATTCAAACAACACACACAAAATGCTGGTGGAACACAGCAGGCCAGGCAGCATGTATAAGGAGAAGCACTGTTGACGTTTTGGGCCAAGACCCTTCATCAGGACTAACTGAAAGGAAAGATAGTAAGAGATTATCTTCAAATCTCTTACTATTTTTCCCTTCAGTTTGTCCTGATGACGGGTCTTGGCCCAAAACGTCGACAGTGCTTCTTATAGATGCTGCCTGGCCTGCTGTGTTCCACCAGCATTTTGTGTGTGTTGATATGACAAATCAGCAAGGTTTCACTGAGGGAAATTTAGCCTGATGAACCTGATGGAATTCTTTGCGGAGATTACATGTAGGGTAGATAAAGAAGATGTAGTGGATGTGGTATATTTGGATTTTTAGAAGGCCTTTTGACAAGGTGCACACATGAGGCTGCTTACAAATCAAGAGTCCATTACAGGAAATATATTACTATTATATTAATAAGATATACTACAGGAAAGTTACTGGAATGGATAGAGCAATGGCTGATTGGCAACATCTAGTGAGTGGAAATAAAAGGATCCTTTTCTGTTTGGCTGCCAGTGACTGGTGGTGTTCTGGAGGGGTTAATGATGGGACTGCTTCTTTTTATGCTGCAAATCAATGAGTTAGGTGATGGATTGGATAGATATGTTGCCAAATTTGGAGATGATACAAAGATTGGTGGAGCAGCAGGTAGAGTAAACAGGAAGGCTGCAGAATGACTTAGATAGGAGAATGGCCATGACATTATCAAATGAAATAAAATGTTGGAAGATGCATGGTCATGTTCTTTGGTAGAAGAAATAAATGTGCAGACAGTTTTCTAAACATGGAAAACATCCAAAAGTCTGAGATCGAAGGGGTCTTGGGAGTCCTTGTGCAGAATGCCCTATAGGTTAACTTGCAGGTCAAATCAGTGGTGAGGTTGGCATTCATTTCAAGAGGTCTAGAATACAAAAGCAAGGATGTGATGCTGAAGCTTTATAAGGCACTGGTGAGGCTTCATTTTGAGTATTGTGAACAATTTTGGGCCCATCATCTAAGAAAAGTTATTTTAACTTTGGAGGGGATTCAGAGGAGGTTCAGAAGGATGCTTGCAGGAATGAAAGGGTTTATCATACACTGAATGTTACTTAGAAACATAGAAAACCCACAGATTTAAGCCGAACCTGTCCCTAGCTTAGAAATTACTAGGTTTACCTATAGCCCTCTATTTTAATAAGCTCCATGTGCCTATCTAAATGTCCCTTAAAAGTCCCTATTGTATCCGTCACTACCAGCATAGCTGGCAGCCCATTTCATGCACTCACCACTCTCTGAGTAAAAAAGTTACCCCTGACAGCTCCTCTATGCCTACTCCCCAGCACCTTAAACCTCTGTCCTCTTGTGGCAACCATTTCAACCCTGGGAAAAAGCATCTGCCTATCCACACAATCAATGCTTGATAGCTCTGGGCTAATCCTGCAGGGCTTTAGAAGGATGAGGGAGGATCTCATTGAAACCTTTCAAATGTTGAAATGTATAAAGAGAGTAGACATGGAAAGGATGTTTTCCCAGATGCGGGAGTCTGGGATAAGTGTGAAAAGCCTCAGGATAGAGGAGCATCCATTCATAACAGAGATGCGGAGACATTTCTTTAGCCATGGTAGCCAGGGGAGGTGAATTTGTGGAATTTGTTAGCACAGGCAGCTATGGAGGCCAAGTCATTGGGTATATTTAAGGTGGAGATTGGTTTGCCATGGCATAAAACATTAAGGCACGAAGATTGTATAGTGGGGCTGAAGTGGGGAAAAAAAAAGGATCATCCTTGGTTGAATTGTGGAGCAGACTCTGGGCCAAATAGCCTAATTTCGCTTCTATATCTTATTGTCTAAAATAAAATTGAGGAAGATAAAGCAGTGTATGTGGTATGTATGTATGTCAGTAAATATTTGACAAGGGTTCCCCATGTAAGCACTATATGAAGGTCATAAGGCATGGAACACAAGGAAACTTGGATGTGTGTGTTTGGAATTGGCTTGCCCATAGATGGCAGAGGGTGGAAGCAGATAAAGCATATTGTGCTTTGAAGTAGATGACTAGTGCTGTTGAGCAGCGATCTATTCTGGGGTCCCTGATCATTCTGAAGTTTATAAGTGGCTTAGTTAATGAAGCAGAAGGGTGAGTTAATGTTTTTGCATATGATCCAATGTTCGGTAGGGTGGTGGATAGTGCAGAAGGGTATCAGAAGATGTCAGGATGCCCAGCTGGGCTGAGAAGTGGAAGATATAAATCAATCCAGAATAGTGTAAAATCTTCCAAAATTTTTCACTTAACATGATGGCAGAATATAAGGACAATAGCAGGATTCATTGCAGTATGGAGGAACAGAGGGATCTTGCAGTCAAAACTCAGATTTCTCAAAGTGGCTGCACAAGTTGATAGGATGGTTATCAAGTTGTATGGTATGTTGACATTTATTAGCTGGGGGATTGAGTTCAAAAGAGACAAAGAAATGTCCAACTGTATGAAAGTCTGATCAGGCCATATGGGGTATTATGTTGAGATCTGTTCACCTCATTATAGGAAGGATGTGAAAGCTTTAGAGAGAATCCAGAGCAGATTTACAAGGAAGCTACCTGGAGTAGAGACATGTCTTGTGAGAAAGGTTGAGTGAAGTCAGGCTTTTCTTATTGGAGTAAAGGAGGATGAGAGGTGACGTGATAGAGGTGTATAGAATGGTAAGAGTGGGCAGCCATTGCCCCATTCCCAGAATGGCAGTGGCTATTACAAGTGGGCAAACCTCTAGGGTGAATGGAAGAATTATAGGGTGGATATTGGAGCCAGTTTCTTTTTACACAGAGAATGGGAAGTACTGTTGGAGATGATAGTAGATGCAGGTACATTTGTGACATGTAAAACGCTTTCAGAGCAGTATATGGATGATAGAAAAATGGAGGGCTATGTGTTAGGGAAGGGTGAGATTGATCTTGGAGTAGGTTAAAATATCAACACAAAATTGTGGGCTGAGGGGCCTATACTGCAGTGTGCAGTTGATGTTCCTGTGGCTAGAAACATCATCTGTGGTTAGGATTTGACCTGAAACAGTTGACACAGATAATATGTTCACACTTGTAGACGAGTAGATGTTGATGCTTATTAGAGATATTTTAAACAACTAGTTTTAAAAGTATGGTTGAAAGAATGAACATGCGGTCTGTGCTGTCTAATCTGTGTTAATGCAAAGGAAACTGATCAAAAATATATGCCAACCTCTTAGGTGATTTTGGCTGTCTTGCACGCCTTGCAGTCATAAATAACCAGAAACCATCAGGTAATTAGGAACTCATTATTGTCGTCCTCCATTGTTAATTTGTAATAAATACTGCAGTTTACTCTGATTTCCCATTCTTTACAGCTTACCTGATGATTCACATCACTTCTTTATTTGTCTTGGTAAAGCAGATTGAATTCGCATTTTGACATAAGGCTTCCTATTGAAGTTAGTAAGAATTGGGAGTTTCTGGACTTGGGCATTAATGCAAATTATTACCTTGCAGATGCTTAATTTGACAATGAATGTTTATCTACTTACTAAAGAAATACTGCTCCCCTTACCTAAATTAGTTTTATTGTTGTTGAGAGGAGAGTTTGGTTCAACAAGGCCTCTATATATTCTCACATAAAAATATAAATGTCTAACATAGTTAGCAGGATGGATTCAAGGAGGATGTTTCCCTTGTGTGTGTCTAGAATGGGGTGGGGGTGAAATCTAAGGAGATGGGGCAAATCATTTTGGTCTGAGATAAGAGGAAATTTAGATGACTGCATAGCCTGGCTTCTGCACAGCTTGAAGGGAACAGTGCCAAGCTGTCTACTCCTATCTTCTTTTTCCACCTTTCCATATAAAGTGCATATGTACCAGAAATAGCAGGTTTCATGGTAAGCAAAATTCATTGCATCTTTAAACTAATCATTGACATTGCATTATCTCTGTACCTCCGATTCACTTTCAAGGATTCTACAACTTGTATCTCAGTAATATTTATTCTTGTTTTTGCAGTTTATCATTTGCACATTGATTACCTGTCAGTCTTTGTATGTAGTTTTTCATTGAATTGATTGCATTTCTTTGTTCTACTGTGAGAGACTGCAAGAAAATAAACTTGGGGTTGTATATGGTAGCATTTAAAAACTTTGATAAGAAATTTTCTTTGAACTTTGAAATTGATAGGATAATACTCAAGCAATGTTATCTTTACAGATGGTCTGTAGCACCATTATAAAACATAGAACTTGGCCTCTACCGTAGTCTATGTCAGAGCATTCCACAGATTTACTACCTCTCTGGCTAAATAAATTCCTCCTTACCTCTGTTCTAAAGGGTCACCCCTAAATTTTGAGGCTGTGCCCTCTAGTTCTGGATACTTCCACGACAGGAGACATCCTCTCAACATCCACCTCATTTAATCACAGCACATAGAACATGGAAATTTGCAGCACATTACAGGCCCTTTGGTCACAATTTTGTGCTGACCATGTAACCTACTCTAGAGACTGCCTAGAATTTCCCTAGCGCATTGCCCTTTACTTTTCTAAGCTCCATGTAACTATTTAAGAGGCTCTTAAAAGACACTATTGCATCCGTTTCCACCACCGAAACCCACAGTTCATTGCATGCACCCTCATTGTCTGTGTGAAAAACTTACTCCTGACATCCCTTTTGCTTCTACTTCCAAGCACCTTAGAACTATGAACCCTTGTGTTAGCCATTTAAGCTCTGGAAGAAAAGCCTCTGGCTACCTAGATGACCAGTACCCCTCAACATCTTATACACCTCTATCAGGTCACCTCTCATCCTCTGTCACTCCAAAGCAAAAAGGCCAAGTTCACTCAACCTATTCTCATCAGGTATGCCCTCCAATCCAGGCAATGTCCATGTAAATCTCCTGTGCAGACCCTCTATAGTATCTACATCCTTCCTGTAATAAAGTGATGAGAACTGAATACAGTACTCCAAGTGCGCTCTAACCAAGTTTGTGAAGTTGTAAAATTACTTCACAGCTCTTGAACTCAAACCCACAGTTGATGAATGCCAACACACTATACGCCTTTAACAACACTGTCAACTTGCGACTATGTACCTGTATTGTTTTGTCCTGCTTAGCCAACAAAAGGATAAAGAGAAAAATAACATTTAAATCTGGAAAATTTAGAGATAAGTTAAAGAGAAAATTAAATAGAGATCAAATAAGAGAGTGGACTTCAAAAAACATGCGAGGCACTGCTGCATTCTCCCAATACAGAATTTGAAAGAGCTGAAATTATGTAAATCTTGATCAAACAGAGTGACTGAATTGAATGGTATTGGTATATTTCATGTAGCTTTATAATAATATAGGTAAGGAAGGACAGAATAGCATATGAATGAGAAAGGAGAGGAGGCTTTGCTTTATATATTGAAAGGATTGAAAACAGAAGATGGCTGCAGTAGAATGGAAACACTAACACGAACTGGTTAGACTGCAAGGTGTTCTGCTCTATATTGTATTTTTATTCTTGGACTTACTGCAAAACAAACAGTGCACTTTCATCGAATGAGCAATGCATTTAATCAGTAATTGATGCTACATTGACACAGACATTAGGTTGGAAAAGTACTCTTGGAGGTCAAACAGGCCTAGAAAGCTGGTAAATAATAGTACTGCAGGAAACAAACTGCTGGAGACAAGAGAACACATGCAAAATTTTTGAAGGCATGTGGTATGTAGTGCCGCCCCTTGATTCTTTAAACCCCACATGTAATAAAAAGATATATAGTGACTTTCTTTATGCAAACCCAAGCAATAAACCATTTTTTTTAAACCTGAGAGCAGTGAGATATTTTCAAAGAAACATCTCACTCCAGCTTGGTGCCAGCTAGACAGTTGTGAGAACACATTATGTTATATGATACACTTTGAACTGCTTGCAGACTTGGTTACTCATCAGTATTTGCTGGTACATGGTTACAAATAGAAATGATATATTTTAGTGATCTTTTTAGAGATTAATATTAATAATTTTGAACAGTTTTTCTAAAATGATTCATTACTTTCAATCTGTCTGATCTACTTTTATCAATAGTAAAACAGTAAATGAGCAATAAGACCCTCAACATAGATGCTTCTCAAGGCTGTGTACTAAAACCCCTCCTTTATTATCTGTGCACCCATGACTGTGTCACCACCCACATCTCCAAACTGCTAATTAAATTTGCTGATGACACTACAGTGATTTGCTGAATCTCAAACAATAATGAGGCAAACGAGAAGAAGAAGTCATCACGCAAACAACCTCTCCTTCAATGTTGCAAAAACAATGGAGCTAGTTGAGGACTACAGGAGGAATGGAGACAGGCTACCCTCTATTGACAACAATGGATCTGGGGTTGAGAGCTTGAACAGCTTTAAGTTCCTTGGCATAAACATCACCAAGGATCTGACGTGGTCTGTACATAGCAGCTGTGTGATGAAAAAGGCACAACAGCACCTCTTTTACCTCCGCCAGTTGAAGAAGTTTGGTATGGGCCTCCAAATTATTTCTATAGCAGCACAATTGAAAGCATCCTGCCTGCCTGCCTAAATCACTGCCTGGTATGGGAACTGTACTTCCCTCAATCACAGGACTCTACAGAGGGTGGTGCCAACAGCCCAGCAGATCTGTAGATGTGAACATCCCACTATTCAGGATATTTACAAAGTCAGGTGTGGATAAAGAGCCAGAAGTATCATTGGAGACCTGAGTCACCACAACCACAAGCGGTTCCAGTGGTTACCATCCGGGAAATGGTACCACAGCATAAAAGCCAGGACCAACAGTCTCTGGGACAGTTTCTTCCACCAGGACATCAGACTGCTTAATTTATGCTGACACAACTGTATTTCTATGTTATATAGACTATCCTGTTGTACATAACATTTATGATAAATTACTATAACTTGCACATTGCACATTTAGACGCAGATGTAATGTAAAGATTTTTTACTCCTTATGTATATGAAAGATGTAATTAATAAAGTAAGTTCAATTAACAACATATCTACTCTTATCATCAGCATTACACTAATCAAATAGACACAATAGGATTCTGAATATACAAAATATGTTTCTGCTTATCAAGTATTGGTTCCATATTTCTTCAATATATGCTCTAATCAGTGCCTTCAGTAATAATATTTGGCTTGGAATGTTTCTCTTTTTTTGACAAAGTGTAAATTGGACAATGATTCAACTGCTTTTTCATAATTGGATCAGATTAATTGTCATAAAATTTCCTTACACATACGAAACTGCAATTAATGCTGCACTATATTTTTAATATAGTGGACAGAAGAAATAGGTTACTAAGGGAATGATCTGATTAATGCTATAAGTTATTTCATTTAGCTCAGTCAAGTATTATATGTACAATTCTTACGTGTTCACAAAACCGCATATGTTACAGAAGTTACTGCATTCAGCATGTAGTAGATCTTATCTTTATTTCCATTTTCCGCCCGGAGCTCGTCTGAACTATGCAACATTCAGCTGATATCAGCCCACAAAGTAACTGAGGAAACAGCAAGTGAGAAAATACTTAATATGTTGTACATAGAGGGACTTCAAACATTTTTATATAGACCTGGGTATAAAGAATGTAAAGTGCAAGGGTGGAAACTAAATTGTAAAATGTGTAAAAGGTAACTTCAGCATTGAATGTGTTTGCAGTGTCTAGTTCTAGATTGTAGCATGACCACAGGGGCAGATTGAACAGAGCTTTTTTGTATTTGCTTCAGATGCCCAGGTCTGCAATATTGTTCTCTTTCATTAGACGTGATCTGACCCATCTAGACGAGAATAAAATGATTGGTTAGTACAATGATTGGACAACACGGTAGCCTAATTGTTAACATGGCACTATTACAGCATGAGACATCAAAGTTCAGAATTCAATTCTGATGTTGTCTGCCAGAAATATGTACATCCTGTGAGTGTGTGAGTTTTCTCTGGGTGCTCCAGTTTTCTTCCATGTTCCACAGGCCTACCAGTTAGTAGGTTAAATGGTCACTGTAAATTATCCTGTAATTAGGCTAGGATTAAATAGCTGGGTTGTGTAACACTTTGGTCTCGTATTTTTTAACAAAATAATAAAATTGAGCATTGGGTTGTGTTTCAGAGAGGAGTAGAGGATTCAGGTACTAAGTTATCTGTGAAGACAAGAAAGAGGATCCACACAGATCTTTCTGGATGACTGAAAATGTAGAGATTGAAATAATTAAGAGAAAGCTGGTTATTATAATGATGTTTCTTGGTGCAGAAGACAGCTAAAGTAGTTGGGATAAGAGGCAAAATTAAAAAAGGATGCTTAAAGCGAATGTATTTTAAGTAGTAATAGTCTGAAGAAATATTCCCACATCTCACATAATAAGGGAGGAAATTGTAACTCTGATGGCCTTTTCATCATCTAGTTGTTCACCACTGATAGTAGTTTTACTGCTCTGTTAATGACAAATTGGTCCTGACTTTTAAGACTTCTTGGATGGAGTGTCAGTGGAGTGGAGGGTTTTAAATACTATACACTCCCCTATGAAAGTTAAGTGTGATAAATTTGTCATTAAAAGTCGGTCAGGCTTTTATCAGTGGTGAATAAAAATTTGAAATCAATAAAATATGTCAAAATTAATTAAAATATATAGGCTGATTGCTAAAGTACACTGCAGATTTATTAATGGAAACAAATGTTTTACTATCTTCTTTGAGATCTTTTATGAAGTGAGTGAAAATATTATCGGAGCCGTGAAGCTGAAGATGTTTATGAAGAATTACAAAAGAAATTGTCATAATTAACTGAAGAAAAATCAATAGTGGTGCACAAAGATATTTCAGATTGCAGAGAACAATGCAGTAATGCTCCCCAGACCACTGATCTTCTGCAGTACATAGACTATCGGCTCAAAATTGAAGTTTGGAAATGCCACAAACGTTACAAATGCAATAATGTGTATAGTATTAGCATGGCGATGAGGAGGAATTTCTTTAGCCTGAGTGGAGTATCTGTGGAATTTATTGCCACAGATGGCTGTGGAGGCCAAATCACTGGGTATATTTACCGGGGCATGAGGGGATACAGAGAGAAAGCAGGAGATTGTGCTTGAGAGGGAAAATGGATCAACCAAGATGGAATGATGGAGTAGACTCAATGAGCCCAGTAGCCAAATCCTGCTCCTATAGTTGATGGTCTTATTATATCTGTACTGGCATAATGGGATAATGATTGATAAGAATTCACTGCAAAGAAGTATAATGTGATACATTTCTCTGGGAAAAATCAGACGTGGTTCATAGAGTAAATAGTAACTTTTTAATGAGGTTGCAGGAAGGGCCAGATCTGGAGGTAAATGTTAAAAGACTGAGAAAACCAATTAAAAAAACAATATTGGATGCTTGGCTTTATTTTTCGAAAAAAGGAATACATATTATATCATATCTGAATAGTGGTTCATTTGCAGTTGGAGGATTGTGTTCACTTCATCTCCCACATTTCTGGAAAGATATCCAAAATCAAAGAAATTTCCTGAGAGTGAAGGGTGTCCAAATTGCTTCGAATTTGAGAAGTTCTTGTGGGTCATGTTACTGCAGATAAGTTATGCTAAGATTTGGTGAAGTGGTCCAAAACTGAATAACTTTGCTCAATTAAACGTTACGTCTTGTAGCAGAAAAGTAGGTACCAGAGATGTTGTAAAGAAGTATTATTTTAGAGAGCAACTTCTAAACTGGAATGCATTTTGTTTTATTTATGCGGATGTTTCTGCAAAAGACCATCCCATATTGTCTCTGAAAGAAGTGTTGTCAATTTGAACGACCCAAGCTTTCTGGTGAAGTTTCCCATACAGTTTTGTTGGGTAGGGATTTCTAAGATTTGTAAACAATCTTCAAAGAAAATTGAATAAGTACATAGATGCAAATATAGAACCATGTGAAATATGTGAATTTACTGGAGAGCTCTACCAAGGAACCAGCATGAGCAATGTAATCTAATGGTCCTCAGTGCTGGTTAGTTGTAAGGTATTCTCATAGATGATGGATCTCCCTGCATCTTCTGCTCAGTCAGGGAGAAACCAAGAGTTGCTTTGTTTTAAAAATGGGAAGCGAGGTCAATGTGGCAAAGATAGATTATTAAGTCTCGTACATTCTGGGTAAAAGGATTTCAAACCATAATTTTATAAGTATAACATTAAACGTTAAAAGTAACACACACAGACACAAATAGATAAATCAGTACCAATTTATGAAAGAACTTTTTAAATATGACTTTAGGTGGAGATAAAGAAAATGGAGGACCTGTTATATGGATGTGTTTTAAAAGGCAGTCAGAAAAATCTTCCATCAGAGTTTGCTTCAAGTTTGCTTCAAATTTTCACGACTCATTTATTGAAATTCAAATGGGGCTTTTTGGCAAGCATATAGAATCAATTCTGAAAATGAACTTCAGACAGCAAAACTATATCATTCACTGAAACGCCTCTGCAAAATTGCCTGGTGCTGCTCCCACCTCAGTTCATATGTTGAAACACCTGTCTCTGCTTCGAACTGCTAGACTTGACTAATCTAAAGATTTTTTTTGTGTTGCCTCCCACATTTCACCAAAGTAAAGCAAACAAAGGCATCATGTTGATATTTTCCTCTTGTTCTTTTATGCCGTTGTAACACCCATAATCAGCTAAAATCTTTAACTATATAATACCTTCAATATCAGGAAAATCAGAAAATAAAATTTCATATTAGTTCACATAAAACACGTGATTCAAAATAATAGTTAAAGCGAGTTTTTTAAGAAGGGTGGTGTACAGAGGAGGAGTATTTGGGCAGAGCTGTGACCACCAATAGTTTAGTTAACTTCAAGTTTATTGCCATCTGCATAAGTACATGCATGTAGGGGTGCAATGAAAAACTTACTGTCAATAGCATCCCAGGCACAGGGTATCACATACATACCACTCACAAGAAAAACATATAATTTAACATCAATTATATACAATTTTTAATCAGAAAGGATGCAGAACAAGAAAAAGTCAATTTTAGTGCAAAGTGATCACAGTGTTGCTAAACCATAGTGATTATGCTGGTGCAGTTTTGTTCAAGAGCTGCACGGCTAATGTGAAGTTGCAATCTTGAAGCTTGTGGTGTGGAATCTCAGACATTTATACTTGCATACCTATGGTAGCTGTGAGAATGTTAGCTGCACAATTTGTATATCAGTCCATTATTACAAAACATCTACTTCCTTGACTTTTCTTCACAATCATTCAAGTAGACCATAATATTGTACCAACACAGTATATCTTGTATTTATTCAGTCTTGTTGTTAAAGTCTGTTAGGTGTAGGGGATGAGCAGTGCTTCCCATTTTGGTACAACATGTTCTGTATAACAATTTCAAGAGGAGAAAGTGATAAATTAATGGGTGATGAAGATAGCATGCCCCAGTCACCTGGAGATACTGTGTCCACATCATGCTGCTGGATTTTATTTGATTGCACAATTTGCCATCCACACTCATCAGTACAGGTGCTTTTGTCCATAGACAGGCACCTCTATGCAGGAGGGAACCTGTAAGATATTCACCTATAAAGTGATTCACTCTTCTGGCATCAGACAAACAGACATACTTTATTGATCCTGAGGGAAATTGGGTTTCATTACAGCTGCACCAAGTATAGTGAAGAAATATAGCATATAAAACCATAACTAATTAAATAATAATAAGTTAATCATGCCAATTGGAAATAAGTCCAGGACCAGCCTATTGGCTCAGGGTGTCTGACACTCCGAGGGAGGAGATGTAAAGTTTGATGGCCTCAGGTAGGAACTACATCCTATGCCGCTCAGTGTTACATCTCGGTGGAATGAGTCTCTGGCTGAATGTACTCCTGTGCCTAACCAGTACATTATGGAGTGGATGGGAGTCATTGTCCAAGATGGCATGCAACTTGGACAGCATCCTCTTTTCAGACACCACTGTCAGAGAGTCCAGTTCGACCCCCACAATATCACTGGCCTTACGAATCAGTTTGTTGATTCTGTTGGTGTCTGCTACCCTTAGCCTGCTGCCCCAGCACACAATAGCAAATATGATAGCACTGGCCACCACAGGCTCGTAGAATATCCTCAACATCATCCGGCAGATGTTAAAGGATATCAGTCTCCTCAGGAAATAGAGACACCTCTGCCCCTTCTTGTAGACAGTCTCAGTGTTCTTTGACCAGTCCAGTTTATTGTCAATTCGTACCCCAGGTATTTGTAATCCTCCATGTCCACACTGACCCCTTGGATGGTAACAGGGGTCACCAGTGCCTTCGCCCTCCTCAGCTCCACCACCAGCTCCTTAGTCTTTTTCACATTAAGCTGCAGATTATGTGAGTGAAGGATAGCTGACCACAAAGTAGCTGAAAATAATAATTTATCACACACATGCATTTCTAAATTGTAGCAAATGACTTCTGGAAAGTGTCAGTGGTTTGTGTGTCAGAGCATTTAACATAGCTTCCTTCACAGTTTAGCACATTATCTCAAGGTGTTAGGTGCCCATTTATGGATTAACATTTAAACAGGTTTCAATATGAATAGAATCAAACATAAAACACAGCCACAACAGAGCATACACAAGAACACTGCTTTAGATAGGAAAGCTATAATTAAAGGAACTTGCAATATACAATATAAGAGGCAAGGAACATTAATTTTTTGCACCTGAAGAACACTTCCTGCAGATGAAATATCAATATTGAATGAAAATTTGCAGGCAAGTGTTTGCCACTTTGTTGGATAATGAAGGTTTTTAGGTGCAGTAGTACCAGACACTCATGGGTCAACGACCTCAGCTTCTATCTCTGCAAGTAGGACGAAGTGGCCCTTGTAAAATGATTCAAAAATCTATAGCAGCAGAAAGACATTGAGTGCTGTAATTCTTGAAGTTATGAGACTCACTTGATGCCTTAGCATTACATCTTTGCTTTCATGTACTAGTCCTCTTGAAATGAATGCTAACATTGTATTTGCCTTCCTCACCACCAATTTTAGAGACTGTGGCAACTGTCTTACAAACTGTACAGGACCACTTATTTACACTATTGCCTGCCAAGTACCTTGAGCATGGATTTGTCAGTCTTGGAATATCAAAATGCCTTTTGCAGCCACTTAGTCATTATTCTCAACCATGCACCCCAAGGCATTTCTTCCTCATGTAATGCAAAATCCAGCTGACATATTGTGATTCACCCATCAAAGGCATGAGATCATTGTAGATATTAGCATCTCCAAGCAAAGTATACTGTCAGCTCGCCAACAGTTGTGTAGCAGATGCAGGGGAAGCAGTGCATTGTGATAGGTTTATGGATCTGCATGAAGACAACAGTAAAACCAAGAAGTTGCATCACAAACGGTTTATTATGGCAGTAAGTTTACTTTCCTTTCAAATGTTTTACGTTGCTTTAAGGTCATTATCTCAATTTTGGAATCTAGTGCTGAGTAACTACAGTTAGCACAACTTAATGTTTCTTTTTATTCCTCAGTTCTAGTCCAACAACTAAACTGGAACATTTGAGTTGGTACTCTTGCTATTATAGAATTTCATTGTAGGGTTTTCCACAGCAGGTGAAAGGCTTTCCACCATCTTCAAAATACAAATCATGAGTGAGTTTGATGGAATAGTCCTATTTTACCAGAATTCCTTCAATTCAAACAACTACCAAGAAATTAACACTGTCCTGGTTGAAGTAGCCAGTTGATTGACACCCCATCCATCTCCCTAAAAAACTTGTCCAAGAAATGGAATATGGATAATCCTGAGAATTATAGACCAGTGAGTCTTATATCAGTGGTGGGTAACCTTCTGGTGAGGATACTTAGGCATGGGATTCATGATCACTTGGAGAATCATTGTCTTACTCAGGATAGTCAACATAGCTTTGTGAGCGGCAGGTAGAGCTGTGGGGGCCTCATTGTGCATTTTCAAGAGATCACAAATCAAAATGGTGAAAGTAGGTTGGAGGATCCAGTGTATATAGAATTTGATAAGGTGTTTGACAAGTGTCTCCATGGTTGTGACATCCAGGAAGTCATGGGGCATGGAAAGAATGCTGTGTGGATTTGGAACTGGCTTTCCCGTGGAAGACAGAAGTTGGTAGTCGATGGAGTATATTCTGCCTGGATGTCAGTGACTACTAATGTATCACAGTGATCTGATCTAGGAACCCTGGCCTTTGTGCAATTTATAAATGACTTGGATAAGGAGGTGAAAAGGTGGTTTAGATAGTTTTTTGTTAACACTAACATTGAATTGTTGTTGATAGTGTAGAATGTTGTCATGGGTTACAATAGGATACTGACAAGATGCAGAGTAAGGATGCAGATTTGTAACTGGAGATCCATTAGGAAAAGTGTGATAATACACTTTGGAAGATTGAAATTAAAGGTAGAGTACAAGATTAAGAGCAGGATTCCTAGCAATGTAGAGGAACATAAGGATCTTGGGGTCCATGTCAAAGTTACTGCAAAGGTTGATAGGGTGTTTAAAAAGGTGTACAGCACTTTGGTCAATTGGGTTGGTTTAAAATGTGCTTTATAGATAAATTTGACTTGATTTGACTTAACTATGGTGTTGGCTTCATTACTTTGGGATTGAAATCAAGAGCCTTGAGGGAATGATGTAGCTCCTTAAAACTCTGCACAGGCCACACAGAGAGGATGATGTTCAGCTCTGGTTGTCTGATAGGAAAGATATAGAAACTTGACAGAGGGTGAAAAAGTGATTTATTAGGATGCTGCTTTACATGAGGATAAGTTGAGAGAACTAGGGTTTTGTTTATGGAGTGAAAGAGAATGAGAGGTGACTTGATAGAGGTGTATAAGATTGTGAGAACCATAGAATGGAGAGCCAATACCCAGAATTGTAATGGCTCATACTAAAGGACGTGCATCTAAGGTCAGTGGAGGAAAGTTTAAGAGGGACGCCAGAGGTAGGTTTTTGTTTTAACACAGAGAGTGGTGGGTGCCTGGGATGCATTTCTAGAGCTGGTTCTGGTTGATATGATACGGGCCATTTAACAGACTCTTAGATATGAATGTAGCTGTAAGGAAATAGAGGAAAATGTGCTGTGTAGGAGTGAAAGGATAGATTATTGTGGAGTAAGTTTATATAGTTTGCCATCATCATGTACACTCACATCCAGTTCAGTAGGTAATTCCTGACCCAATATAGTTGCTACGTTCGGCTGATCAGATAATTGTTTCAACATGCAAGTATGCTGATGTGCCTAATGAAGTGGCTATTGAGTGTATGTTCTGCTTCCTTTATTCTAAAACACAAGGAAATGCAATGTATGAAAATAGGAGAAGGTATAGACAAACAGCACCCTCAGTCCTTTTCCTGTCGTTCATTATTATCAGGGCTGATCTATGTGAAGTCACTTTATACCGGGCATCTCTAAAAATGCAGCTTGTTAGTCCCTTGCTAACTGCCACCAGATTCAGCAGTGAGAAAACCACCTGGTTCAGGCTTGTACATATAGGGTTGATATGACTTGGTACCTACCAAAACTGGGAAGTTGGGATGTCTCGCCCACTCGAACCCCAACCTGTGTTAATACTGTGTAACTACTGCCCCCATGTAATTGCTCTTCTGCAAGAAATAACAGACCGTACATGGCATACAATTATAAAAAATCTATATTTATAAATGTTAACTTAATCAAACCAATATTAAAGAAGAAAGAAAAAGGAAACAAAAGGACCCATCATAGCTAAAACAATTGTGCATAGGTTGGAGCTCAAACCTTCCACAACCTGATGTGTCTGACGTACTCATGACGCAAACTCCTATTCTTGTTCACTGGTAGGAGTTCCTCTTTTGGACTCCATCAAGTTGTGCATTCCTGTTGGACCAATCATACAGCTGGATCTCTTGAGCTTCTTCTGTCCTTCTCCCACTGAGAAAGACCTCAACCCAACTCAGTGTCCATTACAGTGCTCTTCTGCAAACTGTTCTGTAGAACCTTTTCCGAATTCCATCTTCCTGATTGGGGGATACGACATTCCTAAGCATAAACATCATAACTCCTTATACTTAATAGTAAATCAAATACAATCAACAGATTGCACTTCTTCTACAGAAAGTCATTAAATGAAATATCTGGCAACATTAGCAGTACATTATATTTGAATTTAGCATTACATATGCTATTACATAACGTCTTACATAAAGACATTATCTAAGGTATTGCATATGACTTTTGAACAGAGTGTTACATATGGTTCCTTCAAATCCTCTTCAGTGCCATCTCTCCCTATCCTATTAATCCATCTGTCAATCTACAACTTTTCTCCAATCTATCATCTCTACTTTAAAAGGTTCTAGTCATTCAGTCTCAAACACACTCAGGCAAAGGAATTTCCAAACATTTACAACCTCAGTGACCAGAAATTTTGTGTATGCCAATTTTAAATGGCAGACTCCTTATCTTGTATTTATATCCTTTTTTCTCAAGAAAATCGGAAAGTGTTCCACAATCTGCCCCGTCAAATCCTCCTGGGATAGACATTTTAAGACATAACCCTTATTCTTCTAAAATCCAACCAATACAGATCCAAATTATTTAGTCTCTCTCAGAAAGATAAACCACTTGCTTGCATTTAGTCTCCAGGTTTAATATATTGCTTTTTTGTTCATAAGTGGAGCACTTTGCCTGGAATTAGTGGTCAGCAACTCAATTTTTAAAGGGGTATTGGGGTACTTGCAGGCACAATAAAATAATCTATAAGGGGAAACCTTTCCTGAAATATCTCATGGAAGTCTCTGAAGAAATTACAAGCTGGATAAAGAAAGTTCAGTCACTGGAGGGATCATTCTTTCCATGTTTCCCTTGTCCTTTCCTCCCTTCCCACTAATTCCCCCCCCCCAGCACATCCTTACAAGCCAAAAAAGTGCTATATCCTCCCATTCACCAACATTCAGGTCCACAAATACTCCTTCCAGTGAGGGAACGCTTTACATGTAAATCCACTGGGCTGGACACCCATGGTTCACTCTCTTCTATCAGTATCTTTCCTCTCCAGCCTTTTGCCTTTCCTGCCCAATTGGCTTCACCTATCACTTTCTAGCTACCTTTCTACACCTCCTTCCACCTTTTTTATTCTGGCGTCTTCCCCCTTCCTTATAATTCCTGAGGGAAGGTCGCAAGCCAACATTTTGACTGTATTTAGAAGCTCTCTTCGATATGCACCGAATATTGAGAGGCCTGGATAGAGTGGATTTTCAGAAGATGTTTCCAATAGTGGCAAAGTCTAGGACCAGAGGGGGCAGTCTCAGAAAAGAATTACCTCGATTAGAACTGAGATGAGTAGGAATTTCTTCAGTGAGTGGATGATGAATCTGTGGAATTAATTGCCACAGACAGCTACGGAGGCCAAGCCAGTGAGGATATTTAAAGTGCCAATTGGCAGTTACATAATTAGTGAAGGCAACAAAGGTTATGGGAGGAGAGAGGAGAATGTGTTTGAGAGGCGAAATAAATCAGGCAAGATTGAAAGGTGGAATAAACACGTGCATTAAATGACCTAATTCTGATCACATGCTTTATGGTCTTTTGGACTAAAACTGTATTCAGTACTCCAGTGCCGTCTCAATAACACCCTGCACAAATTGGAAAAAAAAAACATTTCTTTTTTTTTTACTCAAACCCCTCTGCAATGAAGGCCAAAACACATTTTGCTATTTAATACCTGCCATCATTTCATGATTCATGCACCAGAACACCTTGGTCCTTTGAACTTCTCCCAGTTCCACATTGTCGCCATTTACTCTAAATAGCAATCTTCCTCTTTTGGCTTATCTTACTAAAGCGCATGTCCTTTTACTTCCTGTCCTTAAAATTCATTTGCCAGTCTTGTACTTCTCGCTGAATCTGTCCACGTCCCATTGTAGAATCACAGTTTCCTTATCACAGCATATCCTTCCCTGCGCCTTTGACAGACACTGTTGCAGTTAACACTATTCAGAAAACAGACAAGGAGCAGCTTTGACCGGAAGAATCGCAGTAGGGGAACACCGCCACCTCCAGGCTCAGCCACAAATTACACCTGCTGACTTCTACTGTTTCAGCATCAGGGAGCATCTGTATCTGAAGCATTGCAGAGGTTCAAGAAAATGGCTCTCTGCTACTTTTGCAAGGCCAACTAGAATGAAAAAATACTAGCCTTATCATCAAGTATATGTTACAAGGATAAATAAATTAAAAGAAGTTTATTTTTACTGAACTGCAATAAGTCAGGAAACTGTTGCATATTTTGTGGAAGTGTCACTGTTTTAGAACTGGATGCAATTAGTTTCTTCTAGCTGAGAGCTGCAGAAATCCTCACGTAATCCCTTTCAAATCCTCAGATTCAGAGTCACAGTAAGATTTATTTATATATCACGTGTATCGAAACCTATAATAGGGTGCATCATTTGCATCACAACTGACACAGCTAAGAGTATGCTGGGGAGAGCCTGCAAGTGTCGCCACGTATTACAGTACCAATACAGCATGCCCACCATCTTCTCAGAACTGAAAAGCAACAACAAAAGAACAGCATCAACACAAGTCCCTTACCTGCCTCTCATCGATGCGCACACAGTTGTGTGTACCCAGGAAGCATATCGTGGGTCTTCTGGCATTGGAGATTCAAACTGAGTGGGTCTTTGCACAATATTATCCTTCCTTCTCATCAGTGACACCTGGATCTTTGCTCTAATGCTCCTGTCATCTTTCTGCCTCCCTTGCTGGTCGTGTGAAGTCAGTAGATGATATACTGTGGTAATTGACATTCTAATGCAGGTGAATTATTGGACCAACTACAAGAGTCCTGAAATACGTAATCCACAGTTTGAATCATACTGAGGTAGCCAGTGTCATAACCAAATATACCTGACATTTCAATCGCAAATCTCATGAATGGTAACTATGGACTGAGATGAACTGTTGTTAAAATATCAGTCCAAATGAAATGTGAGCCGTTCAATTCCCTTTGCAAGTGCTGCCCAATTCTTTGAGTTTCTCTAGCAGCTTGTTTATTGTTGCAGAAATCTAGATTGTTTACTGATGTCCGTCGGAATTTATTCAGTGAATAACTGATGGTATTGAACCTTTCAGTAATGTGATTGTCTTTTTAACAGAAAGCACAGGAACAAGCTGGCACACAATATGCTGAACTAAAGTGGTCTGAACATACCAGGGAAAAAAGGAACATCCACATTCACAACGAATCGGTAGAGTACGCCACAGTACGGAACACAAGTGGAGTATTCTTTTCCTTTGATGATCGGCACCAACCAAAATAACTGAAAACTTCTTTTTCTACAAAGTGATATTAGTCTATTGGGGCCCGAGAAAGGAATATTTGAGAAGTGTTTACTTATGCCATGTTTAAATATTATTTTGCTGCCAAAGAGGGATGCTTCATGCAATACCTTTGTATTAGTATTCTGACAAGCATTTGGATGAAAAAATTAGAAGAGTTTAAGAACGACTTGTCATCAAAGCTTTCTCATCCATATGCATTCATCAATAAAAACTGGTCTCTTCGCCATCTTTGCTTAGAATTAAGGAAACTTGCTAAATTATTCTGATAATCAGAATTAGGATTAGATTTATTAACATTGGCATGGGGTAAACATTGTTACTTTGTGACGGCTGTACAGTGAAGTCACACAGAATTACTATGTTACAAGAAGTAAGTCAATAAATACAGCAGTACATTAACAGTTTAGAAATCTGATGGCATAGGGGAGCAAACTGAAAAATGCTCTTGCTGGTAGTAATGAGGAGAGAGCATGTACAAATGTATATGATGGAGAGAGTCCTTAATAATGAGTCATAGCTTTTTATAGCACCAACATCTGAAGCTGTCCTGAAAGGTGGGATGCTTGTGTCAATCTTAAGACCATAGGAACATAAGTTTTGGAACAGAAGAAAGCTATTCGGCCCATCGAGTCTGCTTCACTATTCAATCATGGGCTGATCGAACATTTCCAGTCATCCCCTCTCCTCTGCCTTCTCCCCCATAGCCTTTGATGTCCTGGCTAGTCAAAAACCTAACTATCTCTCCTTCAAATGCCTCCAATGAATTGGCCTCCATAGCCACTTGTGGGAAGATTTACATCCCTTTGACTAAAGTAATTTCTCTGCATCTCTATTCTCAATGGACATCCTTCAATCCTGAAGTTGTGCCTTCTTGTCCTAGACTCCATTACCATAGGAAAAAACTTTCACATATCTAATTTGTTCAGGCCATTTAACATTTCGAATGTTTCTATGAGATTCCCCCCCCCCCCACCCCCGCCGCATTCTCACGTACTCCGGGCAATACAGCCTAAGAGCTGCTGGACGTTCCTCATACAGTAACCCTTTCATTACTGGAATCATTCTCCTGAATCTTCACAGAAACCCTCTCCAATATCACTATATCCTTTATAAAACAAGGTGCCCAAAACTGTACAAAATACTCTAAGTGCGATCTTACGAGTGCCTTATAGAGACTTAACATCTCATCCCTGCTCTTATATTCTATACCTCTAGAAATGAATGCCAACATCGCATTTACAGAAGGTGTATTCTGGCAACCCAACCCTTTCTAGCCTCTTTTGAGCCTGCACATTGGAGCTACGAAACCAGGCAGCGGCACAGGGAATGGGAATGCTCTACATTGTACATCAGTAGAAATCTGATAGTTTGCCAACCTCTACAACCTCTTTCTATCTTGTCGATTGGACCCTCCATACCAGACAGTGAAGCAATCAGTGGGAATTGTCTCCATAGTGCACTGTTATAAATTTGCAAGTGTATTTAATGAGATATCTAATCAAAATACTCATGATGCTTCGTCACTGCCAAGCCTTCCTCATGACTTATTCAATATGTTTTGTCTTGGAAAGGGTCTATGAGAAATTGATAGTCAGGAGTTTGAAGCTGCTTCCCCCTTTCCTCTGCTGACTTCTCAACAATGACTGGTGTGTGTTTTCGTGACTGTCCCATGTGCCTTTTCCTATGCTAGTTGGGTGTAAAAATGATACCAGTAATTAAGCCCTGAAATTTAAAACTCAATCTGAAGTGTTATCAAATAGCTATATGTAAAACGAGTTGCTGTTCTTCAAACTTGTAATGAGCTTCATTAAATGAAGAGATTTCTGCAGTTAAAACAAGGAAAGAGAGATTAGTTATCACTGAATCTGGAACATAGTGTCAGGAGCCTGGACACCTGGGTCACACTCATGCTGCTTTGTAGACAACAAGCATATACGTAAACTGCTCATTCACCAAAAGATAATCAGGATGGTGAGGTGGGGTGAAGGACCATGGACAGCTATTACATTCTGCAGGGCCTGTACCGGAAGAAGCTGAGAGTGCTGGGTGTGAATGGAAAGGGTGTGTGATTTTCTTAACAAAACATCTGAACAAACAAATGAGAGGAGAACCAAACCTGAAATTTAAGACAGATAAACTGATGAAACATAAGTGTCATGGTCGTGTAGCAGTTAGATTGACGCTATTACAGTTAGTAGTTCTGAATTCAGTTCCAGTGCATTTGTAAAGAATCACTACAATAGAATGCATCAGTTTTCCCCGGTTGCTGGTTTCTTCCAGTAATTCAATGGCATTCAGGGCAGTTTAATTGGTTATTGTAGGTAGTCCTGTGATTAGGTTAGGGTAAAATTGAGGTGTCGGGGATTGCAGGTCAGAGTGGCTTGAAAGGCCTACTACACACTGTATTTCTAAATTTAAAATAAATAAATTCTTCAGGTTATAACTGCATTAAAGCAAAAGATACTTGAATCTCTGGTGCACTATAGAAGTTGGGATGTTGGAAGAGTGATAATTGTTTGGAATAATGGATAATCTGAGCATCAAGGCGGTACATGTCTAACCATTCCTGTTGGCTTCGATGCTCAAATTTAAAGGATTCCTATAAAGTTTGTGAAGATGATTATGTTAATAGAAAATGATATTACTCAAAAGAATAGGAGAATAAAAACAGTAAATACCAGTATTATCAATTTTAGTGCCAAATACATTTGCTCTACCTCTAAATGCAAGAAACTGCAAAGAGCTGTGGTCATAGCCTCGCACATTTGGAAACCCATCTCACTCCATGGCCTCTATCTCCACTTCTTGCTGTCCCAGTAAAGTAGATTCCACAAGCCAAGACATCAGCTCTTCTCCAGCACAAACCACTTGCTCAGCAAATCAGGCAGCATCTATGGGAATAAATAAATATTCAGAGTTTCAGGCTGAGACCCTGCTGAGTTTCTCCAGCACTTTGTTTGTGTTGCTTTGGATGGTGAGCATCGCAGAATTTCACGTGTATAAGGTTCTCTCTTCTATGCCTTCCCTTAGGGCAGAAGATTCAAAAGTCTGAAGCATGTAACACCACGTTGCGGTCCAGTTGTTATAAGAGTATTAAATAAGCTTGAGTAAGAAAAAATAGACTTTTGACCTCACTACTTGACATAGCCTGAAAAATACTTCATTCCACAATCTACCATGGTCTTACCTTCTACTACCTTAATGTATTGTTGTAAGTAATTGATCTGTATGAAGATCATAAGACCATACGACCATAAGGTATAGGAGCAGAAGTAGGCCATTCGATTCATTGAGAATGCTCCGCTGATCCAATTTTTCTAATGATCCCCACTCCCCAGCTCTCAGCCCATACCCTTTGATGCCTTGGCTTATCAAGAACTTATCTATCTTTTCCTTAAGTACATCCAATGATTTGACCTCCACAACTGCTCCTGGCAACAAATTCCACAGATTTGTTACCACCCTCTGATTGAAGTAATTTCTCCATAACTCAGTTCTAAATGGAAATCAATCCTCTTATCCTAGAATCACCTACCATGGGTAATAACTTTGCAATATCTAATCCGTTTAGGTCTTTTAACATTTGGAATGTTTCTATGAGATTCTCCTTCATTCTCCTGAACTCCAGCGAACAGAGCCCAAGAGCTGCCAGACGTTCCTCATATAGTAATCCTTTCATTCCTGGATTCATTCTTGTGAACCTTCTCTGAACCATCTCCAATGTCTTTATATCCTTTCCAAACAAAGGAGCCCAAAACTGCACATAATGCTACAAGTGTGGTCTTTTGAATTCCTTATAGAGTCTCAACATCACATACCTGATCTTATATTCTATCCTCTAGAAATGAATGCCAACATTGCATTCGCCTTCTTCACCACCAACTCAACCTGGAGGTTAGCCTTTAATGTGTCTTGCACAAGGACGTTCCATGTCCTTTTGCATCTCTGCGGTTTGAATTCTCTCCCCATCTATATAATAGTCTGCCTGTTTATTTCTTCTACCAAAATGCATGACAATACTCTTTCCAACATTGGATTTCATTTGCAACTTCTTTGCTCATTCCCCGAAACTATCTAAGTATTTCTGTTTCCTCAATACTACTTGTTCTTCCACCTATCTTTGTACCATCGGCAAATTTAGCCACAAATCCAGAAAAAGTGTATTCCAAATCATTGACATACATCGTAAAAAACAGCGGTGCCAACTACGACCACTGTAGAACTCTACAGGTAACTGGCAGCCAGCCAGAATAGGATCCCTTTATTCTCACTCTCTGTATCTGCCAATCAGCTAATGCTCCATCCATGCTAGTACCTTCCCTGTAATTCCATGGGCTCCTATTTGCTAAGCAGCTTCATGTGCGGCACCCCGTCAAAGACCTTCTGAAAATCCAAGTACACCACGTCTACAGCATCTCCTTTGTCTATCATTCTTGTAATTTCCTCAAAGAATTGCAGTAGGTTTATCAGGCAGGATTTTCCTTTCAGGAAACCACGCTGCCTTTGGTCTATCTTGTCATGTGCCTCCAGGTACTCCGTAATCTCATCCCTAACAATCGATTCCAACAACGTCTGACTCCCACCCTTCTAAAGTAGCGGACTAACATTTGCAATTTACTAGTCATCCGGTACAATGGCAAAATGTAGCGATTCTTGATAGATCATTGTTAATACCACTGCAATCTCTGCAGCTACTTCGAAATAGCCATATAACCATATAATAATTACAGCACGGGAACAGGCCATCTCAGCCCTTCTAGCCCCTTCCTTCAGATCCCGAGCGTACATTCTATCAGGTCCAAGAGATTTATCCACCCTCAGACGATTAAGCTTCCTGAGCACCTTCTCAGTCGTAATTTTCGCTGGAGAAACTTCAGTTCCCTAACACGGTTGAATATCCGGTATACTGCATACGACTTCCACAGTGACGAATGATGGAAAATAGACATTTAGTTCCTCTGCCATCTTTGCATATCTCATTAAAATATCTCCAGTGACATTTTGTATTGGTCCTATATTTACCCTCGACTCCCTTTTATCCTTTATATACTTAAAAAAAGCTTTTAGTAACTTCTTTGATATTAGTCACTAGCTTCCTTTCATAATTCATCTTTTCCTTCCTAATGACCTTCTGAGTTTCCTTCTGCAAGTTTTAGAAGCTTCCCAATTCTTTATCTTCCCACTAGCTCTGGCTTCTTTGTATGCACATTCTTTTGCGTTTACTTTAGCCCTGAATTCACTAGTCAGTAATCTCCTTCTTCACTTTGAAAGTTTCTTCTTTTTTGGAATTTATCTGTCTTGTACTTCGCTCAGTTTTCACAAAAAACTCCAGCTATCGCTGTTCTATTGTCCTTCCTACTAGTGTTGCTTTCCAGTCAACCTTGATCCGCTTCCTCTCATTCCACTGTAATTTCCTTAATTCCACTGAAATACCGACACATTGGAATTTATTTTTTCCCCCTCAAATTTCAATGTGAACTGGATCATATTGTGATCACGGTTTCCCAAGGGTTCCTTAACCTTAAGCCCTCTTATCACCCGTGGATCTTTGCACAACACCCAAACCAGACCAGTCAATACCTAGTCGGCTCAGCAACAAGGTGTTCTAAAAAGCTATCCCTTAGACATTCTACAAATTCTCCCTTTTGAGGTTCAATAGTTACCTGTTTTTCCAAATCCACTTTTATGTGAAAATCCCCAATAATTATCAAGTCATTGACTTTCTGTCACGTTTTTACTATCCCCTGTTGTAATTGGTAATCCACATCCTAGTTGTTGATTGGAGGTCAGTATATAACTGCCATCAGGGTCCTTTTACCCTTGCCATTTATTAACTCAACCCATTGAGATTCTACAACTTCCAATCCTATGTCATCCCTTTCCAATGACTTAATATTATTTCTTATACAGTTAGAAAGTTAAAAAAGACGTACAGCCTTTTCATTCAAGATAGGTGTGTTGCTCTAACTTGGTACAAGTAAAAAATATCGATATATCAATATATGTAAACTATGTTGTTATATGCGAGAGATAGGGGTTCAGAGTTCCTGCGTCAAACATAAAGAAGGGCATAACCATTAACGCCACTTCCAATGAAACTAGAGAATTAATGAAAGAAAGCTTCATTTTCTCCATGGATACAATAAATTCTGTATAAGTTTCAGCTCTTAACATTTAATTTCAGCGTTCAGATAAACCTACCCACATTCCTGGCCGCCTGTGTTCCAGACCACACATGCAGCCTACAATTCTGATAGAACTCGGGTTCCAATTGTACCAACATTCCTGACTCTCAGTTTTGCCCACCTCAATCCCAGCTCTGACTGCACATGCAGCCAATGCTTTGGATCCTGGTTCTGACTCCATACTGACTATTCATACTTCACTTCTTCAAAGAACCAGGCATACAGTACTGCACAGAGAGGGAGACTGTAGATTTGACGCATTTACCAATGCTTGCAGTAATACATCGCCAACCACTAGATCCATAAATAATTAATTAGTGGATAACAAAACTGAGTAATTAATGGCAGTGACAAGACTCATTGCTGTAAATGAATTGGAATGTTAGGTTGCAGTTGCCGAAGATGTTTTTGAGTGGGCACTTGAAGGATTAGACACCTTTTTGATTGTCCTTTTGTTGGAGAAGTATCATTAAGCTTAAAGGAGTGCAGAGAATATTTGAATTTCGTTCAGTTGTTCCTGTTTTCTCCCTCGTGCTATAGTTGTGCAGACTGGTAGGTTAGTTTTCCACCAGTGTGTTAGTGCCTTGTGAAATATGGCGTGAGTTACTGGGAAGGTGGACAGAATAAACTGGGATCAGTGAAAAAGGGTGTTTGGTGGTTGGCACAAACTTGATGGCGGAAGTGCCTATTTCTAGGCAATACATCTTTTTAACTTCAAAACTCTTTTGACCTTAAGCCATGCAGACCACGATATGTTTGTTGTGCGAAGTAATGATGTAATCACTACACTTTGACCCAAAATCAAAATATTCAAATTGTCTACTACTTCATCGTCTGGTCAAAGAATTGCCTTCCTTCGGCATTTGCAACCAAGTGATTCAACCACCTAATAATACTTTTAATGTGTTTTAGTTTGCTTCATAACACCAATGTACATTACAAAAATTAACTGTTTCCACATGAAGCCTAATGTTAACATTCCAAAAACTGAGCGCTAAGGACATACTTTCTGAAGGTTTCAAGCTCCTGTATGCCGGCGTTTGCCAAGGGAATTAAGTATGTTGTGTGCTTTTGCTGTAAAGGTTAGAAAGGAAATCCATGTTTCAGTATTATATACTTTATATTCATATACTTATTTGCCACCTTATTAGTTACATTATGGACCTGCTTATTAATACAAACCCTTACCTGCCAGCCATGTTTCAGAAACTCAGTGCATTAAAGAACATGTAGACATGGCCAAGAGATTCTGTTGTTGTTCACGCCAAACATTGGAAAGGACAAGAAAGTGATCGAAGTGAGTTTGTCTGTGGAATGTTTGTTGGTGCCCGACGGGGTGGTAAAAAACTGTTGTTTTTCTTTTTGCATTGTCATGCACAACGGTCTCAGCAGTCCTTACTGAGAATGTTTCGAAAAACAAACAAAAACATCGAGTGAGAGACAGTTCTGTGGCTGAAAAACACCTTGTTAATGAGGTGGGAGGGCAATGGCCAGCCTGGTTCAAGCCGACAGCGAGACGGCAGTAACTCAAGTAACAGAGTGCTACAACAATGATATACTGAAGATTATCTCTGAGCGTAAAACAAATTGACCTTGAAGTAGATCAGCGTGGCCTGCGTCGGTCGTGGTCGACCATGAGTACTGCCCCTCTGGTAGTAACTGGGAGTGGTTTCTCCAGGGTGCAAACCAGGGCAGAGCTGGTTCATTGCATCGGTGCACATATGTTTTAATAGTTTCATGGGGATGGTGAGAGTCCAAGAAATTTGTTGATTTTAGTCACAGCATTCTTGCATTGTGCAATATTACTTCTGTGCAAACTCCGGATACATCTTTGTAGAAACACAAATGCGGACGTCCATTTAGTAATTTCCACAGGGACCACTCAAATTTAATTCAACCGAATAACATTGGCAAGTCATCTTATTTGTTGTTTATTGCTCGGGTCATTTCAATTAAATGCAAGGACTTAAAAGATTATCTCGTAGATTTAATAGTTTAGAAATTCAGAAGGAATATCTCAAAAATAAACGAATTTGGATTCCAGGCTGTAATTAAAGCTTAGCGACATCTAGTGTGAGGGTAGAATACTACAAATTTGAATGAAACGAAAAATATTTTTCACAAAAGTTAAAGGATATTTAACAGAATTCGCCAAAGCTTCTCTGAACTTAGCCTGAGCCACGGCATAAATAAATGTATTGGTGCACGAACGCAGGCACAAGCATATATCCAGTGTGTTCCATGGTGGCGAAAGGTTCGTTATAATCCGTGAGCATAAACTGAACGCCTACAAGTTGTGTGCATAGTGAATGCACAAACGTTACCAGCCATAGCATTATGAAACAGTTTGATATGGAGAGCCGCAATATGATCGATTTTCTCCGATTCACCATTTCTGCATCATTTTCCTCGATACTCCCCTTTCCTCTAAGTCCCTTTCTTATTCTAGCGGCCCGTAGAATGTGTCCGGTTGTCAGGGCATTAAGCAGCGCAACCAACAGAAATGGTGCCGACGGTGTTAATGTAATGTCAAGGAAAAAATATGCAACCCATATCGTTAAGCTAGAGAGATGTGATTTCACTTTGCAGAAATAAGGTATATTGTCAATAATATACACGTGTTCGTTTTCAAAGAAAATTGGAATTTTCTGTACAAAACGTATTCCAAAGGCAATCAAAATAACTTTTGCCGCAGTCCGTTCTGTGCAATATTTTCCTCTCAGCTTCTGACAACAAATGGCGATGTATCGATCAAACGTGAAGGCAACAGTTAACCAGACGGAGCAATCGATGGCCGCAAAGACTAGGGCGATGTTGAGGCTGCAGATAGGTGTGTAAGCCAAGAATGAGCCCTGAAAATACATGTCATTAATCTCATACAATAGTACATCAAATATTATTACCAGTAGATCCGCCACAGCCATTGCAACCATATAGCGAGTGATACACTTAGAAAGATCGCACCTCCCTCGAGAAAGAATCATAATAGCCATTAGATTGCTTATAACATGAGACAAAATATAATTATGCATTATTCACGTGAAAAAAAATACGCTTACAGGTGAATGTAACATCCGAGATAAAGTTTACCTAGTGGTCGTTTTAAAGTTGTCAGTGAGATGTTGTCATAAATTGGGGAGGCATTTCAACAGAAATAATCTGTCGCAGAGGAGATAATTTGATCGCCGCACTCGAGAGGATTAATTGTGGCTAGTGGAAGTGAAGTGGAGGATCGAAACTTTGGAATAGTCTGGAGTTTTGTTTTAGAAGAAGTGGCATATTTTGTAAGTATTTCAAATCCTGTAGTGGCAATAACTGGTGAACTACAACTTAGAATAACAAACACGTGTAAATCTGGACTTACTAAATTAATACCGATATTTACATTTATGATTTTCATTTTTATTGAAATTAATTGAAGACTCTTCTTGCTTCAATGCTACATTTTCAAACACACGGTCAACTAGATAATGTGCACACACGAATCCTTAAGCGTAAATTATCTTGCAACGAAATTCAAAGCAAATTCAATAAATCGAGTGTGCAAGCTATTATTGAAAAGACTCCGTGTTCTGCATCGACCTGTGTAAGCACAAAATAAGTAAATGCCCAACTACATCACATGGAGTCATATATCTGAGCCGGACTCAACTGATCATCCTGAAGAACAAATTTCCTCAGATATATCCCGATGCCCAACGTGTGCAAGTCCATTTTACCCGCATTTCATCAGTCCAGCACGGTAAAGGGCTCACGAGGACCGAGACATAACACTTCATGTGACATTCTTACAGCGGTTAACTGTAATTCGTCCTATAGAGTATTATGTGTGTGTGTATATATATATATATATATATATATATATATATAAATATATATTACAAATTACAATATTATAACTGAAGTTTAATTCTGTCGTTGTTGACTTCCAAACTTACATAGTCAATAAATGACAAGGTCTTTGTTTCAGTTGATGTGTCGCTCATAAGGTCTACCAGTCTCGGCATCAAAAGAAAATGCGTCCTTGCCAAATTGATAATTTAAATTGTCTTGGTTGTGTTTCCGGATTGGCTAAAATACTAGTTTGATTTTACTCAAAGGAACAAAGACTTCCAACGAAAACAATTCAAACAAGTATCAACCACAATATAACCACAATAGAAATAAAACAGTTCAGCAGAGATGGTATTTACCTCGATTTAAGATTAACGTGGAAATGGTTCACGATGATCATTAGCAAAGCATTTTAGAGTATCCGTGACTCACAAATTTCAATGATATTATTGAACTACCACTGACTGCGCGTTGTTCCCGCCATTTAATGATCCGAAGGTTCTTATCAAAGTTGATTAATGTTCTCCACTCGGTGCTCTGTAGTAAGGTATTCTCCGCTCCCCTATCTTTACTTACCGTACGTGTAGTAGAGATACAGAACTGAACACATCCATATACAATAAATTGTGCCGAGAAAGTAATTGAACCTCCTGCTCTGATCTGTCCATATAGTGAATAAATTACAATGTATTATTTTCATTATTATAGTGATAATTTTTAAAGTATGCCTGAAGAAATGATATTCCCTAGGCTGACAGCGGAAACGGTAATGCAGCTAGAACTGCAAGAAAAAAAAGTTGTGGAATAAATATTTCGTACTTACCAGGAACGCCAATCAGAGTAAGAATGGGATAGTAAATTTTCTCAATTTGTGGGATTAAAGGCTGCGCTATTTCGATAATCAGAGACTGTTTCTGTATGATCGCATATGGATCAGTTGAGTCATAACTATCGCAATTTATGTGTTCCAATGGTTCAGCAAGATGTAATAGTGACTTTATTAATCTGTTCAACCAGGTGTAGTGAATGAAAGACTAACCATACTTGGTTGAATATGCAGATGAAGAGGTTATTTTTACTTCATTTTCCAGAGGGAAATCAAACTACTTTTGCGCAATTCATAGTGTCCTTGAGTAATAAAAACTGGCAAATATTTTAGTCCATCATTTTCCTTAGTTTTAAAAATTTAACCTGAGTTTTGAATAGTTAAAATAATACATTATCGTTTATTCATCATGACAATTGTGTAAAAGTTGACACAGATACATGTTTATTAGTTGAGTTTGTTTACTTTATATTCTTAAGCGCATAACCATGAATATTTATGAAATCTCAAACGTCTCCGTAAATTTGATTTAAACTCCTCTGGAAAATCCGTAGACTACATACGAAAGGTAGACCATATATATTTTCACTGACTGTTAATTGGAATTGAAACAGCGTCTGCCTCAACTGAACTGCAATGAAGGTCCAATTGTGAAAATGGGTTTTCGAGATGGAACTTCCCTCCCTCATTATCACATTCTAACTCCAATAATAACTGTTAAATCAACCGGTGTTAATTTTGTAACCTGTATTCTTCAACGGTGAATTTATGATCCACAATTTATTTCACCACATCTATGCACCCACACTCAATTTCTGCATATTGGTACCATCCACCGGTCTTATGTCCAGTTGGCTGAAAAGTAAATCAGTCATGTTCACTGTATAGAGACCTTTCTTATTTTTCATACTGTCAGGCCTTCTCCTCTGACACCTCCGAATCTGCATACGTAGGTAACTCCCAGTTTCCAACCGCTAGCAGGAATGTCCTGCTGCTACTTCTGGACTCATCGAACCGACCAGCCTCAACCATTTGCGGCAACCTTCAAACGTCTAGCTGAAGGTTAGCTTGCTGTCTGTCGTACTTAAAAACACAGAAACGTAGAAAACCTACAGCACAATACAGGCCTTTCGGCCCACAAGGCTGTGCCGCTCATGTCCCTACCCTAGAAATTACGAGGCTTACATGTAACCCTCTATTTTTCTAAGCTCCATGTACCTATCCAAAAGTCTCTTAAAAGACCGAAAACCTTTGCCGGTAGCCCATTCCAAGCACTCAACACTCGCTTGAGTAAAAAAAAAACTTACCCCCGACATCTCCTCTGTACCTGCTCCCCAGGGCCTCAAACATGTGTCCTCTTGTGGCAACCATTTCAACCATTTTACTTCTGTTCTGTCTTAGTTTGTTGCCCTATACGGCGTATTATTTTGTGCCGTATTATACAAATTATTGTTTTGCGCTGAATTATTTGGGAAGTGGAAGGGAGGACGCATCCTGTGCCATGACTCGTGCTCTGTCCTGGATAACGTCGTGGAATTCAAGACCCTCGCGGAGGATTACAGTCAGAATTCAGAAGCGCTTCTGGACCGTTACCATCATGGCCACTCGGATCGCTTGAAGGGCTCAGGAGATGCCCACCGCCTTCGAAAGCCTCATTACATTGGCTCTCCATATTGACAAGCATTTTCTGGAAAGACCATTTAGATCATCAATCAGACCCCAAGTTTCGTTCCTAGAACCACTTCAGGCTGTACCACCCCAGTTCCAACACCAATAGAATCCAGGCAGTTAGCAAGAACTTGCATAATCAACTCCCCTTTCGCGAACAACCCTTCCCGACCAAGATCGGGAGCCAGTTCTTGTTCGTTCACTGCGGAGCAACTATCCAATAACTTATCAAAAGCCCACTGCATCGGAGATTATGGCGCTTCCAGTTAGAGACACGGGCAAGCTTTCCCCGGCTCCTGCTTCCAACATCATAGCCCGTCACGCTTTCTCTGTCCTTGCACACACTCAGTCGGTTCTACTCGGGCAGGAAACTCAGATGGATTTAGGCGCAGCAGACAACATTTTAGATCAGACATTGAGCGTTCAGCTAAAACTCCCTCCCGAATCTATTTTTCAACACTTCAACTTCACAACCATTGGTAGAGGACCTTTGGAATATGGGATAGGCAGCTCGTCGGAACACTCCGCGAGTGCATCTAATTCCTCTTGATCGACTGACGGAACACACCTCTCTTGGCTCTCCACTCACGAGTCTCACCTGGCTTGGGCATCCAGTACACTTTGAGCTGGTGATTATCCAGCCGGTCCATCTGCTGTACCCACAGTTAATTTCATTCCTAAATCCACTTAAACGAAGGAAGCCCTATATCTTAACAAACTCCCATAGGAATATCACAACGTATCGTATTCAGCAAATGAGAGGCCAGCAGCCTGCCGCCTTCCAGACCACACGAACAACCCTCCCCGAAGTCGTCTGTTCTTCCTTTCCTCTCCCCAGACCCAAGCAGTGAATTTCTGCTTCTTTTCACCTTTCCAATCCCCAGCCGGTGCAGGATTCTATTTTGTGAAAAAGAAAGATTGGGGTCTTCAACCCTGCATTTATCACTATGGCCTCAGCAAAACCAGCGTTTAAAATCTCTACCCTCCCCCTGATGGATCGCGGATTTGAAACAGTCCTCGGGGTCAGATATTTACCAAACTTGATCAACGGAGTGCGATCTTGATCTCCATCTATGAGCGGGATGAGTGCAAGACATTTTTCATATCGCCCACTGACACCTACTAATACGAAATGATATCTCTCGGACTTTACAACAGTCCAATCGTTTAACAAGCCGTCATTATCGAGATCCTCCCAGAACTGCTACATAAGAACGTGTTGGTCTACTGCGACGACAGTCTCATCCCCCTGACCGCCCAAGACGGCGTCTACCACGTCCGTTCAGTCCACAACATCTCCTGGGAAACTAACTGTACCTCAAGATATAGAACTGACAATTCCTCACCTCAGTTGACTTCTTCCTGGGATACGTCTTTTCATCCCCATGCATAACTTTGGAACCAGAGAAAGAGGGCGCCGTCATTGATGCGTCCCAATCGCGCACCGTGAAACAGCTACGGCGATCCTTGAGCGTCTCCAAATTCTACCTCGGTTTCATCAGAAGCTTTAACTGAATCGCTGCTCCAGTCTCCTCTCTTAGCAAGTCACCTGGCTTGCGGATAACCTGGTTTGGTGTTGGGGACGACGTTTTCGAGGAGCTCAAGGGTATCTCCACCACTTCTCAAATTTTCCGTTAACAGAACCCGTCCAGACCTTTTCTATGGTAGAGATGTATACAGTAGGCTTGGATTCCGGGGCCATCCTGTCACAACGAGGATCGGGTAGGAAGACACAGCCTCCTGTCTTGTTCTCGCGCAAGTTCAACGCTATACAGGGCCGTCATGCACTGGGAGACAGAGAGCTACTCGCTGTTAAGTGGGTCTTGGAAGAATGGAGACATTGGCTGATGGGAGACACGGAGCCCTTCCTGACCTGGACTGACCACCAGTTGCTCAAATCCATACAACGGACTCGCCACCTCACCCGTCAGGCTCTCTGCCTTCTTCATCGAATAATGCATCCTCTTCGACATAGTTCTAAGACAACAAAGGCGGAAGCCCGGTCACGACAGTCCGACCCAGATGAAACGGGCACCGACCCTCAGCCTATCAGTCCATTCTCTCAGAGCCTCGCTCCGATCCCTGGAGACATTGATAACCAGGTCCTCTAGGCCCAACAGCACGAGCGTGCACCTATGGACACAACTGACAGATTGGTAGTACGTGAGGCCGTGCGTTCTAACGCACTACAGTGGTCTCATTCCTCAGTCCTCCTGGCCATCCAGGCGTTCGACGGACTCTGAATTTTCTTTGACTCCCTTTTTGGCGGTCCAACACTATCAAAGATGTAAGTTTCTCGCTGCTTGTCTCAGGGTGTCCGGTCCAGTATCTCTAACTAACGGCTCTTTGGGCTCCTCCCCACCTGGTCCCTCAACGCAAGTGTTTCGCACATTCCCATGGGGGCACGCTGAACATGACAGTAATGCGCTGGTTTCTCACCGTGCTTCATGCTAATGATCACCCTTTGTTCCCCGCAGAGGAGCCCACAATGTGATCCCCTCCTCCAGAGCCCTGGTTCGCTGCTGCCGAAATGCTTTGTGAAGAAACGAAGGAATTTCCTAGTCGCCAATCACTCCATTTGTCTCCAGGCCAATTACCGTCGACAACCAGTCAGACTCTCTGTCATGGGGAAACCGTCTGGATGTCCATCCGAGATCTACCCTTACCCACCGATCCTGACAAGCTTTCTCCCTGATTCCGTGGTACCTTCAAGATCACCTACTGTATCAAACCAGCCTCTGACCGTCTCCAGCTGCTACCGTTCTCAGGATGACACCAAACTTCCATATGTCCTGCTTCAAGCCCATTGTTTATGGGCCATTCAACCTACCTGAGCCTGCTCTTTCGGAATGTAGGATGGTGGAAGTTGTCCAATGTACACGGTTCGCTAGTTGATGGATACCCGTCGCCATGGATGAGGTGTGCAGTACATGGTCGAGTGGAAAGGGTACGGCCTGGAGGGAACGTCTTGGCTATCAACCATTTGCATCTTGTATCATTGATAATTTCTACTGGACCAATCCTGATTGTTCTGGGCTACAGAGGGTCTGCTGTAATGTGGGCGATTCTGCCAGGCCTACTTGCGCTAATGCCTGCCAGCCTGCACGTTCAGGCACCCTCCACTCCTCTGCCAGCTAATAAAGCTCACTTGCAGCTCATTCTAAACTCATCACCTGTGGTCCATTTAACCCCAGTTCTCGTCGGCAGTCCATGTTCAGTTATCCAAGCATCCAGCCTCAGCCGATTGTTCCCAGCTTTCACTCTCCCCACCCAAAGTTTACCTTGTTGTGTTTAGTTTATGTTCTCCTTTGTTTTGTCGTCCTTCGTGGCTTATATATGGTTGTTATTTATAACTAAAGCTATCATTCTGTATTGAATTACCTCGGCTGGTCTGCTTATTGATCAAGCCCCCTGCCTTCTTTGCATTCCCGGATACATACTTCATTAAAAAATATATTCAGCAGACTCCTTTGTTCTGATGGAAACAGCTCCGGCCTTTAACAACCTCTGTTGTCAAGCTCTTCTCGGCAAACCTCCTGGTATATAATAGGCATTAACCAACAAAATAAAAACGAAAAACATAGAACCCGATGTCTTTCCAAAACTACATAGAAAGTTGATTTTGTTTCCGTGTCATGGAGTCCTTTATAACAGTGAACAATACAAATCTAAAACAATATCTAGACAAGTTAGTGAACTTTCAATGAAAGAGTGTTATTAGAATCCCCTTGTATTTGATGCAGCAAATTAAACAAGTATGGCAATGATGAGAATTTTGCTAGAACAATACTGCTGATATGTTTTCTCCATCTGAGAGTAGCAAGTGGATAGAAGAATTCTGCGCAATTACCCCTCGTGGAAACAGGGCATCAGCCAGATAATAAGCGCAGCAAGGCACAATTCTGTGGGACGCTCAACATCACGAAAGCAACAGCAAAGGCACAAATTTGGAAATAACATGCGGCATTCAGAATATGTCTATTTACTTGACTATCTAAATATGTTGGAATTGCTCTGGTGATTCAACGGACCAGAACTGTAGCCGTGCTGTCCTGGGTGCATTGATGGCTTCAAGAGCTGAATGTAGACTAGCTTCAACGGTTTACTGAGGAGCTGTGATTCGTTGAACTGAGGCATGAAGGATGTGGACGTTTGGGAAAATCGAAGCGTTCTAGTCCATTCATACGGACACAGGCCATGCCTAATAATAACAGACCATGCTTATTTCCCTTATATAGTTAAGTTCTGCGATAGTAAAGATCAGAACAGGGAATTACATTTAATTGGACCTAGAGTAACTGGAGATGTAACGTCTGTTATGCGGACTCAGTAAGATCCCAGAATCTGTGTCAAGCCTCGCAGTTGCCATTGGCAGAAAGTACAGGGGCCCGAACTCCCATAATACCAGATTCAACAACAGCCACTTCCTTTACCATTCCATTCTTCAAACAAATAGATAACTCTTATTATTACAGTTCAACTACACTACGACTTATTTGACCCCTTGTGTATTTTGCGTACTAGAATGTACGCTGTTGGCATTTTAATTTTTATAGTGACCAAATATGTAGACTGCATGATTAATTTATGTTCTTCACGTGAGCCGAGTATATATAGATCTGTACTGCCGCTCCAAGTAAGCTTAGTGCGATCTTGCACGCATTGCAATAAACTAGACTTTGGTTATTTAAATAACAGAAGACTAAATTATTTTGAGGATATCCATCTTCTTCTGGGAGTCAGACATTGCTTGAACGACTATTTCTAGTTTTTGACCCTTAGTTTGATGCTCTGAATGACGTGCCGGCGAGGAGGGCCTCACTTATTCCCATTCTGTTTGGCCGCAGCTGATGTAAGGAAGATCTTAGCCAAATCAACCGCGTGACGCTGCGGGTCTTGATAACGTAGCTGTCTCGGTGTTGAGGGACGGTGCAGTCTCGTTAACAGGGGTTCTAACAAATATATTCAACATCTCTCTGGAACAACCCATTGCCTCCATATGATTCAAGGCGGCCACCATCAACCCAGTGCCCAAGACAGCGACGTTAACCTGTCTTATCGGCTGCCGTCCAGTGGCACTAACGTCAATGATAATAATGTGTTGTGACCGGCTGATTATAGATTGCATTAACCCCCATCGTTCTGCTATATTGGACCTTTATCAGTTCGCCTGTCGCTCAAATCATCCCACTGATGTTGTCACAGCCTCTGCACAGCAGTTTGTCCCGTTCCAACTGAGAAATGGTATTTCATATGGCCGGGTGCTATTTATCGACTTCAGTTCGGCGTTTATTAAAATCATCCCTCAGAAGATAGTTAGTAAATTGTCCTCGTTGAGTCTCAACTCCTCTCTCCTCAACTGGATCCTGGACTTCTTGACAGAACGAAGTCTGTACTGGCAGAAACATTTCTAACTCTATCACACCGAGCACCGGCGCTACACAGGGCTGCGTACACAATCCACTATTTTCACGCTGTCTCCAGTTCAAACCGAATCATCAAGTTTGCTGGATTCACCACATTAATTGGCCTCATCAATAACGACGACAAGACCGCTTTCGAAGAGGAGGGAGAGCGGCTGGTAGCATAATGCGAGCACAACAACTTTTGTCTCAACGTGGCCAAGATCAGAGAGATGATTGTGAACTTCAGCACGTGCACGGTTCCTGCCTGGAGGATGTTTGGAACGCCAAGTTCCTGGGAGTGCACATAACACCACCTTTTTGGCCAATAAAGCGCAGCAGCGTCGCCATTACCTGATGAGACTGAAACTCCCAACCCTCATTCTAGCAAACGTGTATATGTGCAGCATCGAAAGTGTCCTGAACATCTGAATCACCCGCAGGTATGGAAATTGCAAGGCATCTGTCCGCAAGTGCCTGCAAAGGATTGTGAGGACTGCTATGAGAGAGGATCATTGCTGTCTCTCTTCCAGCCATCAGATACTTATTGGGAGCGCTGCCATAGCATTGCCAATGACCCGTCCCATCTGTACAGAAATATATTTGACCCTCTACCATCAGGCAGAACGTACCGTAGCATTGGGTTGGTAAATTTCTTCTTCACTAGTAAGACTACTGAAGTTCCTGCTAACTCCCAGATCTCATCGCGTATGAAGAGCCAATAACTTTACACTGTTTACACTTTAATTTGTGTCATAAATACTCATAACTGTTTGTTACTTTATTTGCGGTAATATTACTTCCTGTATTATGTGTGTGATTTGTATATACTATGTTGTGCATGTTGGTGTGTAGGAACGTTGTTCCTTTTTGTAGTATACACATTTACGATTGTATGACAATAAGTTGAACTTGAACTAGATTAACCCAGATGGTTGCTAACCTTGGCATGCTACATACTAGTAGCATGGTTTCCAATATTGTGAGATAAGATGTTACAAAAATATTCTCACCGTTCTTTACGGTTGTTGAAGTATAGAAGCCAGGGAATAAAGAAATGTCCAGAACAGCTGCGTTCCCTAATTTGAGCACCGCAGTCCCGGAGTTCAGTGAGAAGTTATTCTTCCAATTCATCAATTTTCCGTGTCTGCAATACACTTGTTAACTCATTGGTACACTATCATCTGCACACTTTCTAATAACTTCTGATAAGATCGATATATGCAAGAGCTGCTTATTTGAAATAGGATCATTTGAGGAATCAGATGATTTCAAACCTTCAAGTTCAGGTTCATTGTCATCTAACTAGAAATAGAAATAGAACAAGAAATAGTGGAAGCATTAGTGATAATTTTTCAAAACTCCTTAGATTCTGGATTAGTGCCTGAGGATTGGAGGGTGGCTAATGTACTTTTTAAAAGTGGCTAATCCACTTTTTGAAAAAGGAGGGAGAGAAAAACTGGGGAATTATAGACCGGTTACTCTGACATCGGTGGTGGGGGAAATGCTAGAGTCGGTTATCAAATATATGATAACAGCACATTTGGAAAGCGGTGAAATCATCGGACAAAGTCAGCATGGATTTGTGAAAGGAAAATCATGTCTGACGAATCTTATAACATTTTTTGAAGATGTAACTAGTAGGGTGGATAGCGGAAAGCCAGTGGATGTGGTATATTTAGATTTTCAAAAGGCTTTTGACAAGGTCCCCCTCAGGAGATTAGTGTGCAAACTTAAATACACGGTATTGGGGGTATGGTATTGATGTGGATAGAGAATTGGTTGGCAGACAGGAAGCAAAGAGTGGGAGTAAACGGGACCTTTTCAGAATGGCAGGCAGTGACTAGTGCAGTACCGCAAGGCTCAGTGCTGGGACCCTAGATGTTTACGATATATATTAATGGTTTAGACGAGGGTGTTAAATGCAGCATCTCCAAGTTTGCGGACGATGCGAAGCTGGGTGGCTGTGTTAGCTGTGAGGAGGATGAGGATGCTAAGAGGATGCAGGGTGACTTGGATAGGTTTGGTGAGTGGGCAAGTTCATGGCAGATGCAATTTAATGTGGATAAATGTGCGGATATCCACTTTGGTTGCAAGAACAGGAAAACAGAATATTATCTTAATGGTGACCGATTAGAAAAAGGGGAGGTGTATCGAGACCTGGGTGTCATTTTACACCAGTGACTGAAGGTGGACATGCAGGTACAGCAGGCTGTGAAAAAGGCAAATGGTATGTTGGCATTCATAGCAAAAGGAGTGAGTACAGGAGCAGGGCGATTCTACTGCAGTTGTACAAGGCCTTGGTGAGACCGCACCTAGAGTATTGTGTGCAGTTTTGGTCCCCTAATCTGAGGAATGACATTCTTTGCCATAGAGGGAGTATAGAGAAGGTTCACCAGATTGATTCCTGGGATGGCAGGGCTTTCATATGAAGAAAGACTGGATCGACTAGGCTTATACGCACTGGAATTTAGAAGATTGTGGGGGGATCTTATTGAAACGTATAAAATTCTAAAGAGATTGGTCAGGCTAGATGCAGGAAGATTGTTTCCGATGTTGGGGAAGTCCAGAACGAGGGGTCACAGTTTAAGGATAAAGGAGAAGCCTTTTAGGACGGAGACGAGGAAAAACTTCTTCACACAGAGAGTGGTGAATCTGTGTAATTCTCTGCCACAGGAAACAGTTGAGGCCAGTTCATTGGCTATATTTAAGAGGAAGTTAGATATGGCCCTTGTGGCTAAAGGGATCAGGGAGTATGGAGAGAAAGCAGATACAGGGTTCTGAGTTGGATGATCAGCCATGATCAAACTGAATGGCGTTGCAGGCTCGAAGGGCCAAATGGCCTACTCCTGCATCTATTTTCTATGTTTCTATTTTTCTAACTGTAAATTTGTAAAACACCAGAGTAAGAACGTTCTACTTGACTCAGTATGCCTACACAATATATATCAGACACAGTACATAAGTCAAAATATTTTGCATAGAAACATATAAAACCTACAGCACAATGAGGGCCCTTCGACGCACGACGTTGTGGCGAACATGTTGTTACTTTAGAAATTACCTAGGGTTACCCTTAGCCCTCTATGTATCCAAGGTCCATGTTCCTATCCAGGAGTCCCGTAAAAGACCGTATCGTATCCGCTTCCACCAACATCACTGGCAGCCCATTTCATGCACACACCTTCCTCTGTGTCAAAAACTTTCCCCTGACATCTCTGTACCTACTTCCAAACACCTTAAAACTGTGCCCTCTCATGTTAGGCATTTCAGCCCTTAGTTATTTTACAATAACTAAGAATAAAATATCATTCAAAATGCATGTAGTAAAGCACAGGACAGGTAAATAGTACAGTAAACAGCTCACTGTCCGAGTGATGAAACTTCGGTGGTGGAAAGCCAAAGTGGCTGCAGCGTCTATGCGTCCCACATACTTGTGACGAAGATTTTCAGTAGCAATGGTAGACTATCGATTCTGGTAATTGATAATGGTACTATCAAATCTTTGCCTCGACATTGTCGATTGCCCGACATAACAGGAATTAATTTTCAAAAAATTTAGGAGGAGCTACATCAACATTTAAAACGGCCGTTGCATGTTGCAAAGCAGGTGGAAGTACTTCAGAGAGGCACTGCCGGCCCCAGAAGGTCGACTCGCTGTTCCTCTCCATTGAAGATGTTTGAACTGCTCAGAGCCTCCAGCATTTTGTGTGTGCTTCGCTAGTTAAGAGGTCCCTTGATGTACATAAATGTTTTGGAGTTGAATTCAGTTTAATATTTCTACAACATTAAACAGACTCCCTAATAATACAGGAGTCTCACTGCTACTTGGATTATCCCTCTTCCAACTCTGTTTCTTGTAAAAACGACATCTCCTTCTCTCAATTCCTCGTTCTGCGCCGCATCTGCTCTCAGGATAAGGCTTTTTATTCCAGAACGAATGAGATCTCCCCCTTTCTCAAATAAAGGGGCTTCCTTTCCTCCACCATCAACGCCCTCCTCAACTGTATCTCTTCCATTTCACGTTTCTCTGCTCTCACCCCACCCTCCCGCCAGCCTACCAGAGATAGGGTTCCTCTTGTCCTCACCTACCACGCCTGCAGCCTCCGTGTGCAGCAGCATTCTCAAGAACGTCCGCCATCTTCAACGGGATTCCACCACCAAGCACATCTTTCCCTCCTCCACTTTCTGTTTTCCTCCTGGATCTCTCCTTACCCGCTTCCCTTGTCCATTCTTCCCTCCCGGCTAATCTCCCTCTTTGCACTTAACCTTGCAAGTTTCAAAGGTTTCAAAGGTACATTTAAGGTCAGAAAATATGTACTATATACATCCTGAAATTCTTTTTTCTTCGCAACCATCCATGAAAACATTCAATCCTCAAAGAATGAATGATAGTTAAATGTTAGAACCTCAAGGCGCCCCCCCCCCCGCCTCTCTCTCCCACGCGGAAGCAGCAACGAAGCAACAATCCTGCCTCCCCCACCAGCAAAAGAAAAGCATTAGCATCCACCATCGAGCAGTCAAGCATCCAGCAAAGCATCAGAAAAGACAGAGAATTGTACTCACGGTATTCGAGATACTTCAGGCTCTTTCTCTCTCACCCTAATAAGGCAGTGAGAAATGTTTCCGTTTCACAGCGAGAGGGAGACACAACAAACAACTCGCTGATTTACGATGCTACACACAGCCAGCAGTGGGACAAGTGCTACACCTGCCACTACACTTCCCCCCTCACTGCAATCCAGGCCACAAACAGGTCCTCCCAGTGAGGCAACACTTCACCTGTGAGTCTGTTTGGGCCATACATTGTATCTGGTGCTCCCGCTGTAGCCTCCTGAATATCAATGATACCCGGCGTCGAATTGCCGAGCACCTATTATACCTTATCTGCTAGAAGAAGAGGGATCGCCCAGAGGCCACCAAATTTAATTTCACTCCCCATTCCAATTCTGTCCCTGGTTTCCTCTACTGTCGCGACGGGACCACACTCAGGTTGAAGGAACAACACTTTATATTTCGCATGGGTAGCCTCCAACCTGATGGCATGAACATCGATTTCTCGAACTTCGAGTAATGCCCGCTCCTCCCTTCCCCATTCCCCATTCATTTTTCCCTCTCTTATGTTATCTCCTTCCCGGCCCATCGCCTCCCTCTGGTGTTCCTCCACCTTTTCTTTCTTTCTATTGTTTCTGTCCTCTCCTATTAGATTCCCCCTTCTCCAGCCCTCTCTCTCTTTTACCAATCAACTTCCCATCTCTTTACTTCACCCCTTCCCCTCTCGGTTTCAACTATCACCTTCTATTTCTTTCTCCCCTCTCCCCACCTTTTAATCGACCACTCACCACTTTTTCTCCTGACCTGCTGAAGGTTGTCGGATCGAAACGTCGACTGTACTCTTTTGTATAGATGCAGCCTGGCCTGCTGAGCACCCCTGGCATTTTGTGCGTCGTCCCAAACAGTACGGCCTGTTGTAAGGCGCTTCATTGCATGCAATAAAAGCTGATTAAATTATCAATTAGACCAGGAATACGAACACATCAAAGCGACGGATCCTGGAATGTATACTCAGGCAACTATTCCTCCAGTCATATTCAATCACTGGTCTAGAATTGTAATGGTCTTTTGTTGACTGAGTCTGCATACATCATACTGAACATAATTTAGTATTGTTAGCAAATATTGAATTATATCAACATTTTTATTTTCTTCGTCTTGGAAAAAAAACAATAAATGCAGTACATAATTTATCTCTTCACGACTGTCCAGTTGCAACTCAGCGCATTTCTTGTTTATTGACTTTTGGAGCTGGTACAGTCAACTTGCACTCGGACAGTAAATACGAACGTAATGTGAATATCAAGAGGAAAAAATAAATTAACTAGCGGGGGACAGACTATATTAAAAAAAAAAAACAGCTAAAAAGTTAACAGGAGAAATTCTGCAGATGCTGGAAATCCAGCGTAACACATACAAAATGCTAGAGGCACTGAGCAATCCAGACAGGATCTATGAGGCCATCCCCCAATCGTCTTAGGGCTTATCGATGCAGAGGAAGTAGCAGCGGGAGTTTCGGATGCAGTAAATTAGCCCAACAGACTTGCAGGCGAAGTGAAGTGTCAGAGGCTGAATAGAAAGAGGAATAATTATCATTTATAAGAGATACCTAATCAGAACCATAGTCAATGATATCTAGGAATTAGTGATCTTGTACTCTGCTGCAATATACTGTGTAACTGACCACGCTCAATTCTGGCACTTCAGTGAAGTTGTAAAAATATTGTTTAATGTACTTATTCAGTTAAGTGTGAATAATTCAGATGATTACACACTATGACGAATTAATTATGTTTTTATGTATAAATACCTCTCTGTTTTGCAAGAAGCAGCGTCACTGAGGACTTCACTGTGAAGAGCTGTTCTTTTCGCTCAGAATATGGGGCAGCCGGTAATCATAGAGGTAGAAAACATCTACTACCCCATTCTCGCAATAATTGGTGTTCCTGGTAAGTCTACAATGCATTCAATTTATTAAATATTACATTTACTCTGTTGCCCTTTGTCTGCTGTTAGATTCGCTAGGTTACGCGTCGTTTCCTGGCCTGCATTAACGACAGAAAGGAATACTACAGAAGACTAAATAATTTGGCAATCTAGGATTGAGCAGCATTTGTTTCAAAATACTATGATTTAAAACGCAGCACCTGATATGCCATACAATGCCGTCATCACCTGCCAAAGGATCAGTATTGGATCAAATACCGAATAAACAATCCATTCGACCCTGCGATTGTCTGGACAGAAATATTAGTGTTCTGTTGCGAGCACAATGAAATCAACTTTCCTCTTACTTTAATACAACTGTTTGCATTACGAATTGCTAACTTTGTATTTACAGTGCAATGTATTGAATTTGGAAGCGCTTTGATTTTTTCCTTCCCAAAATGCGATTCATCACACTGTGGCGTAGTACAGTTGCTTGGCAAAAGCATGTACCGCAGCCTGTAAACTTAAATTGAGAATATAATTCAGCATTTGTACGTTTTAGATCCAACTGGTCGATGATATTGAGACAGTTGTTTTGAAAAAAATATTAGTATTTAAATTAAGCGTGATCCATATGGCGGGATATATCTCGGGCAGACCGTTTACTAGTTGCTGTACAGTTTACAGAGGAAGACTGTTTTACCCCGTACAGTCTATTTCATTGAAGGAAAACATCGCGTGCATTTATGAATCCTTGAGCTTCAGTGGAAGTGGAACAATGTATGCATTCCTAAAAACGAGGGGCGTGAAAACAAGAACGTGTACATTACCTAAGGTGATCATTATCTTGTCACCCTATAATACTAAATAGCTTAAGTATTTGCAATATTGACAGTGTAGAAATCATATTAGTAAATGATCCATTCTTGCCATTTGTTGAGTCTAAAGATCAGTCATAAAAAAGACAAAGCATTATTGAGGGGTTGAAGAAGAATGTTTATGACTAAATTTTCTTTGTCGTTTTACAGCTAATGTGATTGCAGTTCTGATTCTATGTCGTGGAAATTGCGGCCTATCGAAATGCATCACCCGTTACTTGGTCTTCATGGCAGTGGCAGATCTTATGGTGCTGATATTTGAAGTGATTCTGTATGAGATAAAGGATGCCTATTTTCCATATTCATTTCTGAATTACACTTCAGTCTGCAGCGTCAATCTCGCCCTGTTGTTCTTTTCAATTGATTGTTCCGTTTGGTTAACAGTAACTTTCACTTTTGACCGGTTTATTGCTATCAGCTGTCAATCACTGCGAACGAAATACTGCACGGAAAGGAATGCATCTATTCTCATTACAATTGTGTGTTTCTTCAGTATCCTTGAAAACATTCCGATCTACTTCGTTTATGAACCACGGAAAATAGTCGATGGTTTGCCATGGTCGTGTTATGTAAAGTCGAGCTTCTATACTGCACCTATGTGGGTCACATTTCTATGGTTGGAAACCATTTTATGTCCATTTGCACCTTTTATTTTGATTGCACTGCTTAATTCTCTGACAATCAGACACATCATACAGGCCAACAGAGTGAGGAACAACCTCCGTGGAAAAGACAATTCCACGAGACACACCGATACAGAAATTGATAACCGCAGAAAATCCATCATATTACTGCTGGCGATCTCTGGCAGTTTTATAATCCTATGGATGGTTCTTTTCATATGTTACCTCTTTGTGCATTTTACAGATACTCAGTTTTTAGAAGCAAATTATAATGACCCTTTCACAATTGCCGAGCAATCCGGCTATATGCTGAGGTGTTTAAGTGCTTGCACTAATACTTTTATATACGCAGTGTCTCAAAGGAAATTCAGAGAGGAATTGAAGAATATGATTAAGCGTGTACAATGTGTATTTACAAATGAAAAAGCCAAAACGAACAAAATCAATAACATCTAAAACCTTCCATGTCTTCTTACCGATCTGAGGTTATTTACTCGTTACGGCTGCATGGTGATCCAGAGCAATTATTGACTGCCAAGCTCTCCAGCAAAATTTACTGTCAACCACCCTCTCGGAAAATATAGGGAGATGGACTTTCTTGTACAAAACAGCACCTGCTTGAGTTAATATTGCGTTCTAAGAACTTTATCAATCTATTGATATAAATGCCCTGTTTAATTCAGATCTGGAATAAGTTAGTTGGGACGAGATAGTTTGATATTTATTTGAGCAAACCATTTATGAACTCTAACATAGGTAGCAAGGTCACTTCGATATGTAAAGGGCAATGAAATGTTTCAATAAGCCAAACACTTCAAGAAGTCCTAAATGGCAAAAAAAAACTGACAACTGAGCTTTTGTAATCTCAAATCAAAAATATTGCACAGCATAGTTTTTCGAGTTCGAGTACGACGATTAACAAATTGGGAGATAATTTGCACATTTGAATTACACCATGAATTAAAAAAAAAGACATCATAATTCAGTGACATGAGGGGGATGCATATCATTATTGCTGTGGGTCCTGGTACATGTTATATTTAATACTATAAAATGCGCCTTTAAGGTTATAAGTATGCAGTTTAAGAATACTAATTTGGTAAATATATGTGTCGATGAGCAAACCGCAGCTTCTCTCCGGATATGTGCGTAATGCTAGCGACAGAATGCAGTTTCTGTCTTCTTCTTGTAATCAGTGGTGTTCCCGGTAAGCAGATTTGCAATTGATATCGCTGCAGTACTTTTATGTGTGTTCACTTGCTTTAACACTGAACTAAGAGCAAAGGTGTCTTTAAACGACCAATAGCTGACAACAAACCGTGGCATTATTTTTTTAACAGTCACCATACTTTGTCTATATTAACCGCATTTCAGGGGTTAAAATAATTTAAAATATTTGCATGAGTTTTGTTTATTTTCCTTCCTAATTTCACGAACATAATGCATTTCATAACTGTCAATTTGGTTGGAAACAGAGTTGAAGCAATCGCTGACGTTTTGTGCACTGTCGGGAATAGCATTCTGTCCTAGCAATAACCAATATTTTAATAGTCATGGCGTTGGTAACTTTGGCATTTTTACTATTTTATAAACCCCAGGGTAATATGTGAGCAACATATTATAACTATCCCTTCGCAGTTTTTGCTAATGTATCATATATGTAAAATCACAGCAGTCCTGATGAAGACTCTCCACCCGAAATATTGAACTTCGACTTCGAAGTACCGAAGAATTCCTTTCAAAGATTCCGCCTGAAATGCTGGTTTCCTCCAGCATTCTATTCATGTTAGTCTCGGTCTCTAGTCTTTCCAGAATGTTTTCTGTTTATTGTGTTTAAGAGGGAAAAGATGAAATAATAAAACAAGCAGGCAAACAATATCAAACTGGAGAGTAAAGGCTTTTCAGGTATGTAAAAAATTAAAGACAGATGCGAGTGGACATAACAGCGCTAGAAAATGGGGGCAGATTAATAATAACGGGGGCAAGAGATCGCAGATGATCTAAATGAGAATTTTCCATCAGTCTTCACAATGGAAAACACTGGCAGTGTGCCAGATGCTACAGGATGTGAGGGAAGAGAAGTGAATGCTGTTACTATTACAAAGGCGAAGTTGCTTAGAAAGCTGAAAGACCTAAGAGTACATAAGACACCCGAGACTGAAGAACTGCACCCTAGGGTACTGAAGGAGGTAGAAGTAGAAGTTGTGGAGGCATCACGAATGATCATTCAAAAAATCATTGCACTCTGACATGGCGCTGCGGGTCTGGAAAATTGCAAACGTCACTACACTCTTTATGGAAAAAGAAAGACAGCAGAAAGAAAATTTTAACCTGACCTCAGTGGTCAGGACGATGTTACAGTCAAAGTCAACATGGTTTCCTTAATGGAAAATCTTGCCAGACGATCTTTTGGAATTCTTTGAGGAGGCAACACGTATGGTAGATAAAGGGATGCAGTGGATGTTTTATATTTGGACTTCCAGAAGTCTGTTGACAAGGTTCCACACAGGAGCCTGCTTACCTCATTAAGGGTCCATGGCATTATAGGAAATTTACTTGTATGGTTAGAGCATTGGCTGATTGTTAGGGGGCAGCGAATGGGAATAAGAAGAACCTTTTCTCTTTGGCTGCTAGGACCTAGTGATGTTCTTCAAAGGTCGGTGTGCCGCCGTTTCTTTTTGTGCCTGTCTATCAAATATTTAGAGGGTGGAACAGATGGCTTTGTTTTGCAGATGATACGAAGATTAGTGGAGGCGCAGGTAGTATTGAGGAAACAGGTAGGCTGCAGAAGGACCTCGACAGATTAGGAAAGTGGCAAATGGGTCATGCAGTTTGATAGCATAAATAACTGTGCAGACTATTTTTTAAATGTGGAAAAAATAGAAAAAAAAAACAGAGATTCAAAAAGGGCTTGGGGGCCCCTTTGCAGAACAACCTAAAGTTATGTTTCAGGAAGAGTCGTTGTTGAGGAAAGCAAATGTAATTTTAGCATTCATTTCAAGAGGCTTAGCATTACAAAATCAGGAATTTGACGCAGAACATTTATAAGACACTGGTGAGGCCCCACCTTGATTATTGTGAAGTGTTTCGGGCTCTTCATCTAGTAAACGATTTCCTGACATTGGAGATGTATCAAAGGAGGTTCACAAGGATGATTCCGGAAATGAAAGAGAAAATACGGGAAAAATCTGACAGATCTGATCTGTATTCACTGAAATTTAGAACGATAAGGGGGGTCTTATTGAAACCTTTCGAATGCTGAAAGGCCTTGAAATGGTAGATGAGAAAAGGATGTTTCCCATGGCGGGGGATTATTGGACAAGAGAGCACAGTCTCAGCAGAGGGCTGCTCATTTAAAATAGTGATGCGCGAAATTTCTTCAGCCACAGGGTGGTGATCTTATTGAATTTATTACCACAGGCAGTTGTAGAAGCTAGGCCGTTGAATGTATTTGGAGCGGAATCAATGGTCCAGCACTACTCCGATGACTTATGGTCATTTGGTCTTATTCTGTTAGATATCTTGAACAATTATTGAAATATCAGATAATTAGTCCTATTGGTAGCAACGCACTGAAACCAGTTCAAGAACACTTACGAAGTGCGTTTTAATTACTTTGTTGCATTTCTGGACACTAAAAATCGAGAACAGTAGATGATATGATGTACCTGGAAATATGACGTTGTAGCTATCAGTGAAACATGGTTGCAGGAGGAGTGCGATTGGCGACTAATTATTTCTGGATTTCATTGCTTCTGGTATGATAGAATCGGAAGGAGAAGAGGGGGAGGTGTTGCATTGCCTGTCAGAGAAGATATTACAGCGGGGCTTTGGCAGGATAGATTAGAATGCTCGTATAGGGTGGCTATTGGGTTGGAATTGATGAATGGGAAAGGTGTAATAAAACATATAGTGGTGGATAGCAGATATTTGTAGTAAGCATAAGGTTGTGATCATGGGAGATTTTACTTTTCTACACATAGACTGGGAAGATAATTCTGTAAAAGGGCTGGATGGTTTGGAGTTTGTGATATGCATGCAGGATAGCTTTTGTGTCAATATCTTGAGGTACCAACTAGAGACAGGGCAGTGTTGGATCTCCTGTTAGGGAATGAGAGAGGTCAGGTAACGGAGGATGTGTTGGGGAGCACTTCGGGGACAGTTATCAGAATGCCATTAGTTTCAATATAATTATGGAGAAGGCTAGGTTTGGACCCAGGGTTGAGACATTTGATAGGAAAAAGACTAAATTTGAGTAGATGCGAAAGGATTTAGAAAGAGTACATTCGGACAATTAGTGTTACAGAAAGGGTGTAATAGAGAAATGGAGCTTATTTCAAGGTGACAGGCTTTCCAGTACCTTCAAAATACAAATCATGAGTGAGTGAGATGGAATAGTCCTATTTTCCCTGAATTCCATCAATTCAAACAACTACCAAGAAATTAACACTATCCTGATTGAGGTAGCCAGTTGTAGTACACATCCATCTCCCTAAAAAACTTGTCCAAGAAATGGAATATGGATAATCCTGAGAATTATAGATCAGTGAGTCTTATATCAGTGGTGGGTAACCTTCTGGTGAGGATACTTAGGCTTGGAATTCATGATCACTTGGAGAATCATTGTCTTATTCAGGATAGTAAACACAGTTTTATGAGTGGCAGGTAGAGCTGTGATGGCAAAATTGTAAGTTTTGAAGAGATCACAAATCAAAATGGTGAAAGTAGGTTGGAGGATCCAGTGTATATAGACTTTGATAAGACAAGTGACTCCATGGTTGGGACATACAGAAAGGTATGGGGCATGGAAACATGGCTGTGTGGATTTGTAACTGGCTTTCCCGTGGAAGAGTAGTAGATGGAGCATAGTCTGCCTGGATGTCAGTGACTACTGATGTATCACAGTGATCTGATCTAGGAACCCTGGCCTTTGTGCAATTTATACATGACTTAGACAAGCAGGTGAAAAGGTGCTTTAGTTAGTTTGTCTTTAAAACTAACATTGGGGTTGTTGTGGATAGTGTAGAAGGTTGTCATGGATTACAATAAGGATACTGACAAGAGGCAGAGTAAGGTTGGAGATGTGCAGATGGAGATCCATTAGGAAAAGTGTGATAATACACTTTGGAAGATCGAACTTATAGGTGGAGTACAAGATTAAGAGCAGGATTCCTAGCAATGTAGAGAAACATATGGATCTAGGGGTCCATGTCAAAGTTGCCGCAAAGGTTGATAGGGTGTTTAAAAAAGGCGTACAGCACTTCGGTCAACGTGAGTTGTTTTTAAATGTGCATTATAAATAAATTTGACTTGACTTGACTTTACTTGACTATGGTGTTGGCTTCATTACTTTGGGATTGAAATCAAGAGCCTTGAGGGAATGATGTAGCTCCTTAAAACTCTGCACAGGCCACACATAGAGTATTATGTTCAGCTCTGGTTGTCTGATAGGAAAGATATAGAAACTTTACAGAGGGTGCAAAAGAGATTTATTAGGATGCTTCTTTACATGAGGATAAGTTGAGAGAACTAGGGTTTTCTTTATGGAGTGAAAGAGAATGAGAGGTGACTTGATAGAGGTGTATACGATTATGAGACCCATAGAGTGGAGAGCCAATACCCAGGATTGCAATGGCTCGTACTAGAGGACGTGTATCTAAGGTCAGTGGAGGAAAGTTTAAGAGAGACGCCAGAGGTAGGTTTTTATTTTAACACAGAGAGTGGTAGCTGCCTGGGATGCATTTCTAGAGCTGGTTCTGGTTGATACGATACGGGCCATTTAACAGACTCTTAGATATGAATGTAGCTGTAAGGAAATAGAGGAAAATGTGCTGTGCAGGAGTGAAAGGATAGATTATTGTGGAGTAAGTTTATATAGTTTGCCATCATCATGTACACTCACATCCAGTTCAGTAGGTACTTCCTGACCCAATATAGTTGCTACAAGTTCGGCTGATCAGATAATTGTTTCAAAAAGCAAGTATGCTGATGTGCCTAATAAAGTGGTTATTGAGTGTATGTTCTGCTTCCTTTATTCTAAAACACAAGGAAATGCAATGTATGCGTTATGCACCCCGTAACTGGGTGTCTAACCAGCAGAGAAAGAAGAATCCGTTGGAGTCTGGTGGTACTATATTCAAAAGCGTTTATTTGTAAAATAAGCAAATCAATATCAATAATGCAATTATATAGATAATACACGTTGGCAATAATAAACCTAAAATTGTGGGAATAATAATAAGCAATAATAAACAAGCGCTATCGATGTCAAGGGGATAATGGATTGTCATAGAAAAGTATAAAGTCCAGTTCATACGTGCTGAGGTAGATATGGTTGTTGTGTTGTAATCGTTAGAGAGAGAGAGAGAGAGAGAGAGAGAGAGAGAGAGAGAGAGAGAGAGAGAGAGAGAGAGAGAGAGAGGGAGAGCGAACAGTAACAGCTACAATCAGGCAAACATTCCTTTGCGTTCTTGATCCGTCGTTTCGTTGTGGCCATTCAGGTATGACCCCTCTGTCCTTCAGCTAGACCGTTCTTCTGTGGTGGACTCGTCACTCTGGCATGAGAGGACACACACACACAAGTCCCCACCGGCCCTGCTATAACACTATGAGTTTACCTGACCGATCTCTTTGTTTGGTCACCGATGTCCCACACCTTCCCGTGGGTTCCAACACTCAATCAGTGTTCAGTAGTGTGTCTGCTGGTGTGTCTGAAGGGTGTCTCTCCAGACCTTACTTTTATCCCTACTCACGGGGTCTCAGATGTCAATCAATTTTGAATAGCTGTGTCCATCAAACCAGCCAACTCCGGCTCTAAATAACCCTCTAAGAAGACATAAGTCTCTCAGAAGTCATAATATGGTGAATCAACAAGTCTCTCTCCCCTCTCTTTATCTCTCTCTTATCTGTAGCAGATGTTCCGCAATGTTTTCATTTCATCTCTCTTTCTCATGAGCAGCATAGCAACTGTAACGGTTTGTGATTCTCCCGGGGGGGGGGGGGGCGGGGGTACTTGGGCAACTCTACACCCTTCTGCCCATCAGAGCTGTTCATCCTACATAACACCCCCATCCTTCTGGGAATTTTTAACAAGGTGAAAATTAACTAATACAGCATCTTATTGAATTACAGAATCTAACAAAATACAGAAGTGGTCTTAACTACAAAAATAATACAGAATTACATTCAACTTAGCATCTAGATAAACAGTCAGCAATTACATTGTCACTCACTTTAATATGTAGTATTTTAATATAAAATTCCTGTAGCATCAGACTCCAACTTAGTAACCACCTATTTTGATTTTTCATGTTAGCCAAATACCAAAGTGTTGTGATCAGAATAAACAATTAAGGGTCTCTGTGCTGAACAAATATAGACTTCGAAATGCTGTATCGCCAAGATAAGTGCCAACATTTTTTTTTCTACAGTAGAGTAATTTCTCTGCTGCACATTGAACTTTCGGGAGAAATACGCTACTGGGTGTTCCACTCCATCCCCAGCTTTCTGCAATAGGACTGTCCCTGCAGCCTCATCACTTGCATCAGTCGCCAGGGAGAAAGGTTTCAACAAGTCAGGTGCTTTTAACACAGGGTGATGGCACAGTATGGTTTTCAACTTTTCAACCCAAACTTTTCGTCCTTCCGTAGGTGTTTCGTAAGCGGGAGGGCGACATCCACAAAGTTCTTACAAAATTTTCGATAGTACCCCACCATGCCCAAAAACCTTCTCAATGCCCTTTTATTTGTTGGTACAGGAACCTTTGAGATAGCCTGTCCTTTAGCCTGCACAGGAGCCAGCTGCCCCTGTCCTACCACATACCCCATATGTGATCGTGGCATGACCAAATTCACTATTTGCGAGTCTCACTGTAAGATGGGCTGCAGACATTCTTTTAAACAGGTTTTCTACAGCCTCAATGTGCTCATCCCAGGTGTCACTCCAAACTACTACATCGTCAATATAAGCCTTGGTGTTTGTTAACCCTTTAATCACTATGTCAATCATCCTCTGAAATGTCCCTGGTGCATTTTTCATTCCGAACATTAAAACATTGTATTCGTAAAACCCGGATGTGATGACAGAGGCTGAAATTTCTCGAGCCCTGTCCGTTAAAGGAACGCAGCAGTATCCCTTTAATAAGTCAATCTTAGTGATGTATCTCGCTTTACCCATCTTATCAATACAATCGTCCACCCTAGGGATAGGGTAAGCATCTGTCTGTGTGACAGCATTCACCTTTCTGTAATCTGTACAGAATCTTATGGTACCGTCCGGCTTTGGTACGACCACGCAGGGAGAAGCCCATGCAGAAGCAGATTCACGAATAATACAGGCAGCTAGCATATGCTCAATTTTTTTTTCCACTAGCTTGCTCTTTTCCAAATTCATCCGATAAGGGGATTGTTTAATAGACTGGGCCGAGGTAACAATGACATCATGGTCTGTTCCTTTACACCTCCTTGGAACATACGGACATAAATCTGCATGCCGTTTAATGATCTGGGTTAGCTGCTCTCTTTGTTCAGGCTCTAAATGACTGACTTTATCAGCAAGTTTGGCTAAAATAACAGAGTTCTCTAGTCTGGTGGGTACTATGCTTATCTTTTCAAAACGCTCAGGTCCCTCCTCAACACTCCTTTCTGCCTCATCGGATTTCGTGACCGCACCGACCACCGAGGAGGTCGATTCATAATAACCATTCAGCATGTTTACATAAACCAACTGTCTCGGCTTTCGTCTATCAGGAGTTTCGATCACATAATTCAGCGAGTCTATTTTCTTAATCACTTTGTACGGTCCTTGAAACCTTCCTGTAGAGGTTTGGCAACTACAGGGAATTGGACCAAAACCTTATCGTCCACATGAAATTCTTGCTCTCGGGCTCGTTTATCATACCATTTTTTCATTTTAGTCTGTGAGTCTTTAAGGTTTTGCTTTGCCAGGTCGCGTACCTTATGGAGTTTTTCCCGGAATTTCAAAACGTAGTCAATTACATTGACTTCAAGGTTCGGGCTATACCATTTCTCTTTAAGCAAGGTTAAAGGTCCTCTGGGCCTGTGACCAAAGACGAGCTCAAATGGACTGAACCCCAGAGATTCCTGAACCGTATCCCTCACTGAAAATAATAGAAGTCGTAATGCATCATCCCAGTTCACGAGTGTTTTCCTGACAGTAAGTTTTGAGCAAGGTCTTTAAAGTCGCGTGGAATCTTTCCAACGCTCCTTGAGATTCCGGATGGTATGCCGAGGCTAAAATTTGTTTAACTCCCATCTATGTCGACATTTGCTGAAATGCACGGGACGTGAATGTACTCCCCTGATCTGACTGTATTTCTTTTGGTAACCCTACTGTGGTGAAGAATTTAATGAGTGCCTTTACCACCGCAGGGGCCGTAATGTTACCCAGGGGCACAGCCTCTGGAAATCGAGTAGCAGCACACATCATGGTCATGACGTACTGCCGCCAACTTGCAGTTCTAGGCAAAGGACCCACAGAATCCACAATGATTCGGGAAAAAGGCTCCTCAGAAGCGGGTATCGGTCTAAGAGGTGCCTTAAGGATAACCTGGTTTGGCTTTCCTACCACCTGACAAATACGGCAACTTTTACAATAGTCAGCAATATCCTTCCTCATATTGGGCCAATAAAAATCTTTCATAACCCTATCCACTGTCTTCCTTACTCCCAAATGTCCACCTAGAGGTCCCTTGTGAGCTAAGTTCAAAATACCATCCCGATACACCTTCGGAACTACCACCTGATGTACCACCGCCCAGTCCTCATCGACTGGCACCGTGGTCGGCATCCACTTCCTCAGCAATTCTCCCTCCTTCAGGTAGTAGTCCTCTGGTTCTTTATCCATTTCTGTCTCAGAAGGAACTGACGCTCTCAATGCCACAAGCTCCTCGTCACGTCCCTGCTCTTTTATAAATTTTTTCCTTGCTGAGGGTAAGTCTACCTCCTCTCCTTTACCCTTTTTCACCTCCCTATTCTCCACTTTACCACCTCCTAACCCCTCTTGGTACGTCACAGCCAAATCAACACTGGACTCATTTAAACTGGCTTCTCTCTCAGCCGCCTTTCTCGACACGCTGCGAGTGATTGCGCATGCGGGATAGATCTTAGACTCTATGGGCGGGTCCTCAGCACTCACAGGCTTGCTTCTTAATTTCACTGATGCACAAACGTCACCACCTGCTAAATCGTTACCAAGAAGGACGTCCACGCCGTGTCTCGGTAATTCTGACCGCACCCCTATTTCGTATTGTCCAGATACCAGGTCACATTTTAAAATGATCCTGCGCAAAGGTACAGCTTCTGTCCCCTTTCCTATGCCTCTTAACATAACCTCTCCAGTTTCAGGACCGAAATCAAGCACCTTACTTAGGATCAATGACTGGGCAGCCCCAGTATCTCTCCAGATCCTCACTGGAACTGGGGTTTCTCCTTCCTTCACAGACACCGTCCCTTCCAAAATAAATTTCTCACGCCCCTCTTGGGCTCTATCCAACCTTGCCTTCTGCATCGATCTACTGACCGTCTCAATGCACCCTGTGGGGATCGCCGTTTTTCCTTTTCCCGTCTTCTTCTTCGGAGCAAATCGCTTAGATGCAATATAACCGGCTTTTCCACAATTATAACAGGTCAAGCTAGGAACCTTCCTGCCAGCCTGCTTTTCATCCTCCTTACCTTTACCACTGGCTCCCGGCTTATTCTCTGCCTTAGCCGGCGGGCTTTCTCTACCGTCCCTACGGTCTTTCTGGTCACACTTATTTGAGGAAAAGTTTGCCTGGTGGGTTAGGGCGTACTCGTCTGCTAATTTGGCAGTCGCAGACAGAGTCTCCGTCTCCTTCTCATCCAAGTACGTCTTCATATTTTCAGGGATACAACTTTTAAATTGCTCCATCAACATTAACTCCACCAGTTTATTATAATCTCCAACAACCCTTTTGAGAAGCACCAACGCTCATGACACATCCGCAGCTCACGGGCAAACTCTAAATACGTGTGGTTCCAGGGCTTCTTCAAATTCCGGAACTTCTGCCGGTATGCCTCTGGCACCAACTCGTAACTCCTCCAGACAGCCCTTTTTACTTCCTCATAATTCTTAGACTCCTCCATGGAAAATGCCGAATACACTTGCTGAGCCTTCCCCCTAAGTACGCTGTGTAACAGAACGGCCCATTTGTCCTTAGGCCAGCTCTGGCTCACAGCCATTTTCTCAAAATGGAGGAAGAACTTATCGACATCCGTCTCCTCAAATGGAGGTACCAACTGGATCTCCCGACAAATCCTGAACCCCTCACTTGAGTCTGCCGCCCGGTCTCTCCCCTGCTGCTTTCATCTTTCCAATTCCGGTGCATGCTGCCTCTCTTTCTCCCTTTCCTCCCTTTCTTTCTCCCTTTTTTTCTCCCTTTCCTCCCTTTCAGATTTTCCTTCTCCCTTGTCGCCTCCAACTCCTTTAGCAGGATCTCATACTCCATTTTCTTCTTTTCCGCATCCAACCTTAATTTTTCCATCTCTAACTGAACCGCCACATCGACTGATTTCCTCTCAGGGAACAGTTCCAATACCCCAGACGTGAACACATCCTCGGATACATAATGCTGGGCTATGTCCCTCTGTATCTCTCACTTTCTCATCGACGACTTCACCTCTGGGAGATCTAATCGTTTCACAACATTCACCAAGTCCATCTTTGTGGCACCCTCTAGCACCTTCAAAGTCGGGTTTTCTATAAATTTGTCTATTTCCATCTCTGCTGGTTTCCCGTCAGGTTACCCAAGCAACCAGATCATATAAGGGACTATTATCCCGATTCACTGCCCCCCCCCCCATTTGGTACTCAAATCCCGGAAGACGAGGCCCCAATTTGTTACGTACCCCGTAACTGGGTGTCTAACCAGCAGAGAAAGAATAATCCGTTGGAGTCTGGTGGTACTATATTCAAAAGTGTTTATTAGTAAAATAAGCAAATCAATATCAATAATGCAAATATATAGATAATACACGTTATCAATAATAAACCTAAAAGTGTGGGAATAATAATAAGCAATAATAAACAAGCTCTATCGATGTCTGGGGGATAAGGAATTGTCATAGAAAAGTATAAAGTTCAGTTCAGTTCATACGTGCTGAGGTGGATATGGTTGTTGTGTTGTAATCGTTGGAGAGAGAGAGAGAGAGAGAGAGAGAGAGAGAGAGAGAGAGAGAGAGAGAGAGAGAGAGAGAGAGAGAGAGAGAGAGAGAGAGAGAGAGAGAGAGAGAGAGAGAGAGAGAGAGAGAGAGAGAGAGCGAGCGAGAGAGAGAGAGAGAGAGAGAGAGAGAGAGAGAGAGAGAGAGAGAGAGAGAGAGAGAGAGAGGGAGAGCGAACAGTAACAGCTACAATCAGGCAAACATTCCTTTGCGTTCTTGATCCGTCGTTTCGTTGTGGCCATTCAGGTATGACCCCTCTGTCCTTCAGCTAGACCGTTCTTCTGTGGTGGACTCGTCACTCTGGCATGAGAGGACACACACACACAAGTCCCCACCGGCCCTGCTATAACACTATGAGTTTACCTGACCGATCTCTTTGTTTGGTCACCGATGTCCCACACCTTCCCGTGGGTTCCAACACTCAATCAGTGTTCAGTAGTGTGTCTGCTGGTGTGTCTGAAGGGTGTCTCTCCAGACCTTACTTTTATCCCTACTCACGGGGTCTCAGATGTCAATCAATTTTGAATAGCTGTGTCCATCAAACCAGCCAACTCCGGCTCTAAATAACCCTCTAAGAAGACATAAGTCTCTCAGAAGTCATAATATGGTGAATCAACAAGTCTCTCTCCCCTCTCTTTATCTCTCTCTTATCTGTAGCAGATGTTCCGCAATGTTTTCATTTCATCTCTCTTTCTCATGAGCAGCATAGCAACTGTAACGGTTTGTGATTCTCCCGGGGGGGGGGGGGCGGGGTACTTGGGCAACTCTACACCCTTCTGCCCATCAGAGCTGTTCATCCTACATAACACCCCCATCCTTCTGGGAATTTTTAACAAGGTGAAAATTAACTAATACAGCATCTTATTGAATTACAGAATCTAACAAAATACAGAAGTGGTCTTAACTACAAAAATAATACAGAATTACATTCAACTTAGCATCTAGATAAACAGTCAGCAATTACATTGTCACTCACTTTAATATGTAGTATTTTAATATAAAATTCCTGTAGCATCAGACTCCAACTTAGTAACCACCTATTTTGATTTTTCATGTTAGCCAAATACCAAAGTGTTGTGATCAGAATAAACAATTAAGGGTCTCTGTGCTGAACAAATATAGACTTCGAAATGCTGTATCGCCAAGATAAGTGCCAACATTTTTTTTTTCTACAGTAGAGTAATTTCTCTGCTGCACATTGAACTTTCGGGAGAAATACGCTACTGGGTGTTCCACTCCATCCCCAGCTTTCTGCAATAGGACTGTCCCTGCAGCCTCATCACTTGCATCAGTCGCCAGGGAGAAAGGTTTCAACAAGTCAGGTGCTTTTAACACAGGGTGATGGCACAGTATGGTTTTCAACTTTTCAACCCAAACTTTTCGTCCTTCCGTAGGTGTTTCGTAAGCGGGAGGGCGACATCCACAAAGTTCTTACAAAATTTTCGATAGTACCCCACCATGCCCAAAAACCTTCTCAATGCCCTTTTATTTGTTGGTACAGGAACCTTTGAGATAGCCTGTCCTTTAGCCTGCACAGGAGCCAGCTGCCCCTGTCCTACCACATACCCCATATGTGATCGTGGCATGACCAAATTCACTATTTGCGAGTCTCACTGTAAGATGGGCTGCAGACATTCTTTTAAACAGGTTTTCTACAGCCTCAATGTGCTCATCCCAGGTGTCACTCCAAACTACTACATCGTCAATATAAGCCTTGGTGTTTGTTAACCCTTTAATCACTATGTCAATCATCCTCTGAAATGTCCCTGGTGCATTTTTCATTCCGAACGTTAAAACATTGTATTCGTAAAACCCGGATGTGATGACAGAGGCTGAAATTTCTCGAGCCCTGTCCGTTAAAGGAACGCAGCAGTATCCCTTTAATAAGTCAATCTTAGTGATGTATCTCGCTTTACCCATCTTATCAATACAATCGTCCACCCTAGGGATAGGGTAAGCATCTGTCTGTGTGACAGCATTCACCTTTCTGTAATCTGTACAGAATCTTATGGTACCGTCCGGCTTTGGTACGACCACGCAGGGAGAAGCCCATGCAGAAGCAGATTCACGAATAATACAGGCAGCTAGCATATGCTCAATTTTTTTTTTCCACTAGCTTGCTCTTTTCCAAATTCATCCGATAAGGGGATTGTTTAATAGACTGGGCCGAGGTAACAATGACATCATGGTCTGTTCCTTTACACCTCCTTGGAACATACGGACATAAATCTGCATGCCGTTTAATGATCTGGGTTAGCTGCTCTCTTTGTTCAGGCTCTAAATGACTGACTTTATCAGCAAGTTTGGCTAAAATAACAGAGTTCTCTAGTCTGGTGGGTACTATGCTTATCTTTTCAAAACGCTCAGGTCCCTCCTCAACACTCCTTTCTGCCTCATCGGATTTCGTGACCGCACCGACCACCGAGGAGGTCGATTCATAATAACCATTCAGCATGTTTACATAAACCAACTGTCTCGGCTTTCGTCTATCAGGAGTTTCGATCACATAATTCAGCGAGTCTATTTTCTTAATCACTTTGTACGGTCCTTGAAACCTTCCTGTAGAGGTTTGGCAACTACAGGGAATTGGACCAAAACCTTATCGTCCACATGAAATTCTTGCTCTCGGGCTCGTTTATCATACCATTTTTTCATTTTAGTCTGTGAGTCTTTAAGGTTTTGCTTTGCCAGGTCGCGTACCTTATGGAGTTTTTCCCGGAATTTCAAAACGTAGTCAATTACATTGACTTCAAGGTTCGGGCTATACCATTTCTCTTTAAGCAAGGTTAAAGGTCCTCTGGGCCTGTGACCAAAGACGAGCTCAAATGGACTGAACCCCAGAGATTCCTGAACCGTATCCCTCACTGAAAATAATAGAAGTCGTAATGCATCATCCCAGTTCACGAGTGTTTTCCTGACAGTAAGTTTTGAGCAAGGTCTTTAAAGTCGCGTGGAATCTTTCCAACGCTCCTTGAGATTCCGGATGGTATGCCGAGGCTAAAATTTGTTTAACTCCCATCTATGTCGACATTTGCTGAAATGCACGGGACGTGAATGTACTCCCCTGATCTGACTGTATTTCTTTTGGTAACCCTACTGTGGTGAAGAATTTAATGAGTGCCTTTACCACCGCAGGGGCCGTAATGTTACCCAGGGGCACAGCCTCTGGAAATCGAGTAGCAGCACACATCATGGTCATGACGTACTGCCGCCAACTTGCAGTTCTAGGCAAAGGACCCACAGAATCCACAATGATTCGGGAAAAAGGCTCCTCAGAAGCGGGTATCGGTCTAAGAGGTGCCTTAAGGATAACCTGGTTTGGCTTTCCTACCACCTGACAAATACGGCAACTTTTACAATAGTCAGCAATATCCTTCCTCATATTGGGCCAATAAAAATCTTTCATAACCCTATCCACTGTCTTCCTTACTCCCAAATGTCCACCTAGAGGTCCCTTGTGAGCTAAGTTCAAAATACCATCCCGATACACCTTCGGAACTACCACCTGATGTACCACCGCCCAGTCCTCATCGACTGGCACCGTGGTCGGCATCCACTTCCTCAGCAATTCTCCCTCCTTCAGGTAGTAGTCCTCTGGTTCTTTATCCATTTCTGTCTCAGAAGGAACTGACGCTCTCAATGCCACAAGCTCCTCGTCACGTCCCTGCTCTTTTATAAATTTTTTCCTTGCTGAGGGTAAGTCTACCTCCTCTCCTTTACCCTTTTTCACCTCCCTATTCTCCACTTTACCACCTCCTAACCCCTCTTGGTACGTCACAGCCAAATCAACACTGGACTCATTTAAACTGGCTTCTCTCTCAGCCGCCTTTCTCGACACGCTGCGAGTGATTGCGCATGCGGGATAGATCTTAGACTCTATGGGCGGGTCCTCAGCACTCACAGGCTTGCTTCTTAATTTCACTGATGCACAAACGTCACCACCTGCTAAATCGTTACCAAGAAGGACGTCCACGCCGTGTCTCGGTAATTCTGACCGCACCCCTATTTCGTATTGTCCAGATACCAGGTCACATTTTAAAATGATCCTGCGCAAAGGTACAGCTTCTGTCCCCTTTCCTATGCCTCTTAACATAACCTCTCCAGTTTCAGGACCGAAATCAAGCACCTTACTTAGGATCAATGACTGGGCAGCCCCAGTATCTCTCCAGATCCTCACTGGAACTGGGGTTTCTCCTTCCTTCACAGACACCGTCCCTTCCAAAATAAATTTCTCACGCCCCTCTTGGGCTCTATCCAACCTTGCCTTCTGCATCGATCTACTGACCGTCTCAATGCACCCTGTGGGGATCGCCGTTTTTCCTTTTCCCGTCTTCTTCTTCGGAGCAAATCGCTTAGATGCAATATAACCGGCTTTTCCACAATTATAACAGGTCAAGCTAGGAACCTTCCTGCCAGCCTGCTTTTCATCCTCCTTACCTTTACCACTGGCTCCCGGCTTATTCTCTGCCTTAGCCGGCGGGCTTTCTCTACCGTCCCTACGGTCTTTCTGGTCACACTTATTTGAGGAAAAGTTTGCCTGGTGGGTTAGGGCGTACTCGTCTGCTAATTTGGCAGTCGCAGACAGAGTCTCCGTCTCCTTCTCATCCAAGTACGTCTTCATATTTTCAGGGATACAACTTTTAAATTGCTCCATCAACATTAACTCCACCAGTTTATTATAATCTCCAACAACCCCTTTTGAGAAGCACCAACGCTCATGACACATCCGCAGCTCACGGGCAAACTCTAAATACGTGTGGTTCCAGGGCTTCTTCAAATTCCGGAACTTCTGCCGGTATGCCTCTGGCACCAACTCGTAACTCCTCCAGACAGCCCTTTTTACTTCCTCATAATTCTTAGACTCCTCCATGGAAAATGCCGAATACACTTGCTGAGCCTTCCCCCTAAGTACGCTGTGTAACAGAACGGCCCATTTGTCCTTAGGCCAGCTCTGGCTCACAGCCATTTTCTCAAAATGGAGGAAGAACTTATCGACATCCGTCTCCTCAAATGGAGGTACCAACTGGATCTCCCGACAAATCCTGAACCCCTCACTTGAGTCTGCCGCCCGGTCTCTCCCCTGCTGCTTTCATCTTTCCAATTCCGGTGCATGCTGCCTCTCTTTCTCCCTTTCCTCCCTTTCTTTCTCCCTTTTTTTCTCCCTTTCCTCCCTTTCAGATTTTCCTTCTCCCTTGTCGCCTCCAACTCCTTTAGCAGGATCTCATACTCCATTTTCTTCTTTTCCGCATCCAACCTTAATTTTTCCATCTCTAACTGAACCGCCACATCGACTGATTTCCTCTCAGGGAACAGTTCCAATACCCCAGACGTGAACACATCCTCGGATACATAATGCTGGGCTATGTCCCTCTGTATCTCTCACTTTCTCATCGACGACTTCACCTCTGGGAGATCTAATCGTTTCACAACATTCACCAAGTCCATCTTTGTGGCACCCTCTAGCACCTTCAAAGTCGGGTTTTCTATAAATTTGTCTATTTCCATCTCTGCTGGTTTCCCGTCAGGTTACCCAAGCAACCAGATCATATAAGGGACTATTATCCCGATTCACTGCCCCCCCCCCCCATTTGGTACTCAAATCCCGGAAGACGAGGCCCCAATTTGTTACGTACCCCGTAACTGGGTGTCTAACCAGCAGAGAAAGAATAATCCGTTGGAGTCTGGTGGTACTATATTCAAAAGTGTTTATTAGTAAAATAAGCAAATCAATATCAATAATGCAAATATATAGATAATACACGTTATCAATAATAAACCTAAAAGTGTGGGAATAATAATAAGCAATAATAAACAAGCTCTATCGATGTCTGGGGGATAAGGAATTGTCATAGAAAAGTATAAAGTTCAGTTCAGTTCATACGTGCTGAGGTGGATATGGTTGTTGTGTTGTAATCGTTGGAGAGAGAGAGAGAGAGAGAGAGAGAGAGAGAGAGAGAGAGAGAGAGAGAGAGAGAGAGAGAGAGAGAGAGAGAGAGAGAGAGAGAGAGAGAGAGAGAACAGAGAGAGAAACAGAGAGAGAGAGAGCGAGCAGGAACAGCGACAATCAGGCAAACCTTCCTTCAAGTTCTTGATCCATTGTTTCGTTGTGGCCATTCAGGTATGACCCCTTTGTCCTTCAGCTAGACCTTTCTTCTGTGGTGGACTCGTCACTCTGACATGAGAGGACACACAAACAAGTCCCCACCGGTCCTGCTATAACACTGTGAGTTTAACTGACCGATTTCTTTGTTCGGTCTCCGATGCCCCACACCTTCCCGTGGGTTCCAACACTCAATCAGTGCTCAATACTGTGTCTCCTGGTGTGTCTGAAGGGTGTCTCTCCAGACCTCACTTTTATCCCTACTCACGGGGTCTCAGTTGTCAATCAATTTTGAATGGCTGTGTCCATCAAACCAGCCCACTCCGGATGTCCACTGAGGGAATTTTAATGAAGATAATGGTATAAGATAAATAGCCCTCTCAGAAGTCATAATGTGATGAATCAACAAGTCTCTCTCCCCTCTCTTTATGTCTCTCTTATCTGTAGCAGATGTTCCGGCATGTTTTCATTTTATCTCCCTCTCTCTCATGAGCAGCATAGCTACAGTAACGGTTTGCGATTCTCCCGGGGCGGGGGGACATTGGCAACTCTGCACCCTTCTGCCCATCAGAGCTGTTCATCCTACATAACATTTAAAACTAAGAGAAGGTTTAGATAAACAGTCCTTCAGTCCTTTTCCCGTCATTCATTATGATCAGGGCTAATCTATGTGAAGTCACTTTATACCGGACATCTCTAAAGATGCAGCTCATTAGTTCCTTGCTAACTGCTACCAGACTCAGCAGTGAGAAAAACTACCTGTATCAGGCTCTGTACATCAGGGGTTGATATGACTTTGTACCTACAAAGTCATATGAAGTTGAGATGTCTCGTGCACCCGAACCCCCAACTGTGTTAATACTGTGTAACTACTGTCCCCATGCAATTGCTCTTTGGCAAGAAATAACAGAGCGTACACGGCATACAATTATAAAGAATCTATATTTAAATATGTTATCTTAATCAAACAACTGTTACAGAAGAAAGAAAAAAGAAACAAAAGGACCCATCATAGCTAAAACAATAGTGCATAGGTTGGAGCTCAGACCTTCCACAACCTGATGTGTCTGATGTACTCATGACACGAACTCCTATTCACTGTTCAATGGTAGGAGTTCCCCTTTTGGACTCCATCGAGTTGTGCATTCCTGTTGGACTAATCATACAGCTGGATCTCTTGAGCTTCTTCTGTCTTCTCCCACCGAGAAAGCCCTCAACCCAACTTAGTGTCCATTACAGTGCTCCTCTGCACAGCGTTCTGTAGAACCTTCTCCGAATTCCATCATCCTGATTGGAGGATATGACTTTGCTAAGCATGAACATCACAGCTCCTTTTACTTAATAGTAACTCAAATACAACTAGCAGATCACACTTCTTCTACAGAAAGTCATTAAATGAAATATCCTACAACATTAACAGTACGGCCGTACATATGATTTTACCGTTACATATCCCTTTACATAAAGTCTTACATAACGACATCACATAAAATATTGCATATGACTTTTGAATAGAGTGTTTCATACGGTTCCTTCAATTCCTCTTCAGTGTAATCTCACCCCAGGCTTCTATTAATCCATCTGTCAACCTAAAACTTTTCTTCAATATATCATCTCTAATTTAAAAGGATCTAGTCATTCAGTCTCAAACACCCTCAGGCAAGAGTATTTCCACAGGTTTACACCCTCAGTGAGCAGAAATTCTGTGTATGCCAATTTTAAATGACAGACACTTTATCTTGTTTTTATATCCCCTTTTCTCAAGCCAATGGGAAAGTGTTCCAAAATCTGCCCTGTCAAATCCTCTTGGGAGAGACGTTTTAAGACATAACCCTTATTCTTCTAAAATCCAACCAATACAGATCCAAATTATTTAGTCTCTCTTTGAAAGATAAACCACTTGCTTGCATTTAGCCTCCAGTTTTAATATATTGTTTTTTGTTCATAAGTGGAGCACTTTGACTGAAATTAGTGGTCAGCAACTCAATGTTTAAAGGTGTGTTGGGGTACTTGCAGGCACACAATAAAACAATCTATAAGGGGAAATTTTTCCTGAGATATCTCTTGGAAGTCACTGAAGAAATTACAAGCTGGACAAAGAAAGTTGAGTCACTGGAGGGATCACTCCTTCCATGTTTCCCTTGTCCATTTGTCCCTTCCCACTAAATCCACTCCCCGCACTTATTCTTACAAGCCACAAAAGTTCTATATCCTCCGATTCACCTCCATTCAGGTCCACAAACACTCTTTCCAGTGAGGGAACGCTTTGCGTGTAAATCCGCTGGGATTGACTAACATGGTCCACTCTCTTCTTCTATCAGTACCTTTCTTCACCAGCATTTTTTCTCTTCCTGCCAACTTGGCTTCATCTATCACTTTCTAGCTATCTTTCTACCCCTCCCTCCACCATTTTATTCTGGTGCCTTCCCCATTCCTTTCCATTCCTGAAGGAAGGTGTCAAGCCAACATTTTGACTGTATTTATTTAAAAGTTCTCTTTGAAACGCACCGAATATTGAGAGGCCTGGATAGAGTGGATTTTCAGAAGATGTTTCCAATAGTGGCAAAGTCTATAACCAGAGTGGGTAGTCTCAGAAAAGAATTACCTCGTTTACAATGGAGATGAGTAGGAATTTCTTCAGTGAGTGGATGGTGAATCTGTGGAATTAATTGCCACAGACAGCTGTGGAGGCCAAGCCAGTGAGGATAGTTAAAGGGCCGATTCGCAGGTACATAATTAGTGAAGGCAACAAAAGTTATGGGAGAAGAGAGGAGAATGTGGTTGAGAAGGAAAATAGATCAGGCTAGATCGAAAGGTGGAGCAAACACCAGAGCTTTAAATGACCTAATTCTGATCACATGCTTTATGGTCTTTGAGACCAAAACTGTATTCAGTACTCCAGTGTGGTCTCAACAACAATCTGCACAAATTGGAAAAAAGGACATTTTGTGTTTATTTTTACTCAAACCCCTTTGCAATGAAGGCGAAAACACTTTTTGCTGCTTGCTACCTGCCATCATTTTATGATTCATGCACCGGAAAGCTTTGGTCCTTTCGAACTTGTCCCACTTCCACATTGTCTCCATTTACTCTAAATACCAATCTTCCACTTTGGGCTTATCTTACTAAAGTGCATGCCCTTTTAATTCCTGTCCTTAAAATTCATTTTCCAGTCTTATACTTCTCGCTGAATCTGTCCACATCCCATTGTAGAATCACAGTATCCTTATCACAACATATCCTTCCCTGCACCTTTGTCAGACACTGATGCATTTAGCACTTTACAGAAAACACAGAATGATGAGTTGCTCTGAACGGAAGAATCGCAGTCGGGGAGCACCGCCACCTCCAGGCTCAGCCACAAATTACACCTGCTAACTACTACTGTTTCAGCATCTGGGAGCTACTGCATTAGAAGAATTGCAGACATTCAAGAGGATGATTCACTGTTACCTTTTCAAGGCCAATTAGCAATGAGAACATACTTGGCTTATCATCAAGTCTATTTTACAAGGATAAATAAATAAAAAGAAGCGTATTATTACTGAACAGCAATAAGTCAGGAAACTGTTGCAAAGTCTGTGGAAGTGTCAGTGTTTCAGAGTTGGATACAATTAGTTTCTTCTAGTTGTGAGCTGCACAAATACTCACGTAATCCCTTTCAAATCAGATTCAGAATCACTGTAAGATTTATTTATTTATCACGTGTATCGAAACCTTTTTACAGGGTGCATCAATTGCATCACAACTGACACAGCTAAGAGCGGGCTGGGGAGAGTCTGCAAGTGTCGCCACATATTACAGTATCAATACAGCATGTCCACCATCTTCTCAGAACTGAAAAGCAACAACGAAAGAACAACATCAACACAAGCCCCTTACCTGCCTCTCAGTGATGCGCACACAGTTGTCTATACCCAGGTAGCATATCGTGGGTCTTCTGGCACAGGGGATTCAAAATGAGTGGGTCTTTACACAATATTCCCCTTCCTTCTCATCAGTGACACCTGGATCTTTGCTCTATTGCTTCTGTCATCTTTCTCTCTCCCTTGCTGGTCGTGTAAAGTCAGTAGATGAGATCCTGTGATAATTGACATTCTAATGCAGGTGAATTATTGGGCCAACTACAAGAATCCTGAAATACATAATCCACAGTTTGAATCATACTGAGGTAGCCAGTCTCATAACTAAATATACCTGACATTTCAATCGCAAATCTCATGAATGGTAACTATGGACTGAGATGAACTGTTGTTAAAATATCAGTCCAGATGAAATGTGAGCTGTTCAATTCCCTTTGCAAGTGCTGCCCAATTCTTTGAGTTTCTCTAGCAGCTTGTTTATTGTTGTAGAAATCTAGATTGTTTACTGATGTCCTTCGGAAGTTATTCAGTGAATAACTGATGGTATTGAACCTTTCAGTAATCTGTTTGTCTTTTTAACAGATAGCACAGGAACAAGCTGGCACAGAATATGCTGAATATAATAGTCTGAACATACCAAGAAAAAACGGAACATCCACATTCACAAAGAACCGGTAGAGTACGCCACAGTACGGAACACAAGTGGAAATTTATTTTCCATAGATGATCAGCACCAACCAGAATAACTGAAAACTTCTTTGTCTGCACAGTGATATTAGTCTATTGGAGCCCGAGAAAGGAATATTTGAGAAGTATTTACTTATGCTATGTTTAAATATTATTTTGCTGCCAAAGAGGGATACTTCATGCAATACCTCTGTATTAGTATTCTGACGAGGATTTGGATGAAAAAGTTAGAAGACTTTAAGAACCACTTGTCATCAAAGCTTTCTCTTCGATATGCATTCATCAATAAAATCTGTACTCTTCGCCATCTTTGCTTAAAATTAAAGAAACTTGCTAAATATATTCTGATAATCAGAATTAGGATCAGATTTATTAATATTGGCATAGGGTAAACATTGTAATGTGACAGCAGTACAGTGAAGACACACAGAATTATTATGTTACAAGAAGAAAATAAATGCAGCAGTACAATAGAGGAATAGCACATTGAGAGTTCAGAAATCTGATGTTACAGGGGAAGAAACGGTTTTAAAAATGCTCTTGCTGGTAGTAATGAGTAGAGAGCAGGTACATGATGGAGAGAGTCCTTAATAATGCATCATAGCTTCTTATATCACCACCTTCTGAAGCTGTTCTGCAAAGTGAGATGCTTGTGTCAATCGTAAGACCATAGGAACATAAGTTTTGGAGCAGACATAGGCCATTCGGCCCATCGGGTCTGTTTCATTATTCAATCATGGTCTGATCCAACTTTCCCAGTCATCCCCTCTCCACTGCCTTCTCCCCATAACCTTTGATGTCCTGGCTAGAAAAAAACCTATCTATCTCTCCATTAAATACACCCAATGAATTGGCCTCCATAGCCACCTGTGGCAAGATTTACATCCCTTTGACTAAAGTTGTTTCTCCATTTCTCTGTTCTCAATGGACGTCCTTCAATCCTGAAGTCGGGCCTTCTTGTCCTAGACACACCTACCATGGGAAATAACTTCCACATATCTAATTTGTTCAGGCCTTTTAACACTTCGTATGTTTCTGTGAGATTCCCCACCCCCTCATTCTCCTGAACTACAGGCAATACAGCCCAAGAGCTGCCAGAAGTTCCTCATAGAGTAACCCTTTCATTACCGGATTCATTCTTCTGAATCTTCACTGAACCCTTTCCAATGTCAGTATATCCTTTATAAAATAAGGTGCACAAAACTGCACAAAATACTCTAAGTCCGGTCTCACGAATGCCTTACAGAGCCTTAACATCACATCCCTGCTCTTATATTCTATACCTCTGGAAATGAATGCCAACATCGCATTTACAGAAGGTGTATTCTGGCAACCCAACCCTTTCTAGCCTCTTTTCAGCTTGCACATTGGAGCTACTAAACCAGGCAGTGGTACAGTGAATGGGAAAGCTCTACATGGTACATCAGTAGAAATTTGGTAGTTTGAAAATCTTTACAGCCTCTTTTTATCTTGTGAATTTGACCCTCCATACCAACAGTGAAGCAATCAGTGGGAATTGTCTCCCCAGCACACTGTTAGAAATTTGCAAGAGTATTTGATGACATATCATATCTAATCATGAAGCTTTGTCACTCCCAATCCTTCCTCATGACTTATTCAATATGTTTGGTCTAGGAAAGGGTCTATGAGAAATTGATATTCAGGAGTTTGAAGCTGTTCACACTTTCCTCTGCTGACTGCTCAACAACGACTGGTGTGTGTTCTTGTGACTGTCCCATGTGCCCTTTCCTACGCTAGTTGGGTGCAAAAACCGATTCCAGTGATTATCCTTTGAAATTTAAAACTCAGTCTGAAGTGTTATCAAATGGATACATGTAAAATGAGATGCTGTTCTTCAAAGTTACGATGAGCTTCATTAGTAAATGAAGAGATTCGTGCAGTTAAACCAAGGAATGAGAGATTAGTTATCATTGAATCTGGAACATAGTGTTCGGAGCCTGGACACTTGGGTCTCACTCATGCTGCTTTGTGGACAGTAAGCATAAACGTAAACTTCTCATCCGCCGAAAGATGATCAGGATGGTGAGGTGGGGTGAAGGACCATGGGCAGCTGCTGCATTCTGCAGGGCATGTATCGGAAGAAGTTGAGAGCGCTGGGTGTGAATGGGAACGGTGTTGTGGATTTTCTAAACAAAACTTCTGAACAAACAAATGAAATGAAGAGAGTGGAGAACAAAACCTGAAATTTAAGACAGATACACTGATGAAACATAAGTGTCATGGTCGTGTAGCAGTTAGCTTGACGCTATTACAGTTAGCAGTTCTGAGTTCAGTTACAGTGTCATTTGTAAAGAATCACTACAGCATCTATGGAATGCATAGGTTTTCCCCGGTTCTCTGGTTTCTTCCAGTACTTCAATGACATTCAGGGCAGTTTAATTGGTTATTGTAGGTAGTCCTGTGATTAGGTTAGAGTAAAATTGAGGTGTCGGGGATTGCAGGTCAGAGTGGTTTGAAAGGCCTACTCTACAATGTATTTCTAAATTTAAAATAAATAAATTCTTCAGATTATAATTGTAGTAAAGCAAACGATACTTGAAACGAATGCTTTATGGAGGCTCAACATCACATCCCTGCTCTTATATTGTTTACCTCTCGAAATGAATGCCAACTTTACATTCGCCTTCTTCACCATCAATTCAAACCAGATGCTCTCCTTTAGGGTGTCTTGCACAAGGAATACCAAGTCCCGTTGCATCGTTGCGTTTTGAATTCTCTCCCCATCTAAATAATAGTCTGCTCTTTTATTTCTTCCACCAAAGTGCATGACCACACACTTTCCAACATTGTATTTCATTTGCAACTTCTTTGCTCATTCTCATAATCTATCTAAGTACTTCAGTTTCCTCAGACTACCTGTTTCTCTACCTATCTTTGCATCTTTGGCAAATTTAGCCACAAATCCAGTAATTGCATACTTCAAATTATTAACATACATCCTAAAAAGCAACGGTCCCAACTACGACCCCTATGGATCTCCGCAGGTAACTGGCAGCCAGCTAGAATAGGATCCCTTTATTCCCACTCTCTGTTTTCTGCCAATCAGCTAATGCTCCATCCATGCTAGTAACTTCCCTGGAATTTCATGGGATCCTCTTTGCCTAGCAGCATCATGTGCGGCAACCCATCAAAGCCCTTCAGAAAATCGAAGTACACCACGTCTGCTGCTTCTCCTTTGTCTATCCTGCTTTTAATTTCTTGAAAGAATAGCAGTATAGGTTTGTCAGGCAGGATATTCCTTTTAGGAAACAATGCTGCCTTTGGCCTTCTTGTCATGTGCTCCAGATACTCCGTAATCTCATCGCTAATAATCGATTCCTACAAAGTCTCGACCTCTGATGACAGACCAACAGGTTAATAGATTCCTTTCTGCTGTCTCCCACCCTTCTTAAGTAGCGGAGAAACATTTGCAATTTTCCAGTCATCCGGTACAATGCCAGACGCTGGCAATTCTTGAAATATCGTCGTTAATACTTCCGCAGTCTCTGCAGCTACTTCCTTCAGAACAACATTTCCGAGCGTAGCTTTATCAGTTCCAAGAGATTTATACACCCTCAGACGATTAAGCTTCGCAGTCGTAATTTTCACTGCAGAAACTTCAGTTCCCTAACACTCTTGAATGTCGGGTATACTGCATACGTCTTCGACAGTGAAGAATGATGAAAAATATACATTTAGTTCCTGTGCCATCTCTGCATATCTTATTACAATATCTCCAGTGACATTTTCAATTGGTCCTATATTTACCCTCGACTCACTTTTACCCTTTATATACTTAAAAAAGTTTTTAGTAACTTATTTGATAGTAGTCTCTCGCTTCCTTTCATAGTTCATCTTTTCCTTCTTAATGACTTTCTTAGTTTCCCTCTGCAAGTTTTTAGAAGCTTCCCGATTCTTTATCTTCCCACTAGCTCTGGCTTCCTGTATTTTGCATTTACTTTAGCTCTGTCTTCACTTGTCAGCCACTGTAGTGTCCTTCCCTTTGAAAGTTTCTTCTTATTTGGAATATATCTGTCTTGTACTTCCCACATTTTTCACAAAAATTCCAGCTACTGCTGCTCTATTGTCCTTCCTGCTAGTATCGCTTTCCAGTCAACCTTGATCAGATTCCTCTCATTCCACTGTAATTTCCTTAATTCCACTGAAATACCGACACATTGGATTTTATTTTTTACCTCTCAAATTTCCATGTGAACTCGATCATATTGTGATTACTGTTCCATAAGGGTTTCTTAACCTTAAGACCTCTTATCACCCGTGGATTATTGCACAACACCCAATCCAGCCCAGCCAATCCCCTACTGGGCTGAACAACACGGTGTTCTAAAAAGCTATCCCTTAGACATTCTACAAACTCTCTCTCTTGAGGTTCAATACTGACCTGGTTTTCCCAATCCATATTAATTTTAAAATCCCCAACTGTTATCAAGACATTAACTGTCTGTCACGTTTTTACTATGTTCTGCTGTAATTAGTAATCTACATCCTAGCTGCTGTTTGGAGGTCTGTGAACAATTGCCATTAAGGTCCTTTTACACTGGCCATTTCTTAACTCAACCCATTGAGACTCTACACCTTCCAATCCTATGTCATCTCTTTCCAAAGACTTAACATTATTTCTTATACACAGTTAGAAAGTCAAAAAGACGTACAGCCTTTTCATTCAAGAGAAGTGTTTTGCTCTATCTCGGTACATGTAAAAATATCGACATATCAATATATGCTTTTGTATGTGAGAGATAGGAGCTCAGAGCTATTGAGGCAAACATAAAAATGGGCATAACAATTTAAGCCACCCAATGAAACTAGAGATATAATGAAGGAAAGCTTCATTTTCTCCACGGATACAATCAATTCTGTATAAGTTTCAGCTCGTAACATTAAATTTCAGCTTTCAGATAAACCTACCCACATTCCTGGCCCCCTGTGTTCCAGACCACACATCCAGCCCACAATTCTGATAGAACTCGGGTTCCAATTGTACCAACATTCATGACTCTCAGTTTTGCCCACCTCAATCCCAGCTCTGACTGCACATGCACCCAATGCTTTGGACCCAGGTTCTGACTCCATACTGACTATTCATACTTCACTTCTTCCAAGAAGAAGGCACTGAATGCAATTCATTTCAAGGGACACAGGATTACACAGAGAGGGAGACTGGAGATTTAACGCATTTACCAATGCTTGCAGTAATACGTGGCCAACCTCTAGATCCGTAACTAATTAATTAGTGGATAACAAATCAGAGTAATTAATGGCAGTGACAAGACTCATTGCTGTAAATGAACTGGAATGTTAGGTTGCAGTTGCTGAAGATGTTTCTGAGAGGGAACTTTGAGGATTAGACACTGTTTTGATTGCCCTGTTGTTGGAGAAACGTCATTAACCTCAAAGGAGTGCAGAGAAGATTTGCATTTCGTTCAGTTGTTCCTGTTTTCTTCCTCATGCCATAGTTGGGCAGAAAGGTAGGTTAGTTTTCCGCCAGTGTGTTAGTGCCCTGTGAAGTATGGAGTGAGTTACTGGGAATGTGGATAGAATAAATTGAGATCAGTGAGAAAGGGTGATTGGCAGTTGGCATAAACCTGATGGCGGAAGTGCCCATTTCTAGGCTATACATATTTTTAACTTCAAAGCTCTTTTGGCCTTAAGCCATGTAGCCCACGGTATGTTTGTTGTGCGAAGTAATGATGTAATCACTAGACTTTGACCCAAAATCAAAATATTCAAATTGTCTACTACTCATCATTTGGTCGAAGAATTGCCTTCCTTCGACATTTGCGACCAGACCAAGTGGTTCAACCACCTAATGATTCTTTTAATGTTTTTTTAGTTTGGTTCATAACACAAACGTACATTACAAAAATTAACTGTATCCATGTAAAGTTAACATTCCAGTAACTGAGTGCTAAGGACATACCTTCTGAAGGCTTCAAGGTCCTGTATGTTCGCTGTTGCCAAGGGAATTAAGTATGTTCTATGCTTTTGCTGTAAATATTGGAAAGGAAATCTTCCATGTTCCTGTATTACATTCTTTATATTTATGTACTCATTTGCCGCTTTATTAATTACATTATGCACCTGCTTATTAATACAACTCCTAATCAGCCAGCCATGTTTCAGAAACTCAGTGGATTAAAGAACATGTAGACATGGCCAAAAGATTCTGTTGTTGTTCAGGCCAAACATTGGAATGGACAAGAAAGTGATCGAAGTGAGTTTGTTTGTGGAATGTTTGTTGGTGCCCGACGGGGTGGCAAGTTGACAAAAATTGTTGTTGTTTTGATTTTTGCATTTTCATGCACAACGGTCTTTGCAGTCTTTACAGAGAATGTTCGGAAAACAAACAAAAACATCGAGTGAGAGACAGTTCTGTGGCTGAAAACACCTTGTTAATGAAAGCGGTGAGAGGGGAAAGGCCAGGCTGGTTCAAGCCGACAGCTAGATGGCAGTAACTGAAGTAACAGAGTGCTGCAACAGTGATGTGCTGAAGATTATCTTTGAGCGTAAAACAAATTGATCTTGAAGTAGATTAGCGTGGCCTCCGTCGGTCGTGGTCGACCATGAGTACTGCGCCTCTGGTAGTAACCGGGAGTGGTTTCTCCAAGGCGCAAACCTGGGCAATGTTGATAAGGAGATCCGCCTGTTGCCCATGCTTTGGGACACCCCCCCCCCCCATGCTGATGACAGATCCAAAGGAACGACGAAAGTCGATGCAGTTTGATGCCAGTATCATCACAGGAGTTGCCGTACTAGTGCTGGGTACAGCAATCAGCCGCCTTCGGGACTCTGACTCCGGATTGTTCCTCGGGGTTTATTTCGAAATCCCTTCCCGTGAGCGGATATAGTCGCAAGGCAGCGGAGGTTTGAAATCAGAGTATCCCCTCTCCTCTGTCGGTTAGTGACAGCAGCAAAATACCTGTAATTAAGTGGCCACTGAGTGTAACACAGTAGCAGGTTCTCGCTGGATCTGGCCTGATACCTTGATCATTTGATCCTAAGCACAACACCCAAAGTTTTGAAAAAATAACGTCTTCACCTCAACTGTGGTAGCAATTTCCCCGCGATTACGATTTCTGCTAAATAACGAGAGCAGAGCGTTAAAATTGGCAGACCACCTTACGGTATCCAAAGAAAAATACGCACCTAGTGAAATTTTCCGTGACATTTCTAAAGTTCTGTCGAATATCATTTACATCTCTCTGTCTCTCTCTAACTCTGTCTCTCTCTGTGTCTGTGACTCGCCTGTCTGTCTGTCTGTCTCTCTCTGTCACTCTGTCGCTCTGTTGCATCAAAGCAAGATTCATTGCATCGTTGCACACATTTTTAATGTCTTGACGGGATAGTGAGAGTCCAGGAAATTTGCTGATTTTAGTCGGTGCATTCTTGCATTCTACAATATTGCTTCGATGCAACCTTCGGATTCATCTCTGTAGAAACACAAATGCGGACGTCCATTCAGTAATTTCCACAGGGACAAGTCAAATTTAGTTCAACCGCATAACAGTGGCAAGTTATCTTAAATTTTTTAATGTATGGGTCATTTAAATTAGGTGCAAATACATCAAAGATGGTCTCAGAGATTTAATAGTTTTCGAAATTCAGAGGGAATGTCTCAGAAGTAAACGAATTTGGATACCGGGCTATAATTAATACTAAGCGACATCTAGTTTGAGGCTAGAATGCTTCAGATTTGAATGACACGAAAAATATTTTTCACAAAATTTAAAGGATATGTAACAGAATTCGCCAATGCTTCTCTGAACTTAGCCTGAGCCACGGCATAAATAAATGTATTGGTGCACGAACTGAGGCACTGAAGCATGTACCCAGTGTGTTCCATGGTGGCGAAAGGATCGTTATAATCCGTGAGCATAAACTGAACGCCTACAAGTTGTGTGCATATTGAATGCACAAACGTTACCAGCCATAGCAGTATGAAACAACTTGATATAGAGAGCAGCAATATGATCGATTTTCTCCGATTCACCATTTCCGGATCATTGTAATCCTCGATACTCCCCTTTCCTCTAAGTCCCTTTCTTATTCTAGCGGCCCGTAGAATGTGTCTGGTTGTCAGCGCATTAAGCAGCGCAACCAACAGAAATGGTACCAACGGTGTTAGTGTAATGTCAAGGAAAAAATATGCAACCCATATCGTTAAACTAGAGAGATGTGGTTTCACTTTGCAGAAATACGGTATATTGTCAATAACATACACGTGTTCGTTTTCAAAGAAGATTGGAATATTCTGTACAAAACTTATTCCAAAGACAATCAAAATAACTTTTGTGGCAGTCCGTTCTGTGCAATATTTTCCTCTCAGCTTCTGACAACCAATGGCGGTGTATCGATCAAACGTGAAGGCAACAGTTAACCAGACGGAGCAATCGATGGCCGCAAAGACTAGGGCGATGTTGAGGCTGCAGATAGGTGTGTAATCCAAGAATGAGCCCGGAAAATACATGTCATTAATCTCGTACAATAGTACATCAAATATTATCACCAGTAGATCCGCCACAGCCATTGCAACCATATAGCGAGTGATGCATTTAGAAAGACCGCACGTCCCACGAGAAAGAATCATAATAGCCATTAGATTGCCTATAACAGGAGACAAAATATAATTATACACTATTCACGTGACAAAACACTTACAGGTGTATGTAACGTCCGAGATAAATTTTACGTAGTGGACATTTTAAATTTGTCAGAGAGAAATTGTCGTCGTAAATTGCGGCGGCATTTCTACAGAAACAATCTGTCGCAGAGGAGATTATTTGATCGCCGCACTGGCGAGGATTAATTGTCGTTAGTGGAAGTAAAGAGGCGAATCGAAAGATTGGAATAGTTTGGTTTTATTTTAGAAGAGGTGGCATATTTTGTAAGTATTTCAAATCCTGTAGTGGCAAACACGGGTGAGCTACAACAGAGAATAACAAACACGTGTAAATCTGGCTTACTAAATTAATACCGATATTTATATTTATGATTTTTAGATTTATTTAAATTAATTTAAGATTCTTCTTGCTTCAATGCAACCTTTTCAAACACACGGTGAACTGGGTAATGTGCACGCACGAAACCTTAAGCGTAAATTATCTTGCAAGGGACTTTTAAGGAAATTCAATAAACCGAGAGTGCAAACTATTATTGAAATGACTCCGTGTTCTGCATAGACTCATGTAAGCACAAAATAAATTAATGCACAAGTACATCACATGGACTCATATATCTGAGCCGGACTCAACTGATCATGCTGAAATTACATTATTTTATGCACGAAAGCTATTTCCCCAGATCCATCCCGATGTCCAATGTACGCATGTCCATTTTACCCGCATTTCATCACTCCAGCATGGAAGAGGGCTCATGAGGACAGAGTCATAACATTCAATGTGACATTCTTACAGCGGTCATCTGTATTTCATCCTATAGAGTAATACCTATATACATGCATATATTCACTGATATATATATATATATATATAAATTAGAAATTACAATATTATTACTGAAGTTTAATGCTGTTATTGATTTTCAGATTCATATTGCCTCGCGGCTGCCACACAAATTTCAGTATCCCAGCTCAGTTTAAAATGCAACATCGTCAATAAATGACAAGGTCTTTGTTTCAGCTTATGTGCCGCTCATAAAATCTGTCAGTCTCGGAATCAAAAGAAAATGCGTCCTTGCCAAATTGACATTTTAATTTGTCTTTGTTGTGTTTCTGGATTTCACGTAAACGTATAGTTTCGTCCGCATTGCCTAAATACTAGTTTGATTTTACACAAAGGAACAAATATTTCCAATGATAGCAATTCAAACAAGTAGCAATCACAATATAACTACAATAGCAAGAAAACAGTTCAAGAGAGATGGTATTTAACTCGATTTATCATTAACGTGGAAATGGTTCACGATCACCATTAACAGAGCATTTTAGAGCAACTGTGACTCACAAATTTCAGTAATGTTATTGAACTACCACTGACTGCATGTTTTCCCCGCCTTTTATTGATTCGAAGATGCTAATCAAAGTTGATTAATGTTCTCCACTCGGTGCTCTGTAAGAAAGTATTCTCCGATCCCCTATCTTTACTTACCGTACGTGTAGCAGAGAATACTGAAAGGAACACATCCATATATAATAAATGGAGCCGAGAAAGTAATTGAACCTTCCGCTCTGTTCTGTCCATATAGTGAATAAAATACAATGTACTATTTTCATTATTTTAGTGAAATTTTTTTGTGTATGCCTGAAGAAATGACATTCCCTAGGCTGACAGCGGAAACGGTTGTGCAGCTAAAACTGCAAGAAAAAAACTTATGGAATAACTATTTCGAACTTACCAGGAACGCCAATCAGAGCAAGAATGGGATAGTAAATTTTCTCAATTTGTGGGATTAAAGGTTGTGCCATTTCGATAATCAGAGACTGTTTCTGTATGATCGTATATGGATGAGTTTGGCCATAATTATCGCAATTTATGTGTTCGAGTGTTTCACCATGACGTAATAGTGATTTTATTAATCTGTTCAACCAGTCGTAGTAAACGAAGGACTAACCACACTTGGTTGAATATGCAGATGAAGAGGTTATTTTCATTTCATTTTCCAGAGGGAAATTAAGCTAGTTTTGCGCAATTCATAGTGTCCTTGAGTAATAGAAACTGGCAAAATACTTTAGTTCATAATTTTCTTAGTTTTAAAAACTTAACCTAAGTTTTGAATAGTTGAAATAATACATTACGCTTTTTTCATCATGTCAATTGTGTAAACATTGACACGGATACATGTCTATTAGTTGAGTTTGTTTACTTTATATTCTTAAACGCATAAACATGAATATTTATGAAACCTCAACCCTTCATAAATTTGATTTAAACTCCTCTGGCAAATTCACAGACTACATACCAAAGGTAGACCATGTATATTTTCACTGACGGTTAACTGTAACTGAAATTGCGTCTGCCTCAACTGAACGGCAATGAAGATCCAATTGTGAAAATCGATTTTCAAGATGGAACTTTCTTCGCTCATCATCATATTATAACTCTAATAATGATTGTTAAATCAAGCGGAGAAAATTTTGTAAATTGCATTGTTCAATTGTGAGTTTATGATCCACAATTTATTTCACCACCTCTATGCACACACACACAATTTCTTTATATCAGTACCAGCCAGCGGTGGTATGTCCAGTTGGCTGAAAAGTAAATCAGTCATGTTCACTGTATAGAGACCTTTTTATTTTTCATATTGTCAGGCCTTCTCCTCTGACACCTCCGAATCTGCATACGAAGGTAACTCCCAGTCTCCAACCGCTAGCAGGAATGTCCTGCCGCTCCTTCTGAACTCATCGCCAGCAGTATAATTAATCTCAGTTCTCAACAACAGTTCTTGTTCACTCATCGAACCAACCAGCCTCAACCATTTGTGGTAACCTTCAAATGTCTAGCTGAAGGTTAGCTTGCTGTCTGTCGTATTTAAATTTAAAAACACAGAAACGTAGAAAACCTACAGCACCATACAGGCCCTTTGGTCCACAAAGTTGTGCCGAACATGTAAATACCCTAGAAATTACTAGGCTTTCCTATAGCCCTCTATTTTTCTAAGCTCCATGTACCTATCCAAAAGACACTTAAAAGACCGTATCGTATCCGCCTCCACCACCTTTGCCGGCAGCCCATTCCCTCACCACACTCTGCGTAAAACGTTATCCCTGACATCTCCTCTGTATCTGCTCCCCAGGGCCTCAAACATGTGTCCTCTTGTGGCAACCATTTCAACCATTTTAGTTCTGTTCCGTCTTGGTTTGTTGCCCATCACGGCGTATTATTTTGTGCCCTATTATTCAAATTATTGTTCTACGCTGAATTATCTGGGAAGTGGATTGAGGACGCATCCTGTCCCACGACTCACGCTTTGCCCTGGATAATGTCCTGGAATTCAAGACACTCGCGGAGGATTACAACTAGAACGTAGAAGCGCTTCTGGTCTGTTACCGTCATGGGCACTCGGTGCGATTGAAGGGCACGAGAGATGTACGTCGACTTCGAAAGCTCCGTTACACTGGCTTTCCATATTGACATGCATTGACTGGAAAGACCATTTAGATCATCAATCAGAACATAAGTTTCGTTCCTAGAACCACTTCAGGTTGTAGCACCTTCCAGCTCCAACGCCAATAGATTCCAGGCAGTTAGCGAGAACTTACATAATCAACTCCCCTTCCACGAACAACCCTTCCCCACCAAGAGCGCAAGCCACTGTTTGTTCGTCCACTGCGGAACAACTATCCAATAACAAATCAGAGCCCACTGCGTCCGAGAATACGGCGCTTCCAGTTAGAGACACGGGCAACCTTTCGCCGGCTCCTTCTTCCAGCAGAATAGCCCGTCACGCTTTCTCTGTCCTTGCACAAACTCAGTTGGTTCTACACGGACAGGGAGCTCGAGTGGATTTCGGCGCAGCAGTAAACCTTTTACGTTCAGCTAAAACTCCCTCCTGAATCTATTTTTCAACACTTCAACGTCACGACCATTGGTAGATGACCCTTGAAATATGGGATAGGCAGCTCGTCGGAACGCTTCGTGAGAGCATCTAATTCCTCTTGATCGACTGACGGAACACACCTCTCTTGGCTCTCCACTCACGACACTCACCTGGCTTGAGCATCCAGTACACTGTTCAGCTGGCGATCATCCAGCCGGACCATCTGCTGCACCCACAGTTAAGTTCATCCCTAAATCCACTGAAATGAAGGAAGCCCTCGACCTTAACAAACTCCCATAGGGAATATCACAACTTACTCAACGTATTCAGTAAAAGAGAAGTCAGCACCCTGCCGCCTTCCAGACCGCACGAACAACCCTCCCCGAAGTCGTCTGTTCCTCTTTTCCTCTCCCCAGACCCAAACAGTGGATTTCTACATTGCAGTAGCGCCACGACACTGCTTCATTTGACCTTTCCAATCCCCAGCCGGTGCAGGATTCTATTTTGTCAAAAACAAAGATTGGGGTCTTCAACCCTGCATTTATCACTGTGGCCTCAGCAAAACCAGCGTTTAAAATCTCTACCCTCCCCCTGATGGATAGCAGATTTGAAACAGTCGTAGTGGTCAGATATTTACCAAACTGGATCTACGGAGTGCGAGCATCATGATCTGCATCTATGATGAGGATGAGTGCAAGACATTGATCATATCGCCCAATTACATTTACGAATAAGTAATGATACCTTTAGGACTTTACAACAGTCCAATGGTTTAGCAAGCCTTCATTATCGAGATCCTCCCAGAAATGCTACATAAGTATGGGCTAGTCTACTGCGATGACAACCTCATCTCCCGGACCGCCCAAGATCGCGCCTATCACGTTCGTTCAGTCCACAACATCACCTGGGAAACTAACTGTATCTCAAGTTATAAAACTGATAATCTATCACCTCAGTTGACTTCTTCCTGGGATACGTCCGTTCATCCCCATGAATAACTGTGGATCTCGAGAAAGAGGGCACCGTCATTGAGAGGTCTCTATCACTCACCCTGAAACAGCTACGGCGCCCCTTGGGCGTCTCCAAATTCTACCTCAGTTTCATCAGAAACTTTAACTGAATTACAGCTCCACTCTCCTCTCTTCCCAAATCATCTGGCTTGTGGATAACCTGGTTTGATGTTGGGACGACGTTTTCGAGGAGCACAAGGAAACCTCCACCACTGCTCCAATTTCCCGTTAACAGAACCCGTCCAGACCTTTTCTATGGTACAGATGTATACAGCTGGCGTGGATTCCAGTGCCATCCTGTCACAGCGAGGACCGGATAGGAAGACACAGCCGTCTGTCTTGTTCTCGCGCAAGTTCAACGCTATACAGGGCCGTTATGCAGTAGGAAACAGGGAAATACTCGCTATTAAGCGGGTCTTCAGAGAATGGAGACATTGTCTGATGGGAAACATGGAGCTCTTCCTGACCTGGACTGACCACCTGTTCCTCAAATCCATATAACATTCTCGCCAGCTCACACATCAGGCTCTCTCCCTTCTCATTCGAATAATGCATTGTGATGTGTGATGAGCAAACCAGGCTGAGATGGGGTCCAGAGTTGACCCCCCTGTCAACTATGCTGCTAACGAGAGAGAAAGAAGAAGAGAGGGGATTCATTCTGCTGCAGATGCTGATAATGAGGGAGAGAGAGAGTGAGAGTGAGAGTGATTTAGTATTATGGCTTCTTCGCTAATTGTTTACATTGCTCCAAGGACAATTTCTTCGCCTGCTGGTGTGGATTCCTGCTGAGACAGCAAGGCGGTACCAGGTGATGGACAGCTGATGGATGGCTGGTACCCCGTCAGGGAAGATAAAAAGCAAGTCTGCTGAGACACAGGCAGACACACGGGGAATCGATCAGAGGCTCACAGTGTGTGAAGGTAGACCGGTGGAGTTCGTGTGTGTGTCCATCCTCGCCTGGGTGACAAGCCTACTACTGAAGAATGGTCGCGCCTGGTATGGTCACAGTTCTTTTAAGGTTGGGGGTGTGACGTTTGATGAGCATACCAGGCTGAGATGGGGTCCAGAGTTGACACCCCTGTGAAGTATGCTGCTAACGAGAGAGACAGAAGAAGAGGGGGGACGCATCCTGCTGCAGATGCTGATAATGAGAGAGAGAGTGAGAGTGATTTAGTATTATGGCTTCTTCGCTAATTGTTTACTTTGCTCCAAGGACAATTTCTTTGCCTGCTCGCGTGGATTCCTGCTGAGACAACAAGGCGTGACCAGGTGATAGACAGCTGATGGATGGCTGGTACCCCGACAGGGGATATAAAAATGAAGTCTGCTGAGACACAGGCAGACACACCACGGGACACTGAAAGAGCATTGTGCACCCACGCGCAGGTGGGGGTTTGGAGGATCGATTTGGAGGAATCTATCAGAGTCTCACAGTATATGAAGCCAGACCGGTGGGGGCTTGTGTGTATGTCCATCCTCGCCTCGGTGACAAGCCTACCAATGAAGAACGGTCGCGCCTGATATGATCACAGTCGGGGACCACAACAGGACAAGAAGACAACGCTCTCTCTCTCTCTCTCTCTCTCTCCAGCCACCCCCAACAACAGTACACTTGCAACTTCCTCGAACTAAACTGAACTGAACTGAACTCTGCATTATCTTAAGACTATTCATTTAACCCCAGACTTTGAAAGAGCTTGATTTTAATTCCTATTTCCACACTTCAGTATATATCATTGCTAACCTGTTTTATATATATATGTGTATTTTATAGTACTGTATTACTTAGTTTACTAATAAACATTATTAGTTAATGTGATACCAGACTCCAACGTATTATTCCATTTCTGCAGGTTTGGTAACCCGGTCACGGGGTACGGCAGAGCATCTTCTCCGACATAGTTCCAAGACAGCAAAGGCAGAAGCCGTGTCACGATAGTTCGACCCAGATGAAACCGAGACCAACCTTCAGCCCATCGTTCCTTTCTCTCAAATCCTCGCTCCGATCTCTGGAGACATTGAAACCAAGTCCTCCAGGCCCAACAGCACGAGGGTGCATCTATCGACACACCTGACTGATGCATTTACGTGCTCGAGGCCGTGCGCTCTGACGTACTACAGTGGTCTCATTCCTCACTCATTCCTCATTCCTACTGGCCATTCAGGCGTACGACAGACTCTGGATTTTCTTTGACTCCCTTTCCGGCAGTCCAACACTATCAAAGATGTAAGTTTCTCGCTGCTTGTCTCAGGGCTTCCGGTCCAATATCTCTAACAAGCGGCTCTCTGGGATCCTGAGGCCTCGACTGGTTCCTCAACGCAAGTGTTTCGCACATTCCCATGGGGTCACGCTGAGCATGACAGTGTTGAGGTGGTTTCTCACCGTGCTTCATGTTAATGAACACCCTTTGTTCACCGCAGAGGTGCCCACAATGTGATCCCCTCCTCCAAGGCTCTGGTTAGCCTCTGCCGAAATGCTTGGTGAAGATACAAAGGGATTCCCTAGCCGCCAACCACTCCATTTGTCTCCAGGCCAATTACAGTCGGCAACCAGTCAGACTCTCTGGCCTGGGAAAACTGTCTGGGTGTCCTCCGAGATCGACACCTACCGACCAATCCTGACAAGCTTTCTCCCTAATTGCGTGGTACCTTCAAGATCACCCACTGTATCAATCCAGCCACTGACCGTCTCCAGCTGCTACCGTTTTCAGCATCACACCAAACTTCAACATGTCCTGCTTCAAGCCCATTCTCGATGGGCCACTCAACCCACCTGAGCCTGCTCTTCCGGAATCTAGCATGGTGGAAGTTGTCCAATGTACACGGTTCGCTATTGGATGGATACCCGTCGCCATGGATGAGGTCTGCAGTACATGGTCGAGTAGAAAGTGTATGGCCTAGAGGAAAGGTCTTGGTTGTCATCCATTTGCATGTTATATCATTGATAATTTCCACTGGACCCATACTGATTGTCCTGGTCTATAGAGGGTTTGCCATAACGTGGGGAATTCTACCAGGCCTATCTGCACTAATTTCTACCAGTCTGCACATGCAGGCACCATCCACCCCTCTGCCAGCTAATAGAGGTCACTTGCAGCTCATTCTAAACTCATCACATGTAGCCCATATAAGCCCAGTTCTCATCGGCAGTCCATGTTCAGTTATCCAAACAGCCAGCCTCAGCCGATTACTCCCTGCTTTCACTCTCCCCACCTAAAGTTTACTTTGTTGCCTGTTGCGTTTAGTTTATATTCTCTTTTGTTTTCTGTCCTTTCGTGGCCTTTAACAGCCTCTGTTGTCAAGCTCTTCTCGATAAACCTCCTGGCATATAATAGGAATCAGCCTATAACACAAAAAGGAAAATCATTGAACCCGATGTCCTTGCAAAACTACAGAAATAAATTAATTTTGTTTCCGTGTAATGGAGTCCTTTATAACAGTAAACAATATAAATCTATAAAATATCGAGACAAGCTAGTGAACTTTCTATCAAAGAGTGGTACTAGATTCTCGTTGTATTTGATGCAGCAAATTAAACAAGTAAGGCAATGATAAGAATTTTGCTATAGCAATACCGCTGATGTTTTCTCCATAAGTAGATAGAAGAATATTGCGCAGTTACCCCTCGCGGAAAGATGGAAACAACCATATAATAAGTGCAGCAAAGTAAAATTCTGTGGGACACTCAACATCACGAAGGCAAAAGCAAAGGCACAAATTTGTAAATAACATGCAGCATTCAGAATATGTCAATTTGCTTGACTATCTAAATATGTTCGAATTGCTCTAGTGATTCAACCGACGAGAACTGTAAACGTGCTTTACGCATTATCTTTCTTCGTAACCTCTTCAAAAAATTCAATACGATATGTCAAACATGACCTTCCACGCACAGATCCATGCTGACTATTCCTAATCGGACACTATCTATCCAGATAATTAGATATACCATCTCTAAGAATACTTCCCATTAATTTACCCACCACTGACGTCAAACTGACAGGCCTATAATTGCTAAGTTTTCTCTTAGAACCCTTCTTAAACATTGGAACCACATGAGCAATACGACAATCCTCCGGCACCATGCCAATTTCTAATGAAATTTGAAATATTTCTGTCAGAGCCCCTGCTATTTCTACACCAACTTCCCTCAAGGTCCTAGGAAACATCCTGTCTGGCTCCGGAGATTTATCCACTTTTATATTCCATAAAAGTGCTAGTACTTTCTCCTCTTTAATCGTGATAGATTCCATAACTTCCCTACTTGTTTCCGTTACCTTAAACAATTCAATATCCATTTCTTTAGTTAATACCAAAGAAAAGAAATTGTTCAAAATCTCCCCCATCTCTTTCGGCTCCACACAAAGCTGTCAACTCTGATTCTCTAAGGGACCAATTTTATCCCTCACTATCCTTTTGCTATTAATATAACTGCACAAACAACTTCGGATTTATTTTCACTTTACTTGCCAAAGCAACATCGTATCTTCTTTTAGCTTTTCTAATTTATTTCTTAAGATGCTTTTTACATTCTTGATATTCCTCAAACACCTCATTTACTCCATGCTGCCAAGATTTATTATAGATCTCCCTCTATTTCCGAACCAAGTTTCCAATATCCCTTGAAAACGGTGGCGCTCTCAAACTGTTAACCTTTCCTTTCAACCTAACAAGAACGTAAAGATTCTGTACCTTCAAAATTTCACCTTTAAGTGATCTCCATTTCTCTATTACATCCTTCCCATAAAACAAATTGTCCCAATCCACTCCTTCTAAGTCCAGTCGCATCTCCTCAAAGTTAGCTTTTCTCCAATCAAAAATCTCAACCCTGGGTCCAGTCCTATCCTTCTCCATAATTATATTGAAAACTAATGGTATTGTGATCACTGGACCCGAAGTGCTCCCCAACAGATACGTCCATCATCTGACCTATCTCATTCCCTAACAGGAGATCCAACGCTGCCCCTTCTCTAGTCGGTAACTCTATGTATTTCCTCAAAAAACTATCCTGCACACATTTTACAAACTCCAACCATCCAGCCCTTTTACAGAATTGGCTGCAGTCTATGTGTGGAAGATCAAAATCTCCCGCAATCACAACCTTGTGCTTTACTACAAATATCTGCTATCTCCTTACAAATTTGCTCCACCAATTCTCGCTCCCCATTAGGTGGTCTATAATACACCCCTATAAGTGTTACTACATTCTTTTCATTCCTCAATTCCACCCAAATAATTTCCCTAGAAGAGCCCTCTAATCTATCCTTCCAAAGCACCGTTGTAATATTTTCTCGGACAGGCAATGCAACAACTCCTCCTCTTGCCCCTCAGATTCTATTACACCTGAAGCAACGAAATCCAGGAATATTTAGTTGCCAATCACGTCCCTCCTGCAACCATGTTTCACTAATAGCTACAACATCATATTTCCAGGTATCAATCCATGCTCTAAGCTCATCAACCTTTCTTACAATGCTCCTAGCATTAAAATAGATGGATTTAAGAAACTCTCCACCTCTTCCTCTCAGTTTATCCCTAACAATGCGATCAACTTTATTATAATTTTCTTCCTTCTCCCCTACGTCTTCTGTCTGAGCGCTCCCCTTCTCTATCACCTGCCTATCCACCCTCACACACTGTCTACTAGCTTTATCTATTTGTGAACTAACCTCTTCTCCCCTAGTCTCTTTAAATTGTTTCCCAGCCCAAATCATTCCAGTTTAAAGTCTTCCCTGTAGCCTTACCAAATCTCCCCGCTAGGATATTGGACCCCTAGGATTCAAGTGTAACCCATCCTTTTTGTACAGGTCACAACTGACCCAAAAGGGGTCCCAATGATCCAGAAAATTGAATCCCTGCCCCCTGCTCCAGCTACGCACTTATCCTCCACCTCATTCCACTCCTACTCTCACTGTCGCGTGGCACAGGCAGTAATCCTGAGATTACTACATTTGCGGTCATTCTTCTCAACTGCCTTCCTAACTCGTTGTTTTCTCCTTTCAGGACCTCTTCCCTTTTCCTACCTATGTCATCGTTACCTATATGTACCACGACCTCTGGCTCCTCACCCTCCCGCTTCACGATACCTTGGAAGCGATCAGTAACGTCCCGAACCCTAGCACCAGGGAGGCAAACTACAAACGTTTGTACTGTCTGGGTCTCCTGATTGCGTTCACAGAATCGCCTATCTGAACCCCTAACTATCGAGTCCCCTATTACTACTAACTTCCTCTTCCTTTCCCTACCCTTCTGAGCTACCGGGCGGAATCCGTGCCAGAGGCACGGCCCCAGGTAGGGGGTCCCTCCCAACAGTACTCAAACAGGAGTAGTTATTGTCAAGGGGCACAGCCACTGGGGTACTCTCTAGTACCTTACCCTTCCCCTTCCCCCTCCTAACGGTGACCCACCTGTCTGCCTCCCGTGGTCCCGGTGTGACCACGTGCCTGTAACTCCTCTCTATCAACTCCTCACTCTCCCTGACCAGACGAAAGTCATCGAGCTGCAGCTCCACTTCCCTAACACGGTCCCTTAGGAGCTGCAGCTCGGCGCACCTGGCGCAAATGTGGACGTCCGTGAGGTTAGAAGACTCCAGGACTTCCCGCATCCGACACCGAGAACAACAAGCTTCCCTGACACTCATACTTCCCCTTTGCCTCAAATAACTGGAAAAACTGAAACTTAAACCTACCTTGCCTCGCCCGTTTCCACCTAAGCCCGTTGATCCAAAGACCTGAAGTCTTCACTCTGCTCCCGGCTCACTCCTCTGCCCGCAGAACGACGCTGCCCGGTGTTTAAAGCTGTGTCCTTTTTAAATCTTCCCCGCTTCACTGCCCGCCTTCACGCGCCTGCGCAGTCCCGCCTCTCCCAACTCCGATGAGAACAAGAAAAATTCAAGATGGTTCCCACCGCACTCCCGTTCTGATCCTCCGACTTACTTCTTCAAACGAAAACCGATTCAGGATTTCTGCACTTTTTAAAGCTCCGTATGTTTTAAGGCGGCCACCATCAACCCAGTGTCCAAGACAGCAACGTTAACTTGTCTTAACGGTGCCGTCCAGTGGCACGAACGTCACTGACGATTATGTGGTTTGAGCAGCTGGTTATGGATTGCATTGGACACCATCGTCCTGCTACGTTGGACCCTTTCCAGTTCGCGCGATTTCCTCGTGGACAGAGTTTGAAGCACCAAGTTCCCGGGAGTGCTCATAACGGAAGATCTCATCTGGTCCCTTAATACCACCTCCTTGGCCTAGGAAGCGCAGCTGCGTCTCCAATACCTGATGAGATTGAATTGATTGATGCTCCCAATTCTCTTTCTAGCCAACGTGTAGACGTGCAGCATTGAGAGTGTTTTGACCATCTGAATCAGCCGTAGGTATGGAAATTGCAAGGCATCTGACCGCAAGTGTTTGCAAAGAATTGTGAGGACTGCTATGAGAGAGGATCATCGCTGCCTCGCTTCCAGCCATCAGATACTTTAACAACACTTTATATTCCGCCTGTGTAGCTTCCAACCTGATGGCATGAACATCGATTTACCGATCAATTGTCCACACCCCACCCCCACTTCCCCATTCCCTACCCCCTTTTTCCTGTCTCACCTTATCCCCTTTCCGGCCAATCGACTCCCTCTGGAGTTCCTCCACCTTTTCTCTCTTTCCATTGCTTCTGTCCTCTCCTGTTAGATTCCCCCTACTCCAGCCCTCTCTCACTTTCACCTTTCAAATTCACAGCTCTTTACATCACCCCTCGCCCTCTCGGTTACACCTTATCTTTCTCTCTCCCCTCTCCCCACCTTTTAATCGACAACTCATCTCTTTTTTCTCCAGAACTGCTGCAGACTGTCGGCTCCAAACGTCGACTGTACTATTTTGTATAGATGCAATCTGGTCTGCTGAGCACCTCTGGCATTCTGTGCGTGGTCCCTAACAGTACGGCCTGTTGTAAGTCACTTCACTAAATGCAATAAAAGCTGATTAAAATATGAATTAGACCAGGAATACGAACACAGCAAAGCGACGGATCCTGGGATGTATACTCCGGCAAATATTCATCCAGTCTTATTCAATCACTGGACGAGAATGCTAATGGTGTTTCGTTGACTGTGTCTTTAGACATTATACTAAACATAAATTAGCATTGTTAGCAAATATTGAATTATATCAACATTTTTATTCTCTTCTTGGAAAAACAATGGATACATAACTTACCTCGCCAGCGCATTTCTTGCTTATTGACTTTTAGAGCTGCTACAGTCAACTTGCACTCAGACAGTGAATATGAACGTAATGTGAATATTAAGAAGTAAAAATAAATTAACAAGCGGGGAACAGAATATATCTAAAATTGACGTGCTAAAAAGTAAACTTGACAAATTCTGCAGATGCTGGAAATCCAGAGTAACACATATAAAATGCTAGAGGCACTGAGCAATCCAGCCATAATCTATAAGACCATCCTCCTATCGACTTTGGTCTCATCGATATCGAGGAAGTCACAGCAATTTATTCATTAGTCAGTTAGTGTTTGTAGTCTTCAAGAAAGCCAATCATTTTATGATTTCAAATGTTACATCGAAGGTTATATGGTTGCAAATAACGCCGAGGCACGGTAACTGCCAGCCCATTGCCCACCCGGTAACCGACAACAATTTAAAGTAAATATTGTCCGTGGAGTAGCGATGTTGCTGAGGAAAAAAAAGAAACACAAAGCTAAGGCAAGATACACAGTCTTGTTTCAGAGTCTCAGCCCAAACCTTCCATTGTCTTTTTGACTGCACAGATACTGCTCAGAAGCTCCCTTTTCTTTAGCTCCAGGTATCTGTGTAGGAATGATACATGGTGAACAATCCCTCGACTAGACCTTCTGGTCACACAATGTCTCTCAGTGACTCCGCTGGCTAAGATGTTTTCCGTGTTGTCGCTGAGCAGGCATGGTTTGAATTCAGTTACTCAATCTCAATTAATTAAGCAAAGGGGTAGGCAATGAGTTTTCCTTGCGATGTCACCCTCGTGATGACATTTGACTCAGTACACCTGGGATATATTAGCGGGAGGGTGGAAGATAATTTAGGTGGTATATATCTGTAGATGAAGGATTGATATAATGGCACATCCAGTAGAAAACAGACTTATTGATAAGAGATGGCTGTATGAGGAAAAATGATTTGGTAAATATAGTCCCATTTGCAGGCAAAAATAGATAAAAAATGGTTGTATTGAGAAGCATGATATTCAGGGATTGAATACCATGGTAAATAGAAAAAGATCGAAGAGTAAAGAAACGCAAAATATGAAAGGAAGGATCAGCAAATTAGGACAGAATGAACAATGACTCTGCGCACCTACTTGCAATCCTCAAACTCGTTTCTCTCAGAGCCATGACGTTCACTCATTCAGTGCAGTCACGATTGAATTTTATAAAATATTATTCTGTAGTGGATATAGTATTTCGATTGGAAAGTATATTTGAAATATGTTCAGTTATAATCTTATTAAGCTTCACAGTGGATTGAAAGGGCATAATATCCACTTCGTTTTTCTTTACGTTATACCAATATAGTAATCCGTTGTTAGTAGATTCAAATGCTCATAGACATCTGGAATGATGAATTCTTCAAAAACAAATCAAATGAAAATTTGTCCTTCTAATAGCCCATCCACATTTTAGCAGGAAGAGCAATCCACATAACTTTATTTTCTCGGCTTGGAAGATGAACCTAAACTAAACGTCTAATCTTAACTTCCGAGAAAATATTGTAGCATCATCATTCTTGCAATGCGACAGCTTTTCAATTTCCTTAAGGAGAGAAATGAGAGTGCAGTGATGCAGCTCCAGGAGGAGAGTAGTGATAGGAAAGCGAATTTACAAATATTGCTCTTTTCTCGTGCGCACATACTGCACTTCTTTCTTGACATAGGTCACTGGTTTGACTGGTGCTGAACGAGTGGCTACAACAGCTTCCGTTTTGAAGGCGTAGTACACTTACACCCATGTGCGCCAGTGGTGGGTGAATAAACTTGGGAAATCAAAAATAATAAAGAATTTCTTTCCTTTGAGAATGTATTATTTCTACAATGTTCGAGCTGGATTTGTCTGGAAAGTCAGCAGACATGGAATATTGTCTTTCCGATCCTAGGAAATGGCTGGAGAGTCAGGATGAGTGTCATCACCGCGCGGTATCTTCGGTCAGATGGTCTCTTCTCAATCTGGTACTGAAGCAGGTCCATATGTGTCGCTAGACATCAGTGACCAATTTGTTGATGGTAATGGCCCAATCAACAAAAATACCACGATATATCTATGGGGGAGGAATTTCAAAACTCTTAGTTGCAGGTTGAGCCTCAAGCTGGAGAAGTGTGAAGTAGAGCAACACACACAAAATGCTGGAGAAACTCAGCAGGGCAGGAATCAACTATGGAAGAGGGTACAGTCAACATTTCGGGCCGACAACCTTTGGCAGGACTGAAGTGTTTCATGTTGGAAGGAAGTAGATTTATGCAGACTACAAGGCGAATGGCAGGATACCTAGCAGTGTGAAGGATCCACCTTCTTAGATCAGGAATCTTAATGGCTGGATGGGAGATAGAAACGTAGGAGTAGGCTATTCGGCCCTTCGAGACTTCGATCATCCAACTCAGAACCCTGTACCTGTTTTCTCCCCATACCCCCGATCCCTTTAGCAACAAGGGCCATATCTAACTTCCTCTTAAATATAGCCAATGAACCGTTCTCAACTGTTTCCTGTGGCAGAGAATTACACAGATTCACCACTCTCTGTGTGAAGAAGGTTTTCCTCATCTCGGTCCTGAAAGGCTTCCCCTTTATCCTTAAAGTGTGACCCCTCGTTCTGGACTTCCCCAACATCGGAATTCATCTTCCTGCAACTAGCCTGTCCAATCCCTTTGGAATGTTATACGTTTCAATAAGATCCCCTCTCAATCTTCTAAATTCCAGTGAGTATAACCCTAGTCGATCCAGTCTTTCTTCATATGAAAGCCCTGCCATCCAAGGAATCAATCTGGTGAACCTTCTCTGTACTCCCTCTATGGCACGAATGTCTTTCCTCAGATTAGGGGACCAAAACTGCACACAATATTCTGGATGCTGTCTCACCAAGGCCTTGTACAACTGTAGTAGAACCTCCCTGCTCCTGTACCCAAATCCTTTTGCTTTGAATGTCAACATACCATTTGTCTTTTTCACCGCCTGCTGTACCTGCATGCCCACCTTCAATGAGTGGTGTATAATGCTACGCAGGTCTCGTTGCACGTCCCTTTTTCCTAATCGGCCACCGTTCAGATAATAATCTGTTTTCCTGATCTTGCAACCAAAGTGGATAATCTTAAATTTATCCACATTAAATTGCATCTGCCATAAATTTGCCCACTCACCTAACCTATCCAAGTTACCCTGCATTCTCCTCACAGCTAACACCGCCGCCCAGCTTCGTGTCATCCGCAAACTAGAACATACTGCATTTAATTCCCTCGTCTAATTCATTAATATATATTGCAAACAACTGGAATCCCAGCACTGAGCCTTGCGGTAGCCCACTAGTCGCTGCCTGCCATTCTGAAAAGGTCCCGTTTACTCCCACTCTTTGCTTCCTGTCTGCCAACCAATTCTCTATGCACATCAATACCATGCCCCCAATACCGTGTGTTTTAAGTTTGCACACTAACCTCCTGTGTGGGACCTTTTCAAAAGCCTTTTGAAAATATTAATATACCACATCCACTGGCCCTCCCCTATCCACTCTACTAGTGACATCTTCAAAAAATTATTTAAGATTCGTCATACATGATTTTCCTTTCACAAATCCATGCTGACTTTGTCCGATGATTTCACCTCTTTCCAAAAGTGCTGTTATCACATCTTTGATAACCGACTCTAGAATTTTCCCCACCATCGATGTCAGACTAACTGGTCTATAATTCCCCGGTTTCTCTCTCCCTCCTTTTTTAAAAAGTGGGATTACATTAGCCACCCTCCAATCCTCAGGAACTAATCCAGAATCTAAGGAGTTTTGAAAAATTATCATTAATTCATCCACTATTTCTTGGGCTTCATCCTTAAGCACTCTGGGATGCAGACCATCTTGTCCTGGGGAATTATCTGCCTTTAATCCCTTCAATTTACCTAACACCACTTCCCTACTAACATGTATTTCCCTCAGTTCTATCTCACGAGACCCTCAGTCCCTTACTATTTCCGGAACATTATTTATGTCCTCCTTAGTGAAGACAGAACCAAAGTAGTTATTCAATTTGTCTGCCATGTCTTTGTTTCCTATGATCAATTCACTTGTTTCTGACTGTAAAGGACCTACATTTGTCTTGACCAATCTTTTTCTTTTCACATATCTATAAAAGCTTTTACAGTCAGTTTTTATGTTCCCTGCCAGCTTTCTCTCATAATCTTTGATGCCAAAGAGTAGTCGTGGTAACTGTTTGTCAGGTTTGAGGCCGGTGACTAGTGGTGTGCCGTACTGGGTCCAATGTTGTTTGTCCTATTCATTAATGATCTGGATGATGGGGTGGTAAATTGGATTAGTAAGGATGCAGATGATACTACAATAGGTGGCGTTGTGGATAATTAAGTAGGTTTTCAAATTTTGCGGAGAGATTTAGGCCAGTTAGAAGAGTGGGCTGAACGATGGCAGATGGAGTTTAATGCTGATAATTGTGAGGTGCTATATTTTGGTAGTATAATCCAAACAGAGCATACATGGTAAATGCTCGGGCATTGAAGAATACAGTAGAGCAGAGTGATCTACGAATAAAGGTGCATTGTTCTCTGAAGGTGGAATGCCGTGTGGATAGCGTGGTGAAGAAAGCTTTTGGTATGCTGGCCTTTATAAATCAGAGCCTTGAGTATAGGAGTTGGGATGTAATGTTAAAATTGTACAAGGCATTGGTAAGGGCGAATTTAGAGTATTGTGTACAGTTCTGGTCACCGAATTATAGGAAAGATATCAACAAAATAGAGAGTACAGAGAAGAGTTACTAGAATGTTACTTGGATTTCAGCATCTAATTTACAGAGAAAGTTTACACAAGTTAGGTCTTCATTCTTTGGAGCGTAGAAGGTTGAGGGGGGACTAGATAGAGCTATTTAAAATTATGAGGGCGATAGATAGAGTTGATGTGGATAGGCTTTTTCCATTGAGAGTAGGGGAGATTTAAACAACAGGACATGAGTTGAGAGTTAGGGGGCAAAAGTTTAAGGGTAACATGAGGGGGAAATTTCTTTATTCAGTGAGTGGTTGCTGTGTGGAATGAGCTTCCTGTAGAAGTGGTAGAGGCAGATACGGTATTGTCACTTAATGTAAAATTGGATAGGTATATGGACGGGAAAGGAATGGAGGGTTCTGTGCTAAGTATGGGTCAGTGGGGCTAGATGAGAGTCAGCGATCGGCAAGGACTAGAAGGGCCGAGATGGCCTGTTTCCCCGCTGTAATTGTTATATGGTTACATGATTATATTGATCCCTCCATGTTGCCTTCAATGCTGACAGGGTTTTAAGAAGGCGTATGCAGTGTTGATAGATATTTGAACACAAAACGATTGAGATCAAAATCTGGGTAGGAATGTTGCAGCTCAATACAGCCCTGATTAGACCACACTGAGATTATTGCATTAAGTTCCGTTCGTCTCATTATGGAAGAATGTCCAAGTTTAGAAGGTATATGAGGTGATTTACAAGGATGCTGCCTGAGTTAGAGAGCTTGACTTATAGCCCAAGTTTGTACGAGCTCGACCGTTCCCTTTTAGAGTGAAGGAGGTCAGGAGGAGAAATGATAGAAGTGTACAAATTTATAAGAGGCATAGATAGAGTAGTAAGACAGGGTTCATAATTTTAGCTGTTTGCAGTAGAGTATAGGGGAGTGGTCAGAAGTATGTTCTTCACACAGCGTGTAGTTGGTGCATGGACCACCCTGCCAGTGATGGTGGTGAAGGCAAATATATTAGAGTTATTTTACGAAACCATTCGATAGGCATATGCTTGACAGAAAAATTGAGTGTTATGTATGAGGGAAGGATTAGATTGCTCTTAGGGTATGTTAAATATAGGGTAGGTTTGGCACAACATCGTGGGCTGAAGATCTAATACTCTGCGACAATACACTGTGTAATTTGATCATGCTCAACTCTGGCACTTCGGTGAACTAGTAAAATATCTATTGTAATGTATTTATTCAGTTAAGTGTGAATAATTCAGATCATTACACAGCATGGCGCATTAATTAAGTTTTTCATATATAAATAGCTCTCTGTCTTGCAAGAAGGAGCGTCCAGTGAGGACTTCACTGTGAAGAGCTGTTCTTTTCGCTCAGAATATGAGGCAGCCGGTAATCATACAGGTAGAAAACATCTACTACCCTATTCTCGCAATAATTGGTGTTCCTGGTAAGTCTATAAAAGTATTAAATATATTAAATATTACATTTACTCTTTTGTTCTTTGTCTGCTGTTAGATTCACCGGGTTACGCGTCAAATTTCCTGGCCCGCATTAATAAAAGAAAGGAATCCTACAGAAGACTGCATAATTTGGCCATCTAGGATTAAGCAGCATTTATTTTAACAGACTATGATTTAAAACGCAGGACCTGATATGTCATAAAATGCTGACTTCACCTGCCAAAGGATCAGTATTGGATCAAATAGCCGGTTGAAAAATCCATTCGAACTTGTTGGGTGTTTGGACAGAAAAGTTGGTGTTCTGTTGCGAGCACAATTGAAACAACTTTGCTCTCACTTTAATTCAATTGTTTGTATTACAAATTGCGAACAGTTTATTTGCAGTGTAAAGTATTGAATGATTCTTTAGTCAAGTTGGAAGCGTTTTGACTTTTTTCTTCCCAAAATGCGATTCATCACAACAGTGGCGTATTACAGTTGCTTGACAAAAGCACGTACCGCAAACTCTAAGCTTTAATTCAGCATAGAGTTCAGCAATTGTACGTTTCAGTTCTAACTAGCGGATCATATTGAGTCAGTTGTTTTGAAAAAAAAAAATCAGTCTTTAAATTTAGCGTGATCCATATGGCGGGATATATATCAGGGCAGACCGTTTACTAGTTACTCTACGGTTTGGAGAAGAAGACTGCTTTCGCCTTTATAGACTTGTATTTTATTGAAGGAAAAACTCGTGAACGTGTACATTACCTATGGTGATCAATATCTGTTCACCCTATAATACTAAATAACTCTTAAGTACTGGCAATATTGGCAGTGTAGAAATCATATTAGTAAAAGATCCATTCTTGCCATTTGTTGAGCCTAAAGGTAAATCTTAAAAAGACAAAGCATTATTCAGGGGCTGAAGAGGAATATTTATGACGAAATCTTCTTTGTCGTTTTACAGCTAACGTGATTACAGTTCTGATTCTAAGTCGTGGAAATTGCGGCCTATCGAAATGCATCACCCGTTACTTGGTCTTCATGGCAGTGGCAGATCTTATGGTGCTGATATCTGAAGTGATTCTGTATGAGATAAGAGATGGCTATTTTCCATATTCATTTCTGAATTACACTCCAGTCTGCAGCAATAATCTCGCCCTGTTGTTCTTTTCCATTGATTGTTCCGTTTGGTTAACAGTGACTTTCACTTTTGACCGGTTTATTGCTATCAGCTGTCAATCACTGCGAACGAAATACTGCACGGAAAGGAATGCATCCATTCTCATTGCAATTGTGTGTTTCTTCAGAATCCTCGAAAACATTCCGATGTACTTCGCTTATGAACCACGGGAAATAGTCGATGGTTTGCCATGGTCCTGTTATATAAAGTCGAGCTTCTATACTGCGTCAATGTGGGTCACATTTTCATTTCTGTAAACCATTTTATGTCCATTTGCACCTTTTATTTTGATTGCGCTGCTTAATTCTCTGACAATCAGACACATCATACAGGCCAACAGAGTGAGGAACAAACTCCGTGGAAAAGACAATTCCACAAGACTCACCGATGCAGAAATTGATAATCGCAGAAAATCCATCATATTACTGCTGGCGATCTCTGGCCGTTTTATAATCCTATGGATGGTTCTTTTCATATGTTACCTATTTGTGTATTTTACAGATACTCAGTTTTTAGAAGAAAATTATAATGACCCTTTCCCAATTGCCGAGCACTCCGGCTATGTGCTGAGGTGTTTAAGTGCTTGCACTAATACTTTTATTTACGCAGTGTCTCAAGGGAAATTCAGAGAGGAATTAAAGAATATGATTAAGCGTGTACTACCTGTATTTACCAGTTCAAAAGAAAATAAACAAAACAAAATCAATAACATCTAAATCCTTGCATGTCTTCTTACTTATCTGAAGTTATTTATTCGTAGCGGCTGCATGGTGATCAAAAGCAAATATTGACTGCCAAGAGAGTGGCAAGAGACTGCTGGGAGAGTGCAGTACCAGAGGGCATAGTTTAAGAATAACGGGTAGGTCATTTAGGACAGAGTTAAGGAAAGCTTTCTTCTCCCAGAGAGTTGCGGGGGTGCGGAATGCACTGCCTCAAAAGGCAGCGGAGGCCAATTCTCTGGGTGCATTCAAGAAGGAGCTAGATAGGTATCTTATGGATAGGGGAATCAAGGGATATGGGGACAAGGCATGGAACGGGTATTGACAGTAGATAATCAGCCATGATCTCAGAATGGCGGTGCAGGCTCGAAGGGCCGAATGGTCTACTTCTGCACCTATTGTCTATTGTCTAGATATAGGGAATTGGACATTACTTAACATAGCACAAAAGAGCACCCGTTTGAGTTCTAAGAACATTATCAATCTATTGATATAAATGTCATGTTTAATTCAGATCTGGAATAAGTTCTCTGGGACGAGATTCTTTGATATTCATTTGAGCAAACCATTTATGACCTCTACATAGTTATGAAGGTCACTTCCATATGTAAGTGGCAAAGAAACGTTTCAATAAGTCAAATACTTCAGAAATGCCTAAATTGCAAAAACAGAAGTGCCAACACAACTTTCGTAATCTCAAATCAAAAATATTGCACAGCATAATTTTGGAAGTTCGAGTACGGCGATCAACACATTGAGAGATAATTTGCACATTTGAATTGCACCATGAATTAAACAAAAATACATCATAATTCAGTGACATGAGGGGGATGCATATCATTATTGCTGTGTGTCCTGGTACATGTTATATTTAATACTATAAAATGTGCCTTTAAGGCTATAAGTGTGCGGTTTAAGAATACTAATTTGGTAAACATATGTGACGATAAGCAAACCGCAGTTTCTCTCCGGATATGTGTATAATGCTACAGACAGAATGCAGATTCTGTCCCCTCCTTGTAATCAGTGGTGTTCCCGGTAAGCAGTTTAGCAAATGATATCGCTGCAGTACTTTTATGTGTGTTCACTTGCTTCAATTATTGAACTAAGAGCAAAGGTTTCTGTAAACGACCAATAGCTGACAACAAACTGTGGCATTTTTTTAAACAGTTGCCATGCTTTGCCTATATTAACCGCATTTCAGGGGTTGAAATAATTTAAAAATTTGCCTGAGCTGTGTTTATCTTGCTTCCTAATTTCACAAACATAATGCATGTCAGAAATGTCAATTTGTTAAGAAAAAAGTGTTGAAGAAATCGCTGACGTGTCGTGCACTGTTAAAGGATAGCGTTCGGTCCTAGCAAAAAACAATATTTTAATTGTCATGTCTTTGGTAACTGTCATTTTTACTATTTTCTAAACCACATGGTAACATGTTCGCACCATACTGTAACTATCCCTTCGTTGTTTCTGCTATTGTATCATATATGTAAAATCATAGTAATCCTGGTGAATACTCTCGACCCGAAATATTGAACATCTTTTCCTTTCTAAGATTCAGCCTGAATTGCTGGTTTCCTCCAGCATCGTGTCCATGTTACTCTACGTCTCTAGTCTTTCGAGAATATCTGATGTTTATTCTGTTTAGGAAGGAAAATATGAGATATAAAAACAAGCTAGCAAACATTAGGGTACATAAGTCACCGGGGATAGTAGAACTTCACCCTAGGATACTCAAGGACGTAGAAATAGAAATTGTGGAGGCATTATTAACGATCTTTCAAAAAATGATTGCACTCTGATGTGGTGCAAGGGGACTGGAAAATTGCAAACGTCGCTACACTCGTTAAGGAAAAAGGAAGGCTGCAGAAAGGAAGTTCTAGACCAGTTAGCCTGACCGCAATGGTTAGGACGATATTACAGTCAATTGCTAAGCAGGAGGTTATGCAGTACTTGGTGACACATGACAGGGTAGGACAAAGTCAGCATGGTTTTCTTAAGGGAGAACTTTGCCAGTCGACCTGTTGGAGTTCTTTGAGGAGGCAGCACGTAGAGCAGATAAAAGGATGCAGTGGATGTTTTATATTTGGACTTTCAGAAGTCTGTGGGCAAGGTTCGACACAGGAGGTTGCTTATCACGTTAAGGGCTCATGGCATTATAAGAAAGTTACTTGCATGGTTAGAGCACTGGCTGATTTGTAGGGTTCAGATAGTGGGAATAAGAAGAACATTTTCTGTTTGGCTGCCAGTGCCTAGTGTTCTTCAAGGGCTGGTGTGCTACAGTTCATTTTTGTGTCTATCTATCAATTATTTAGAAGATGGAATAGATGGCTTTATTTCCATGTTTGCAGATGATACGAAGATTGGTGGGAATTGAGGAAATAGGTAGGCTGCAGAAGGACCTCGACAGATTAGGAAAGTGACAAATGTTGAAAAATGCATTGTCATGTACTTTGATGGTATAAATAACTGTGCAGACTATTTTCTAAATGTGGAGAAAATACAAAAACCGGAGATTCAAAAGGACTTGGGTGTCCCATTGCAGTACGACCTAAAGTTATCTTTCAGGAAGAGTCATTTTTGAGAAAGCAAATGCAATGTTGGCATTGTTTTCAAGAGGTGTAGCATTACAAGAGCAGGAATTTGACGCAGAAGCTTTATAAGACACTGGTGAGGCCCCACCTTGATTATTATTATCTGTTTTGTGCTCCTCATCTAGCAAACGATGTGCTGACATTGGAGACGGATCAAAGAAGGTTCACAAGGATAAGTCCGGAAATGAAAGTGGGATTATACGAGAAAAGTTTGATTGCTCTGATCTGTATTCGCTGGGATTTAGAAGGGTGAGGGGGGATGTCATTGAAACCTTTCGAATGCTGAAAGGCCTTGGAATCGTAGATGTGAAAATAATGTTACCCATGGGGGGGGGGGAAATCTTGGTTAAGAGAGCACAGCCTCAGCAGAGAGGGGTGTTCATTTAAAATAGTGATGCGGGAAATTTCTTCACCCAGAACGTGGTGATCCTGTGAAATTTATTACCACAGGCAGTTGTGGAAGCTAGGCCGTTGGGTGTATTTGGAGCTTACTCGATGGTCCAGCTCTGCTACGATGCCTTATGGTCTTTTGGTCTTATTCTGCTAGATTTCTTAAACAATTATTCAAATTTCAGATAACTAGTTCTACTGGTGGCAACGTACTGAAACCAGCACAGGAACGTTTGCGAAGATCTACTTACTTTGATGTATTTCTGGACATTAAAATTCGAGAATAGTAGCAGATATGGGTATAACCAGCTACTACCGAAAAAGTTTGATAGAACATGCTAAGAAACAGAAAGATAAAGGAACCCTTCGTGTTTGCATAATATTTGCACATCGTCGAAGCCGACGATTTTCAGTGTAATTAAAAACGTTGTGCTGCTTCCAGAAGACATCACCGTTCTAATGCTATACGACTGGAAACTTTACACAGAAAATTCGCTTCTTATGTTTCACAGCAGATTCAGTGGAGACCCGAATATAGTGTATGACTATTATGACTATTTAAAATTTATTTCCTCATCAATCACCGTCTTTAATGTAAGTAAGTTTTGCCCTATCAATGACGTGTCACATTTACTCTCAGTAAAGGAACCAAAATTGGCTAATCATCAAGTAAGTATTCGTGCAGTGAAGTTGAGAAAATACATTGTAAATTCTCTTATCGTTTCCTTTGTAAAAAATAGTGCTTCTCACATTACTGTAATCATAGAAACATAGAAAACCTGCAGCACAGTACAGACCCTTCGGTCCACAAAGTTGTGCTGAACATGTCCCTATCTTAGAAATTACTAGGCTTACCCATAGCCATCTATTTTTCTAAGGTCCGTGTACCTATCCACAAGGCCTTTAAAAGTATCGTATCCGCCTCCACCACCGTTGCCGGCAGACCATTCCACGTATTCACACTGTTTGAGTTTAAAAACATTACCCCTGACAAGTCCGCTTTATCTACTCCCAAGCACGTTAAACCTTTGTCCTCTTGTGGCAACCATTTCAGCCCTGGGTGAAAGCCTCTGAATATCCACACGACCAATGCCTCTCATCATCTTATACACCTCTATCAGGTAACTTCTCATCTTCCGTCTCTCCAAGGAGAAAAGGCTGAGTTCAATCAACCTATTCTGATTTCATGATCCCCAATCCAGGCAATAGTTTTGCAAATCTCCTCAGCACCCTTTGTATGGCTTGCACATCCTTCCTTTAGTGAGGCGACCAGAACTGAGCACAGAACTCCAAGTGGGGTCTAACCAGGGTCCGATATAGCTGCAAAATTACCACTCGGCTCCCAAATTCAATTCCACGATTGATGAAGGCCAATACACAGTACGCCTTCGTAACCACAAAGTCAACATGTCCAGCTGCTTTGAGGTCCTATGGACTCGGACCCCAAGATCCCTCTGATACTCCACACTGCCAAGAGTCTTACAGTTCATACTATATTCTGCCATCATATTTGACCCAATCAAAATGAACCACTTTACACTTACCTGGGGTGTACTCCATCTGCCACTTTTCAGCCCAGTTTTGCATCCTATCAATATCCCGCTGTAACCTCTGACAGCCCTCCACACGATCCACAACACCTCCAACCTTTGTGTCATCAGCAAACTTACTAACCCATCCCTGAACTTCCTCATCCAGGTCATTTATAAAAATAACAAAGAGAAGGGTCCCAGAATACATCCCGGAGGCACACCACTGCTCACCGATCTCCATGCAGAATAGGACCCGTCTACAACCACTCTTTGCGATCTGTGGGCAAGCCAGTTTTGAATCCACAAAGCAATGTCCCCTTGGATCCCACACCTCCTTGCTTTCTCAATAAGCCTTGCATGGGTTACATTAACGAATGATTGTTGAAATCCATATTCACTGCATCTACTGTTGTTCCTTCATCAATGTGCTTAGTCACATCCTCAAAATATTCAATCAGGCTCGTAAGGCAGGACCTGCCCTTGAAACACATATCAACAATCATATTATACCTCTCCAAATGTTCATAAATCCAGCATTTCAGGATCTTCTCCATCAACGTACCAAACCACTAATTATAGCCCAGGTCTATAATTTGCTGGGCTATCTGTACCCCCTTTCTTGAATATAGTAACAACTTCCCTAACCCTCCAATCCTCTGGAGCCTCTCCCGTCCCCATTAATGATGCAAAGATCATCGCCAGAGACTCAGCAATCTCCTCCCTCACCTCATAGAGTAGCCTAGGGTACATTTCATCCGGTCTTGGCGACGTATCCAACTTGATGCTTTGCAAAAGCTCCAGCACATCCTCTATATTAATATCTACATGTTCAAGCTTTTCAGTCTTAGGCAAGTCATCACTACAATCACCAAGATTCTTTTCCATAGTGAATACTGAATTAAAGTACTCATTAAGTACCTCTTCTCTTTCGTCCAGTTCCATACATACTTTCCCATTGTCACATTTAATGGGTCTTGTTCTTTCACGTCTATCCTCTTGCCTTCACATACTAGTAGAATGCCTTGGGGATTTCCTTAATCCTGCCCGCGAAGGCCTTCTCACTGCCCATTCTGGCTCTCTTAATTTCCTGTTTAAGCTCCTTCCTAGTAGCCTTATAATCTCCTAGATCTCTAACATTACCAAAATTTCTGAACCTTTTGTAAGCTTTTCTTTCCTTCCTGACTAGGTTCATTACAGCATTTGTACACCGCTGTTCTTTTACCCTACCATAACTTCTCTGTCTCATTGGAACGTACCAAGCCAGAGAGCTGCACAAATATCCCCTGAACATTTGCTACATCCCTTCCTTACATTTCTATGAGACACTTGTTTCCAAGTTAAGCTTCCAATTTTCTGCCTTGATGGCCTATAATTCCCTTTACTCCAATTAAACATTTTTTCTAACGTGTCTGTTCCTACCTCTCTCCAATGCTATTGTAATGGATATAGAAATGTGATCACTATTTCCAAAATGCTCTCCCACTAAGATATCGTACACCTGACCAGGTTCATTTCCAAACAGCAATTCAAGTACAGCCTCTCCTCTTGTATGCATATCTACATATTGTGTCAAGAATCCTTCCTGAACACACCTAACAAACTCCACCTCATCTAAATCCCTTGCCAAGGGAGATGCCAATCGATACTTGGGATGTAAAATCTCCCATCAAGACAACTCTGTTGCTTTTACACCTTTCCAGTATGTGTTTCCCTATCTGCTCTTCAATATACCTGTTACTATTGGGCGGCCTATAAAAACACCCAGTCAGGTTATTGACCCCTTCCTACTCCTAACCTCCACCCACAGACTCTGTAGACAATCCCTCCATGGCGTCCATTTTTCTGCAGCCGTGACACTATGTCTGATCAACAGTGCTACGCCCCCACCACTTTTGCCTCCCTCCCTGTCCTTTCTGAAACATATTAAACCCGACACTTGAAATAACCATTCCTATCCCTGAGCCATCAACGTCTCTGTAATAACCACCACATCATATATCCCAGTACAGATCCACGCTCTACGCTCATCTGTATTTTTATCCATGCTCCTTGTGTTAAAATAGACACATCTCAAACCTTCGGTCTGAGCTCCTCCCTTCTCGGTCAGCTGCCTATCCTCCATCTCGCGGTGTCTACAAGGTTTCTCTATTTGTGAGCGTGCTTCCTCTTCCCCAGTCTCTTTAGTGCGGTTCTCACTCCCCAACAATTCTAGTTTAAACTCTTCCCAGTAGCCTTAACAAATCTCCCCCCCCCCCCAGGATATTGGTCCCCCTGGAATTCAGGTGCAACCCGTCCTTTTTGTATAGGTCAAACCAGTCCCAAAAGTGGTCCCAATGATACAGAATTCTGAATCCCTGCCCCTGCTCCAATCAAAATAAAGTAATCAGTTCGTCAGTTCGAGATGCCGGAGGATACTTTTATCAAAACTAATGTAAGGTTGAAGCAAAATAAATGCAGTTTCTCCCAATATTGTTGGAAAACAAGCAGTTAAATTGTTGCATAGGGATTTTTCACAGATGCGTATTAAAATAATATTTCCATTTCTCTGTTCGTTGAGCTTAAGGTTCCCAAACAACTTGTTCAGAATGTGCTGGATTTGACCATAGACGATTTCACCTGTGTAGGGTTTAATTTTTGCTCCCCTCCACGGATGCTACTTGACATGTTATGTTCCTCCAGCAATTGGCATGTAATAGTCAAATTTTGCATCAACTGCAGAATATCGTGTGTCCACCTGCATTCTCATCAAGTTTAGCCTCTGTTACGGGCAAACTTAGTTGTTGCCGTGATATTGCTATATAAGACATTGTACCGACTGTACCTCTCAAGAAAAGAAATCAGAGATAAATATTGAGACTTTAGTCAAGACAGCATATTCAGGTAAACTAATATTTGTGAATTACATATCAGTTTACTTGAATAATTCAGTTAAACGCCTCCATTACTCAACTCGACAAATACTGGAAGAATTGTTCACTTCTCTGTGTTTCGATTGGCTGACAAATAATATGTTGTTTTTCTGTCGATGTAATAAGAACTTTCTGGAGATATGTATCGTTTCATTACTGATGAAAAGTTAGAGCGATCTCATTGCATGAAATGTCGCAGCACATTTAATTTATAGATATGCATTTTTAAATGAAGAATTAGTATGAACATATTTGACTATGGGGGGTTACTGACGGCTATTGACCACTATAATAGCTGGTGAACACAAAAGAATATATGGCAGTCAGCCTGCCACAGCGTGATATTCGACAAACGGGTGTAAAAATTTGGATATTTTCCTACGGCGTCGGAACATATATAATTGAGTTAGACTATACGACAGGAATTGCCCAGAAGAAAACGACAATGATAAATTGGCATCAGACTTGAAAATAAAACGTGATAGTGCAGTAATTTTAAGTTCGCGATATGGATAATAGGCGATTTCCTTTCTGTATTTTTAATTTAATTCGTGTATTAGACGTGGAAATTTCCGTGTGAATGAGTGGCGAAACAAATCGTGATAGTACGAGGACTTAAGTAATATTTCCCGCTGAGCAGCAAATTTGGCAACAATCTTCATCTTGTCGACTAGTAACAGCGTTCTCTTTAGATGCCTCATCCGGAAGTTAATATAAATGGCAGCAGCTGACCAGATGTACCTGATAGTTGAATCTCTACTTTATCACGTAAAGGAGGCGTACGTTCCACAGTCGTTCCTCAGTTATACTCCCATCTGCTGTCTTAATATAACCGTAGCTTATTTGTCCATCGACTGATCCTTTTGGTTAAATGTCGCATTTATTTTTGATCGATAGTTGCTAATTGTTACCAGACATTACGAACAAAATATTGCACGATAACGATTACACCAAAGCTTATAACAATCGTTTACTTGCTAAGCATTTTAAAAAAAAATCCCGTCAACTTTGTTTTTGAGCGGCAGGAAATAACTGGCAAGGGGCCATGTGGCTGTTATGTAAAATCAAGCTTTTACATCTCACATATGCGGACTACGTATATGTGGTTAGAAACTGTCTTGAAGCCATTTCTACCTCTCGTGTTGATTATCCTACTCAGTACATTGACGATAAAGCATATTATACTGACCCACAGTCACTAGTAAACTGCAGAAAATTAACAGTGAAAATGGACTGGCTGATAAAGTAATCAAAAAACGACGAAAATAAAGCATTCTATTATCGCAATTTCTGGCAATGTTATACTGGTGTGGATGGAATATTTTGCATGTGTCAGCTATGTAAAATTTACTGACTAACAATTGCTGACATTAAATGATTCATTTATTACTCTAGAATAAAGTGGCTGCATGTTAAGCTATTTGAGTACTTGTACGAAAACCTTTATTTATGTCTTATCTCAGAGAAATTTCAAACAGGAATGGAGCGATATGGTAAAACGTCCTCTTACTGTTAAGCTATTCAAGTAAGCTATCAGAATATATTTGCAGAAATTTTAGTGGCATATCGATAGAAAATTATTTAACTGCTTAATAGAATTAGACATTCAGATAACCGAAAAATAACAAGTAACATTCTGCATAAGACCATAAGGCATAGAAGCAGAATTAGGCCATTCAGCCTATTATGCATTGTGCATATATGAATTGAAGCATTTTCATTTTTCGTTAGAGTGACAAGAACTTTAGTAAATATGAAATAATGGATACCGCTGTGTTGAATTGGAAACACTAAAAAAAATACATATGGCAACTAAACATGCAGATTTCAATTAAAGTGACCGAAGAACAAGTATCAGTTTCTAGGATCCACCGAATTTATTACTGTGATTGCTCATTAATGAGTATATCAGCAAAATGTGAATACTCAAAATCGGGTATCACTCTGGAGAAAGAAAAAGAGCAGCATTTTTCTTGAAGGACATCGTATCACGGGTAGAAAAGGTTAGGAGCCGTACAAGATACGAGCACAAGGGACTATAAGATAATGAGCAGAATTAGGCCATTCAGTCTATCTAACCTACTCCGCCTTCGATCCTGGCGGTATGGAAGCGTAGAGGTTCACGACACACTATTCGAAGGCTAGCTGTAAGATAGGGCATTCAATTCCCACCGCTATTCTCCTCGTCTGTTAATGTTTGAGAGGACACTAGTACAGTATAGACTATTCCATCCAAGATGCTGTGCAGACCTTTTACCTTTCTATAAGATGAATCTAAGCATTTTATTCTACACCGCCTTGCAATTTTTTATCAAACGTATTGCTATCTAAGACGGTCTTAAATGCCCCTAATTCACCTGCCTTTCGCACCACGCTTGGAAACGCATTTCACAATAACACCACTTGCTGTGTGTAAAAAAAAACTTCTGACATCTACTCCTGTACATTTCTCCAATCACATTAAAATCATGCCCACTTTATTACCCATTTCCGGCACGGGAAAACGTCTCTGGTTATCCACTCGATCTATGCCTCTTCTCATACAGCACTATCGAGTCACCTCTTATCCCCCTACGCACCAAAAAGATAAGACAGTCTCGTTCACCCCATCCGTATAAGACATGCTTTCTATTCCAGGCAGAATCCTTCTTACTGTCTTCTGTTTCCCATGTAAATTATTCACATCTCTTTTCTCAGGCAGTTCCGGTATTTTCCCACATTTAAAAGACTTCGATTAGTGTGAGTTGTGAGAATGGTATGTTGGCAGCAACTTAATGGGGACTACTCAACACAACCCTCACTGATCCGAATTGACATAAACGTCGCTCTTCACTGAAAGATTCTGTGCACAATTGACAAATAAAACTAATCTAATATTTTCTCAACTTCATTCTCCTTTCATTTCCCCATAACCTTTGACCACTTTACTATTCAAGAAGCAATGGGTATCTCCTTTGAGAAAATTGTCAATGATTTAGCTTCTTGGATCATTCGTGTCGATGTATTCTTGAGATTCACCACCTGATAAAAATTCCTCCACATTGCTGTTCTAAAGGGATATTAGAACACCTTAGTCAGGTCCTGGGAATTTATCCACTCAAATTTTCCACAAGGCAGCAAATACCTAAATATATACGGGTGGCTGGGAGCTGATCGCAAGTTTCCTACTGAGTATGCGCTGAAGGCTGGACAGACCACAACTATCCAGGCTGCTGATTCTGCTGTAGCATCCACGCCACCAAGCAAACTGATCTGGAAGAATCAAAAAGCTTGGCGCACAGGGGCAGACGTGAAAGAAACTCTCAGGAATTCTCGGGGAAAGGAAGAGGCTGAGAGAACTACAATATTTACCATTACTCCAGCAGAGGAAGAGGAAGCTGAGATGAAAGATGAAGACCTTTTCTAGCAACAAGAGATCCAAGAGCAGCTAACAGAAGTACTTCAGTAATGGGATCAGCACTTTCCAAGACCAATTCTTGCTGCCTATGTTAAACTTTTAATATTTAGAAATACAAAATATTTTTGTATTTCGTATTTTTGCTATTTTCTTTTCCTTTTCTACACATGAAATGGTTCAGGCCTTGTTTATTTATACTATTACTGAGCATTTTAAGAACATTGCAAAGACTAGAATTTAACAAACCTTAATGTGAATGACTTCTTAAAGCTACAGAACATGTTCATTGGAGCCTGATTACAGATAAAACCAATAATAAGTAACTTGTACATTTGAGTAAACCAACGCCATCTTGGGGAGTTAGCAAGTGCGAACTAGACATTGAATTAAAATCTACAGCAGGAAACGGGTGAAAAGGCATTTTTCTGTAGACTTTCAATTTTACAAATAGAACAGCAGATTAGTCTTAATAGACAATAGACAATAGGTGCAGAAGTAGACCATTCGGCCCTTCGAGCTTGCAGCGCCAATCTGAGATCATGGCTGATCATCTACTATCACTACCCTGTTCCTGTCTTGTCCTATCCCCTCATTCCCCTATCCATAAGATACCTATCTAGCTCCTTCTTGAAAGCATCCAGCGAATTGGCCTCTACTGCCTTCCGAGGCAGTGCATTCCAGACACCCACAACTCTCTGGGAGAAGATGTTTTTCCTTAACTCTGTCCTAAATGACCTACCCCTTATTCTTAAACCATGCCCTCTGGTATTGGACTCTCCCAGGATCTGGAACATATTTCCTGCCTCTATCTTGTCCAATCCCATAATAATCTTAAATGTTGCAATCAGATCCCCTCTCAATCTCCTTAATTCCTCTCTGTGTCAGAAAGTCCGGACATCCCAGGAATTAACCTCGTGAATCTACGCTGCACTTCCTCTGCAGCCAGGATGTCCATCCTTAACCCTCGAGAGCAAAACTGTACACAATACTCCAGGTGTGGTCTCACCAGGGTCCTGTACAAATGCAAAAGGATTTCCTTGCTCTTGTACTCAATTCCCTTTCTAATAAAGGCCAACATTTCATTAGCCTTCTTCACTGCCTGCTGCACTTGCTCATTCACTTTCAGTGACTGATGAACAAGGACTCCTAGATCTCTTTGTATTTCTCCCTTACCTAACTCTACACCGTTCAGATAATAATCTGCCTTCCTGTTCTTACTCCCAAAGTGGATAACCTCACAGTTATTCACATTAAACGTCATCTGCCAGGTATCTGCCCACTCACTCAACCTATCCAAGTCACCCTGAATTCTCCTAACATCCTCATCAAATGTCACACTGCCACCCAGTTTAGTATCATCAGCAAACTTGCTGATGTTATTCTCAATGCCTTTATTTAAATCGTTGATGTAAAGCGTAAATTGCTGTGGTCCCAATACCAAGCCCTGTGGCACTCCACTAGTCACTACCTGCCATTCCGAGAAACACCCATGCACCGTTACCATTTGTTTTCTATCTGCCAACCTGTTTTCTATCCATGTCAGTAACTTCCCCCCCCCCCCCCCAATGCCATGAGCTCTGCTTTTACCCACCAATCTCTTATGTGGGACCTTATCAAATGCTTTCTGAAAATCGGGGTACACTACATCCAGTGATTCTCCCTTGTTTAACTTCCTGGTTACATCCCCGAAAAACTCCAATAGATTAGTCAAGCATGATTTGCCCTTGGTAAATCCATGCCGGCTCGGCCCAATCCTATCACTGCTATCTAGATATGCCACTATGTCATCTTTAATAATGGACTCTAGCATCTTCCCCACTACTGATTTTAGGTTGACAGGACGATAGTTCTCTGTTTTCTCCCTTAAAAAGTGGGACAACATTTGCCGTTCTCCAATCCTCAGGAACTGATCCTGAATCTAAGGAACATTGCAAAATGATTACCAGTGCATCCGCAATTTCCAGGGCCACCTCCTTTAGTACCCTAGGATACAGACCATCTGGATTTGTCAGCCTTCAGTCCCATCAGTCTATTCATCACCGTTTCCTTCGTAATGTCAATCTGTTTCATTTCCTCTGTTACGCTATGTCATTGGCCCATCTATACATCTGGGAGATTGCTTGTGTCTTCCCTAGTGAAGACAGATCTAAAGTACTTATTAAATTCTTCTGCCATTTCTCTGTTTCCCATAACAATTTCACCCAATTCATTCTTCAACGGCCCAGCATTGTTCTTAACTATTTTCTTTCTCTTCACATACCAAAAATGCTTTTGCTATCCTCCTTTATATTCCTGGTTAGCTTGCGTTCGTACCTCATTTTTTCTTCCCGTATTGCCTTTTTAGTTAAGTTCTGTTGTTCCTTAAAAATTTCCCAATCATCTGTCCTCCCACTTACCTTAGCTCTGTCATACTTCCTTTTTTTTTTAATGCTATGCAATCCCTGACTTTCTTTGTCAACCACTGTGGCCCCTTTCCCCCCATTGAATCGTTCCTACTCCGGGGATGAACTGATTTTGCACTTTGTGCATTGTTCCCAAGAATACCTGCCATTGCTGTTCCACTGTCTTTTCTGCTAGGATATCCGTCCATTTAACTTTGGCCAGCTCCTCCCTCATGGCTCCATAGTCTCCATTGTTCAACTGCAACACTGATACCACCGATCTGCCCTTATTCGTCTCAAATTGCAGATAAAAACTTATCATATTATGGTCAGTACCTCCTAATGGCTCCTTTACTTCAAGATCGCTTATCAAATCCTATTCATTACACAACACTATATCCAGAATAGCCTTGTCCCTGGTCGGCTCTCGTGCAAGCTGTTCCAAATATGCATCCCGTAGGCACTCTACAAACTCCCTATCCTGGGGTCCAGCACCAACCTGATTCTGGCAGTTCACCCGCATGTTGAAATCCCCCATAACTACTGCGACATTACCTTTGCCACATGCCAGTGTTAACTCCCTATTCAACTTGCACCCAATATCCATGCTACTGTTTAGTGGCCTGTAGGCAACACCCATTAGGGTCTTTTTGTCCTCACTATTCCTCAGTTCTATCCACACAGACTCTACTTCTCCTGATCCTATGTCCCCCCTTGCAAAGGACTGAATCTCATTCCTCACCAATAGGGCCACCTACCCGCCTCTGCCCACATTTCTGTCCCTACGATAGCACGGATACCGATGCACATTCATTTCCCAGGTCTGATCTTCCTGCAACCATGTCTCCGTTATCCCAACAACATCATAGTTACCCATTCGCACCTGACCTTCAAGCTCATCCGCCGTATTTCTGACACTTCCTGCATTCAGATATAGAATTTGTAGCCCATTTACCCTCTCTCTGTTTAAATCGTAGCCTATTGTGCTTAACCCAGCTCCCCGAACTCCCTTCGGGCTATACGCACCTTGAATTTTGTTGTCCTTTCTAAATTTACGTATTCTTTCAGCACATTTATCTACATGTTCCATCAGACCATCCCTCTGTACATGTGTCCTCCTTATCTTTTGTTCCGCCTCACCTTTCTCTACAACACACTTAATATTCCGGAACCGTGTAGTCCCCGCCTGTTCTTTATTCTTCATCTTGCTATCCTCTCTCGAATTCAGGATCCCTGCCCCCTGCAAATTTGGTTTAACTGCCCCCCCACCCGAGAAGCACTAGCAAACTTTCCTGCAAGAATGTTAGTACCGCTCCAGTTCAGGTGCAAACCGTCCCGTCGGAACAGATGTCACCTTCCCTGGAACAAAGCTCAATTATCTAAAAACCTGAAGTCCTCCCTCCTGCACCATCCTCTCAGCCACGTATTAATCTGTATAATCCTTCTGTTCCTTGCTTCACTCGCACGTGGCACAGGTAGCAATCCTGAGATTGTTACCCTAGAGGTCCGGCCCTTCAGCTTCGCCCCTAACTCCCTGAACTCACTACGCAGGGCCCCCTCACTCATCCTACCCAGGTCGTTGGTCCCTACATGGACCACATGTGGGTTCTTGCCCTCTCTCTCGAGAATAACCTGCACCCAATCTGAAATGTCCCAGACCCCGGCACCAGCGAGTCAACATACCATCCGAGACTCCCAATCTTCCCCACAAAATCTCCTATCCACCCCTCTGACTATAGAATCCCCTATCACTACCGCTCTTTTATCTTCCCTCCTCCCCTTCCTAGTCGAGGGTCCAACCTCAGTGTCAAGAGACAGGACCACTGCAACTTATTCCTGGTAGGTCATCCCCACCATCATGTCTTCACTTTAAATAGCTAATGTTAGGTTGGCCAAAATGCACCACAAAAAAACTTTGTAAAATTGTTTGTAATGAACCCTTTTAGTGGAGGGGAATATGAAACAAAGATGGGTGGAGGAGCTGGTAGTGTTGAGGAAACAGAGAGTCCGCAGAGAGACTTAGACAGCTTAGGGGAATGAGGAAACAAGTGGCAAGCGAAATACAATGTTGGAAAGTGTATGGACATGCACTTTGGTGGAAGAAACAAACGAAACGGGCAGACTATTATTTAGATGAGGAAAGAATTCAAAATGCAAAGATGCAAAAGGACTTGGGAGTCCTTGTGCAAAATGTTCTTAGGGTTAACCTTCAGGTTCAATCAGTTATTAAAAAAAAGAATATACAATTTTAGCGTTCATTTCTGGAGGTATAGAGTATAAGTGCAGGGATGTGATGTTGACGTTCTATGGGGCATTCGTGACACTACACTTGGAGTATTGAGTGCAATTTTGGTTTCCTTATTTTAAAAAGGATATACTGACATTGGAGAGGGTTCAGAGAAGATTCACGAGAATGATTCCAGGAATGAAATGGTCACCATATGAGGAACGTCAGGCAGCTCGTGGGCTGTATTCCCTGGATTTCGGAAGAATGAGGGGGGATCTGAAAGAAACATTCAGAATGTTAAAAAGCCTGAACAAATTGGATATGGCAAAGTTATTTCCCATGGTACGGGATTCTAGGACAAGATTGCTTGACTTCAGGATTGAAAGATGTCCTTTTAGAAATGAGATGCGGAGAAATTCCTTTAGTCAGAGCGTGGTAAATTCGTGGAATTTGTTGCCACGGGCGGCTGTGGAGGCCAAATCATTGGGTGTATTTAGGGCAGAGGTAGATAGGTTTTTGATTAGCCAGCGCATCAAAGGGTAAAGGGTGAAAACAGGGGAGCTGGGTCACTGGAGTAATTGGATCAACCCATGGTTGAATGGCGAAGCAGAGTCGTTGGGCCGAATGGCCTACTTCTGCTCCTATAACCTATGGTCTTATGGTCTCATAGACTTCGTTATATTCTAAGGTCCAAGACACTGCCAATATTGGTGACATTATCTGCACGTCCATCTATGTACGCTTTCAGAGTTTGATAGGTTTCAAAGAGTGCCATCGCCTCATTATTCGAAACTCCAGTGAGGACAGTCCCAGAGATATCAAACTCTTTTCAGATATTTCATTTCCAGGACCAGTCTCAATACTTGTTCTAGTCCTTCTCCAATGGGAGCAGATGCTTTCCTAGGTATAGGGACCAAAGCTCCTACGAACGTGCCATACGCACTCTCGCTAATGCCTTATATATCTCGGCATTACCCCCTTGCTTTTATATTCCAGACCTCTCAAAATGAATGCCAAAATTGCATGTACCTTCCTTACTGCGAACTCAATCTGCAAGTTAACATTCAGTGAATCCTGCACGAGGATTCCGAAGTGGCTCTGCACCTCTGATTTCTGAATTGCACCCCACGTTCAGTTTGTGCCTTTATTCATCCCGCCAGAGTGCAAGACCATGCACCCCTGAACACAATATTTCATCCACCTCTTCTTTGCCCATTCTCTAAATTTATTGAAGTCCCACTGCAGCCTCCCTGCTTCCGCAACGCTAGTGGAATATCAATTATCCTTGTATCGTGTGGAAACCTGGCCACAAAGTCATTAGTGCCATCATCAAATTATTGACAAATGACGTGAACTGAAGTGGTCCAAGCACTGACCACTGCGAACACCACGTTATTAGTAGCGGATTAGAAATGCTTATATTCCTTTTGTCAATCAGCCAATCATAGACCATAATTTCATACAATAAAGGAGCAGAAATAGGCCCTTCTGCTCATTGAATCTGTTTCGCCATTCCATCATTACAGATTTTTTTACCCCTCTCAACAGCATTCTCCTGCTTTATCGGTGTAAGTTCTGACGCCCTGATTAATGAAGAACATATTACTTTCAGCCAAAAATATAATCAATAACGGCCTGCACAGGCGACTGTGTCAATGGAATCCATAGATTTATTACCCCCGCCTATACAAATTCTCCTCATTTCTGTTTAAAATCAATGTCTCTTTATTCTGAGTCTGTTTCCCATGATTCTGGACTTCCCATCTACAGGTAACATCTTCTCCACAACAACTCAACCTATAAGCCCTTAATTTCAAAAAAAAAATTCTCGTGAACTTCCTCTGGAATCTACCCAATTCCAGCATACATTACCTTAGATAAGTGGCTTAAATATACTTATAATACTTCATGAGCGATGTGTCCACTGCCTTATAAATCATCCCAGCATTACATCCTTGCTTTCGTATACTAAACCTTTCGAAAGAATGATAACACTGCATTTGACTTTCTTATCTATACCTCAGCCTGCAATTTAGTGGTTAGGGAATCTTGCACAATGGTTCTCATGTCCCGTTGCATCTCTGATTTTTGATATTTTCCTTATTTAGAAAACAGTCCACGCCTTTATTACTTCTGCCAACATGCACTTATCTACACTATTCTATCTGCCATTTCTTTGCCAGTTTCGCTAATCTCATTAAATCCTTCTGCAAACAGCCTGCATCCAGACCACTACTGCCTTCTACCTACCTTCGTATCGTCAACAGACATGGCTACAAACCATCAATTCCTTCATCCGAATCATTGACGCAGAACGGCAGTAGTAGGGGTCTCAACACCGACGTCTGCGATGCACCACTCATCAATGGAAGCCAATCAGAAAAGGCTTACTTCATTTCTAGTCTTTACGTCTGCTTATCCATGTTTGTACCTTTCCTCTTCTACAGCCTCATGTGCGGCTTCCGAAAAATCAAAATTAGCAACATTTACTGAATTTCATTGTATGTCCTGCCTGTTAATCCCTCAAAGTATTTCCATAGATTAATCAGTGTTACCTACCCACAGTCTGAACACGGGACAGTGGGATGATGTAATGGTCTTGTGAATGAGATGATGGCATGTTGCAAACAGTATAACAACTAACCCCGCAATCTATGACGCGGTTCTCATTTTTAGATTTTGTTCAACGTTGTTTTAACCGGTCGGAGTGGTGGAGGCTCCACCGTTTTTTTGTTTCTTGCACGTTTATTTTCCCTTACAGTCCAGTATCAGAGAGTGAAGGGAGAACTGGAGTTATCCGAGTTCAAAGGATTGGATAAAGTTAATGTCGTTCAGCGTTTTCGGGAATGACAGACCTTTGTGACTTCGTTCAGAAACTGTGGCGTGAACACTTGAGTTAAACCCCTGCAACGTCGGGAAGGTTTGTGCAGTGACCACCCTCCAGTCAAATGATCAGTTCCTTTTAGTTCCTCGTGAGTTCTTTGAACAAGACATCTTTCAGCTGTGGGATCAAAAGGTTCGGCATTGTGTCGAAGGAATTGTTTGCTTCGGGGAAGTCTCTCCTTAATCACTGTATAAATCACTTGGACTTATGACTTTATCACTTTAAGTCTGTGCTTGGATGAGAACTCAAGAACAGCTTCTAAGTTCGACAGAGAGATATTGCCGCCTAATTGTCAACTTCCAGTTAAATTAGTAATGTGTTTACTTTTCTAATTTTTGAGCAGAGGTTAATAAATCTCGTGATTTGTTTTAAACCCTGTCTCATTTTCATATTGATTGCTGTAGCATTCGTATTGATTGCTACAGCATTGCGGGGGCTCGTCCAAATTTGAAACTATTTTAAGCTTAATTGCTTAATTATCGATCTGATTTGGAAAAGGGAGATACTCAAATCCTTTTGTTTGATTGGTGTGTGCGTGGCCAGCTATAGATATTAATAATTTGCTGGAAACACCAACCCATATGGCATTAGCGTATGCAGTAACGGGTGAGGTGCGGGAAATTGCTAAAGATCTGAAGATTAAAGGAATACCGGCGGTTAACCATATAACATAACCATATAACAATCACAGCACGGAAACAGGCTATCTTGGCCCTCCTAGTCCGTGCCGAACCCTTAATCTCACCTAGCCCACCTACCCGCACTCAGCCCATAACCCTGCACTCCTTTCCTGTCCATATACCTATCCAATTTTACCTTAAATGACACAACTGAACTGGCCTCTACTACTTCTACAGGAAGCTCATTCCACAAATTACACAGTAATTCAGAGAAAAATCGCGGAGCATTGTACAAATTTGGGACATGTTGCTGAAGCGGAGTTAGATAGGTTCCCTGTCAGTAAGGAGGTGATCCATTTACACCTGGAACAGGTAACGTTCGAGAAGCTTAGAGTAGAAGCTGACTTGGAAGGAAATCGATTAGAAGCTGCAGAAAAAGAAAGGGATTTTGAGCTAGCGACAGCGAAGTTAAGGTCCGTGAATCAGTCTTCTGGTTCTAGGAAACCGTTTGGTGCTAGTCAGGGAGATAAAATTGATTCATCCATTTAATGGGGCAAAAATTCAGGCAATTCCTGATGTACTCGTTCCAGCTGCTTACAATGGAATGGTTAATTAAACTCCAATTTAACGTTAGAAGAAAACTTAATTTTATAGTGATATAATATCTAATAACGCATATTAAAGGCAAAATAATATGATTGGGGATTGACTGTTCAGATATAGATTCCGTAATGTCCTTTTTTATGTAGTATTTTAATATCTGTAACACTCCTACTGTATATTAGTTTGTAAGGTGTTGTATAATAATTGTATGCATATTTTGTGGCTTTTATATATTTATATATTTATTTTTGTAAAGGTTAGTTAAAATTTAGCTGATGATAGACCAAAATTTCCCCCTTTTTTGGAGTAGTGGTACATACCCACAGTTTGAACACGGGAGAGTGGGATGATATGATGGTCTCGTGCAGGGGTCCCCAACCTTTTTTGCACCGTACACCAACTTAATATTGACAACATTCTGAGAATAAGCGTTCGGCACGGACCGGAAGGGCTTAGATGGCCTGTGTCCAGCGGCTGGACAGTCGCAAAGCTGCGGGACTGGACGGCATCCCAGTCAGACTACTCAGGATGTGTGCGGCCCAACTGGCAGTTGTATTTACAACCATTTTTAATCTCCCTCTCTCTCTCCCCCCACCCCCCCAAGCGTAGCTACCCCCCCCCCCCACCTCACCCCTGCTTCAAACATCCACCATTGTTCTTGTACCTAAAAAGACCAAGGTGTCATGGTCCGGTCCGAATACCGCATTCCGGTTCACGGTCCGGCCCACAGACTCCGGACTCCGGGTCCCCTGACTGTCCCTTGTTTCGATTGGACATAAACATAAGCACCTGATGCTCATCTTGGGAGCTGGGAATATAAGTGGCCTTGGGATTGAGTGTCGTTGTGGGGAGGGGGGGGCGGTTGTCTCGTCAGTCTCCCCTTGGAGCAACCAACCGGTGGAAGACTAGTACATTCAGTGAGTTATAGATTTGGCTGTTCCATAGCCAGCCGTGGTTACCGGCCGTCTCGAGTCTTGGAGCAACGCCAGACCGAGCTCCCTTCCTGTCCTTCGCCTCCGTCGAGTAAGCCAGGCCGATTGCCGGTACCCTGTGGTTGGTTCTGTCCCTTCCTGTCTCTCGTCTACGTCGGGTAAGCCAGGCCGTTTTCCGTTACCCTACGGTTGGTTCTGTCACTTCCTGTCCCTTGCCTCGGTCGGATGGAGTCCCATGTCCTGCCCAGGAGTCTCACAGCTGAAAACGCTGCAACAAAAGTGCAGAGGTTTATGGTGCTTGGGAGTAGGTACAGAGGAGATATCATGTGGTATTATTTTTAATGCAGAGAGCGGTGAGTACGTGGAATAGGCTGCTGGCAATGGTGATGGAAGCGGATACGATAGGGTATTTTAAGAAACTTTTGGATCGGTACATGGAGCTTAGAAAAATAGAGGGCTATGGGTAACCCTTGTAATTTCTAAGGTAGTGAAATATTCGGCACCACTTTGTGGACCGAAGCTCTTTTATTGTGCTGTAGGCTTGCTATGTTTTCTAAGAGAAGTTTGCAGAAATTCAATTTGATTCCCTGAAGTTTCGAACTATGATTGGAAACCTGCATGCAGGTACATAAAATGAAGCATGACATAGATAGGAGGATACAAATGTCGTGTACAACAAGGTGTAATTTTAAGGCGGAATGAAATTAAAAGGGATATTAGAGACAGTTTTTATTTACAGAGCATAGATAACAGTGGAATGCTCTACCGACGGGAGGTGGTAGATGCGGATCTACGAATTCTATGAGATCATCGGCACACTGGACACTGCACAACCGGAGACTGTCTTCATCGTCACAGGTAGTTCAATGGAGCGTCACTGTCCAAAGTCTCTCCGAAGGTTTGACTACATATCCAGGTGAGAACTCGGGGAGATAGCATACACGACCACACTACTCTGCCTTCTGAAACGCTAACAAAGCGCTCCTCCGCACTCCGTTTGGAAAATCTGATCACTCTTCCATTTTTCTGCTGCCACTGCACAGCCAGATGCTGAAAGAAGAGCCGGACATAGTCAAGACGTCCACGGTTGTTCCACCAATGGGACTCCATGCTACAAGACTGCTTTGTTGACGTCGACTGGAATGTCTTCCATGATGAGGATATCTTCCAGTTCACGCATGGGGTCACGAGTATAATGCTCAAATGCATCGAGTATGGTGCCCCCCCCCCCAAGGTTGGTCCGGGTCTATCCAAACTACAACCCTGGATCAACACCTCAGTGCGAGCATGACTTAAGACGCAGCTCACATTGCCGGTAACCAGCAGTAACTTAAGAAATTGATCTACATTCTGCGCGATGTCATTAAGGCAGCGACACGACAATACAGGTACAAGAACCAGAAACAATCTCCCCCAACAAAACACATAGCTTATGGCAAAGTTTGCACAGCCTCCCAGACTTCAAAACGAAATGCCGTGGAGTTTCCAACATCGCTTCCTCTCTCCTAGACGAGATAAATCCTTTTTTTAAATGCTCGTTTCGATGTTATCAAAGCTGACAAGTCCTTAAGGAGACCTACAGCTCAGGCGACCTGCACGTTGATCATCTTTGAGTCAGAAGTACGCAGCTGTTTCCAAAGGGTGGACAGTCGCAAACCTGCGGGACCGGATGGCATCCCAGTAAGACTACACAGGATGTGTGCGGCAGATGTGTTTACAGCCATTTTGAATCTCTCTCTCTCCCAGCGTAGCTCCCCCTCCCCAGCCCTGCTTCAAACATTCACCATTGTTCTTGTACCTAAAAAGACCAAGGTGTCATTGTCCGGCCCACAGACTCCAGACTCCGGATCCCCTGACTGTCCCTTGTTTCAATTGGACATAACCATAAGCACCTGATGCTCAACTTGGGGGCTGGGAATATAAGTGGCCCTGGGATTGAGTGTATTGGGGCTGGGGGGAGGGGGGGGCTCGTCAGTCTCCCCTTGGAGGAACCCATCGGTGGAAGACTAGTACACTCAGTGAGTTATAAATTTGGCTGTTCTTTAGTCCGCCGTGGTTACCAGCCGCCTAGAGTCTTGGTGCCACCCCAGACCGAGCTCCCTTCCTCTCCCTCGCCTCCGTCGTGTAATCCACGCCGATTGCCGTTACCCTGCGGTTTGTTCTGTTCCTTCCTTTCCCTCGCCTAGGTCGGGTAAGCCTGGCCGTTTTCCGTTACCCTACAGGTTGGTTCTGTCCCTTTCTGTACCTTGCCTCCTTTGGGTAGCCAGGCCAGTTGCCGTTACCCTGCAGTCGATTCTGTCCCTTCCTTTTCCTTGCCTCCGTCGGGAGGAGTCCAGCCCAGGAGTCTCGCGTCCTGCCCAGGAGTCCAGCTCCAAGAAACCAAGCCCCAAGCCTCAAGCCTCGAGTTCCCAGAACCGAAGCCTCAAGCCTCGAGCTCCAGGAACCGAAGCCTCAATTCTCGAGTTCCAAGAACCCAAGCCTCAAGCCTCGAGTTCCAGGAACCGAAGCCTCAAGCCTCGAGTTCCAAGAACCGAACCCTAAAGCCTCGAGCTCCAAGACTCAGGTCTCAAGTCTCAAGGCCTCGTCACGTCTTGGCCTGGTTTGGGGCCCAAGCCCGCGTCTAGACACAGGTTCTGAGTCCGGGTCCAGTCTCGGGCTCGGAGTCCATCCCAGGCTTCTTGTTCCCAGTCCATCGTTCAGGTCCTGCTTCCCTAGCCCAGTCTGCGACCTATCCCGTTCTTTAGTTTTGTCCCGTCCTGGTCCTAGTACTTCAGTGCCTGTGTCCTGCATTTGGGTCCTGTCTGAACGTCCCACTTACGACACATGGTAACGTGTCTGAACCACTGGCGTCCTCTCGTACTCACTTTAATATTGAGCAAATACTCTGAGAGGCTGAGCAAGGATTACATCTGTAGCATGCTGCCACCCACGCTTGCCTCCCTAAGATTCACCTGCGACACAACCGATCGACAGGTGATGCAATAGCCACTGCTCTACACACCGTCCTTACACATATGCAGAAGATGGATGCATATGTGAAAATGTTGTTCTTGGAAAGCAGATCAGCATTCAACAGCATAATTCCTTCCAGGTTTGACAAGAATCTATGAGACCTGAATCTTATCCTCCCTTGTGCAGCTGGATTCTAGACACTTCCTGCCAAAGCACCTGCTTGTATTAAGAGTGGGTTCCCTCACCTCTGCCCCTCTGACCCTCACTACAATGGCCCCTGAGAGCTGTGTACTAAGCCCCTCCTTTGCTCTCTGTATGCCCGTGACTGTGTCCCAACCCACACCAATCTGCTTCTTAGATTTGCTGACGATAGTATACTGTTTGGACTAATCTCAAATATTAATGAGGCGACCTATTGAGAAGAAGTCATCACCGTGACACAGTGGTGTCAAGAAAAGAATCTCTCCCTCAATGTCGCAGAAAGAAAGGAGCTTTTTGTGGACTACGGGAGGAATGGGGACAGCATAGCCCCTATTGTCATCAAAGGATTTTGGGTTAAGAGGGTGAACAGCTTCAAGTTCCTCGGCATTAACATGTCCGAGGATCTCAAGTGCTCTTTACAATCCAGCTACGGGGGGCAAACGGCATAACAACGTCTATTTCACCTCAGATGGCTGAAGAAGTTTAATGTGGGCTCATATATCCTAAGGAATTTCTAGAGGGCACTATTGAGAGCATCCTGACTGCCTGTATCACTGCCTGGTGTGGGAACTGTACTTTCCTGAATCGTAGGACACAGCAGAGTGTGGTGCGCACAAATTTATAGGTGGGAACTCCCAAATATTCAGGCTATTTATAAAGACAGGAGTGTAAAACATGCCTTAACGATCATTTGGGAGCCGACTCACCCCAGCTACAACTTTTTTCCGGCTGCAACAAACCAGGAAACGGTACCGCAGTGGAAAATCCAGGAGAGACAGACTCCGGGACAGTTTCTTCCACTACACTATCAGACTGTTTAATTCATGCTGACACAATTGTATGTCTATGATATGTTGACTGTCCTGTTGTACATACAAGGGGTGATTGATAAATCCGTGGCCTATGATAGAATGAGTCAATTTTAGAAGACATAGCACATTTATTTTTCAACATAGTCCTTTCCTACCTTTCCACACTCCAGCGATAGCGGAGTATATGGATCCTGGACCTCCAGAAAGTGTCCACAGATGGGTGACTGAGAAGTTCGAGCTCGAAAGTAGAAAGCAATGAATCATACAGGTCTCGTGACATGCACATGCTGGTCAACTTTTTGAGTGATTATGCAGAAAGTTTGCAGTTAATAAATCATCTCCTGCTGCCTTAGGCCAGGAACCTATTAATCACCATCGTACTATTTATTACAAATTACTATAAATTGCGCATTGCACATTTAGAAGGAGACGTAACGAGAAGATTTACTCCTCATGTACATATAAGAAGCATGTAAGCAAGAAGGTCAAAGCAATTCAATTTATTTCTAAGAAATCTGTGTCTGATAGTTAATTAAACGGAAATGAAAATAAGCAGAAAATCATGGAATACGGTCCATGTGCATGTAAAATAGATTATTTTTAAGTTCAGCATCTTTGTTGAAGCAAGCATGGTGGGGTCTTTCGGACTGTGTGCTGTATTGCTCAGTGTCACGCTCATTCATCAAGGACTCAGTTAGTTTCTATGTCTCATCCAGCAATGTAATTCGCATTAGTTTCACTTAATTCAAGTAATTCCCATGTGATTATGAGGCACAGAATAACTACGTTTGAAATCTATTCTTTTTACATCATTGCAAATTTTCTGACAATTCATCCAGATATTTTCTTGTAATTGTGTGTTGTTTTCCTCTGTATCTGAATATTTTGAATTGTAATACATGTTGAGACAACATTCGAAAGAACCAAATGTAATGACCGTATTTCTGGCATAACTAATATTTTAAAAGAAAATATGAAAACTAGTTCTGCTACTAACGTTAGATTCTATTTATTGACGAATGCGTGTAAGAATTTTAATCAAATAATTCAGTAAAAGAGGCATAATCAGAGAGGGTAAACAAAGCTCGTCTTTCTCGGAGGGATCAAACGACAGGATAATACCAATCATAGTGTAATTTCATTGCCCCGCAGGGACTTTTCTCAAATATAAATAAAACGTAAAATGAATAGCAGGAAATGTTATCTATTCGGTGCACGAGAAACTCAACATCTCTCCGATAATGGGATTGCTTTTTAAAATTAATTATAGCACGTATTTACAATCCTATACTTATAATAATTGGCGTTCCAGGTATGCTAGTTATACAATCGCTAAATTTTATATATGTTAATATGTTTAAATTGTTGACATTAATGCTATCAATGATAATGCCTGAAAACTGTTATTGAAAATATCCTCCTGAAAAATAATATCGTGCAGCCCATTGGTGATAATATATATATAGCTTATTCGTGCTTTAAGTGTGGCTCGCCTTAGCATTTGAAAATGTAAGCAAAAAACAAATACATGTATTACTCATCACGGCTGCAAAAATTAGCCAAACAGACGAATAGGATTTTCTTCAAACACGTCCTCGGAGCATTGATTAGCGTTGTACATTTAGACTGGTTGTGGAAAGATGGCTATCTTGCAGACTCAGCATCTTTATGAAACATAATGTACAGTGCGCAAAGTTTAATAATTTTGATACTGTTGTCGATCTCTTGCGCCAGCTGGTGGCGTAGTGGCATCAGCGCTGGACTCCGGAGCGAACTGACTCTAGTTCGAATGCAGCCGGCTCCCTTGCACGCTTTCCATCCATGCTGGATTGAGCGTCGAGCTAGCAACTGGACCTCGTAAAAAGAAAACTGGAGAATGCTACAGAAACGCCACATGATGAGCAATCACCAAAAAGATCTGTGCAAAAAGCTTGTCATGACGGCCCCCCGACGATTCCACAAGCAGTTAAGGACATTCTTCTTCTTCTTCTTCTTCTTCCCGATCTCTGCATGTAGTACCCTTTTTCTATTACACGTGAGTATTACTTGTTCGGGATAGGTGTTACTGCGACGAGCCTCTTGAAACAGCAATAGCTGGATATGTGGGTTGCGTAGAGTTGGAAAAGATCTAAAAAAATTATTTATGAACGTGATAAGGGTTGGAAATGGAAACATTTTGCGATGATCTCACTACACCTAAGAAATATTTATATATACACTTGAATTGCGAAGGCGGAGAATCTGATGGTTAAGTGATGATAAATTGATTTAGTATACTGTAGGTTAATGCAACGCAATGAGGTAATGGCTGAAACCAGTTTAGAACTTAAACCAATCCTTAAACGACGTTCACATAGCATCCGAAATTCGGGACGAGCACCCCATTAATGACCAGGGCTCCTACACAAACTTGGCTCAATCGCTATCTCTGGTAAGAGCTTCGTGACTTAGCGGAAGAGAAAGCCCCCTTTTACACGAGCGATACGAAAAGGTTGAACATGATTTGGGATTCGACCAAACAGGAACGGTGCAATGTTCCCATTAAAGGAAATTCGATTTGCTATGTAAATCCTGCCCTTACACAGCTATCGGTAGCTCACAAATGACAAATCGTACACCAGCATAAAATTATAAACAAAGTTTATTTACTAAATTTACACAGGAAATGTAAAGAGAAATAAAAGTCCATTCCAACGTGCTTGTAAACCTTGCAGCTCATATGTAGAGCAGCTTTATCCAAGCGCTGGGCCTGCCGTCTGAATGAAATCACCTGCCGCAGGCTGAGTAACATCTCGAACGAACTGGCTCTGTCAGGATTATTGTTGCTTACTCCTCGGAGTAATTCCTCTGCACAAAGCACTTCTGTTAACGGAGACTCTTCTTCCACCGGCATTCTGCAGCATCAGCCCTTGTTTTCTGGTCTTCAGCTCCCGCCCAATGATCACAAAAGCAGAATACTGTTCTTCAGAACTGTTTTCGCACCCAGCACTCCAGACATTTCTCTACATCCCACAATCCTGAATGTCTGCCGCAACATTCCTAAGATAGACAACATCGCCTATTACTTTTATCCGAAGCCCAAACAATCTTATCAGGAGTAAGCACTGCTTTTACAGAGAAGTACTAAAATAAGATACCTCACAGCATAGCTGTCTAGGGCAGTACACTCACATGAACGGTCATGCATTGACAAACAGGTAGATAATTGTCTTTGCTAGTTCATACGCAGCGCAGAGAAACCTCATGACCACATACCAAGTTGTTTCGAGAAATCATGAAAATCAAGTGGCATAGGTATTGTGTAATAAAGGAAAGCTGAAAAATCTCCCTTAACCTGATGTAAATTTGAGCAGTCCTAAAGTACCAAACAGCAAATTCCTATTCCTAATTATACGTCTTATTTTTGCAATCTGATTGGAAAGATGACGATGTGTTGATGTTATAAATAAAGGTGGGTAAGTTATTCATGCAAATGCGCTTCATGATCTAGCATTCTGGAGCAATCTTATAGAAGAAATAAATAAAACTGAAAACACAATCTTGTTGAAGTTAACATTCTCAAGTTAATCTAATAAATTTGCTATTATATGTTAAATAAATATGCAATGAAATAAATACATATTGTCCTAGACAGTGATTTAACCTCCTTTCCTCATCCGTGTAACAGGATATTTCAAAGTATTTCCTTCTGCTTTGACAGCTAATTTGGCGACAGTCTGCATTTTGTCGTCTGGAATGTGTGGTCTATCAAGATGTGTTACATTATATCTAGAATGGATGACTGCGGCCAATCTAATGCATTTGATTGTCAGTGGAATACTTCATCGGATCAAAGAAGCGTATTTTCCACGTTCATTTCTTAATTACACTCCTGTTTGTAGGCTTAATCTGGCCTTAATTTTTGTTTCGATTGACTGTGCTGTCTGGCTAACTGTAGCATTTTCATTTGATCGATTTGTAGCAATCTGTTGCCAGTCATTGCAAAGAAAATATTGCACAGCAAAAAACGCAGCAAGAGTGATAACGATTATTTGTTTGTTATGTGTGCTTGAAAATTTGCCAGTCTACTTTCTATTTGAACCTTTGGAAATAATTGACATGGTGCCATGGTTCTGCAGGATAAAATCAAGCTTTTACACCTCATCTGCATGGGCTGCTATTTTATGGTTCGACATAAGCCTAACCCCATTTCTACCATTTGTGCTGATCGTCATGTTTAACGGATTGACAATAAGGCAGATAATAGTAACTAATAATGTCAGAAGAAAACTCCAAGGGGCAAGGAATGAAATGAGGCAGAAAGATTTACAGATTGAAAAGAGAAGGAACTCAATAATTTTACTGCTCGCAATATCTGGAAGTTTTATTCTGTTATGGGTAGTAAATGTTTCCACTTATATCTCTCTGTCCTTTACAGATAATAAATTGATGACTTCAAACGAAGATCAGCTTTTTATCGTTGTAGAAGAGATTGGCTATGAGTTAAGATTTTTAAGTACTTGCACAAACGCCTTTATTTATGCTGCCTCCCAAAGCACCTTCAGAAAAGAATTGAAAAATATGTTTAAGCGACCTCTTGTATTTATTGTTAAAATCCTCAAATAGGTTATAATGCTGTGGAACACAATACTATTGCACGCATATTATTGTTGCTTAAAGATACACAATAATGCATCGACAAATAAAACTAAATACCAAAAAATGACCATAATATGCAAATCTGACAGAATTCTTGTTCTCGAAAAATGTGTGTGATCTGTTTCAATTTTTGTGTGTCACTTAAAATCTGCCTTTTTATGTCATCGATAACTTCTAATACTAGATTTGACCTGAACTAAAATATTTGAAACAAACCGGTTTGCTCAGTCAAACTCAAGTGATTGCAACACTAGTTTATCCCCTTGGATGAAATCTTCCATAAAACGATATGATTTAAGGTAGACTTTAGTTGTTGTGTAATATTTCTACAGAGCAAAATTAGAAGCGGTATTTCAAATCGACGGCGGCTCAGTAGAAATTCTAAGAGTCAGAAATATAATTATTGCAGAGAAAGAGAAAGGGAGTGACTGTCGTACGTGCCACATGCTACGGGTTGATACAGGGTTTCATATCATCTCGGAAGGGTGAAAGGGGTGAATAATGATTACAATGAGCACGACGCTAAAAAGAACGTAGGGCACCCCGAGATTAAGGCCAAGCGTCTGCATTAAATACAAATGTCATTAAACGTCATTTGCCTACATTGCTTAAATCATTAAATCGTTCATATCTCCCTGGAATACTAAACGATGATGTTCAACAGGAATACACAAAATAAATTCCAAACCAACAGCTTACGACAGTACACAGTTTCGCCAAATCTGTGTGCAACCGATAATGATTTTCCCTCATGCTATATATAACGCTCTCCACATAATACACAGTGTATAGAAATTGTTTTCATCGGAATAAATTCCTGATGCAAACAGGATTGATGATACTAATCCGAAGTGATCTCAGCACCAGGTTCGTTTGTGACAACGGTTCTCCAAAATGTCAACGTGAAATGTGCTACACTTTCTGACGCAATGATAGAAAACGCACTCAAGTAACTGAGTGCAGTATGATTCGGAGATATGGAATTCAGTGTGCTATTGAAAGGAAGAGTGGCGGGTCTATCGATGAAAACGATTCTATGATAACTGGAGTCAAAGGGAAACTGAATGACATTCGTGCTTCGGTGGTGACTGACAGTAGCTGCGGAGCAATGCAATGCTTGGCATAAGAAGGGACTGAGACGAAAATAACGTTGCGTATTGATATGCAAACATAGAGAATGTACAGGAATTGTGATATAATAGAAGATGTTTAGTGAATTCCAAATGTCAAACAATATCTGCAGAATCAAAGAGAACACACTCATCAGTAAATATAAATCCCGAAAATCTAGAAACCAAAATTTAATAAAAAATAAAAACCTTGGAAAAAATGTTACCACTTTTTTATTTTCTTCTTACAGTTCAGCGGACCAGGAAATTATTGCACCAACTGAAAGCGCGAGTGACTTTTTTTTGGTGTAGTATGTATAATATAAATATTCAGAAAAATATTAGACGATCAGCTACCTCGGCTTTTATTTATTAATTGATGGTATCATGAAATACAGTACAACATAGAATGTCTTTCAAGTTTTGTTAACTTTTGAAATTTGAGTGCATCGGCATTAAGCGGTCTGGTGGTTTATTAATAATGAGCTACGGACTTTCATTCTGTGTTTATTGTTACAATAGGTAACAGTATTGTATCTTGAAATATTGACAGTGTAAATATGTTGATGCTCCAAAATGTTTCAAAGTAAAGGTTCTGGTACGTATATTATTTAGGGAATTATGGATTATAATCATTGACACATAATTAATTGCAAAGTATTTCATAATTAAATGAATATAGATTTCAAAATTATATTAGCATAATTTCAAAGTTACTAACATAAATTCAAAATTAAATTAACATTTTATCCATTCTGATGACAACAAAGACTATGTGAGGGAACATCTCACTTACTATTTGCCTGAATACATGCACAGATTAAACAGTGGGGTTTTGGTTGTTCCCGGAGCTAGAATCCCACTGACGAATATGTATCCTGGGAAACAACACATAATAAGGAGAAGCGATACTTGTTTTGGTATAGAAGAGTGGGCTATATAATGAAGCCTAATTCACTCCTTTTCCATCAAGACTGATAATCTCACAATTCACGAGAACAATTAGGAAGCTCTTTTAGACGGTTGATATTAGGTTATATTCAGGAAATGTAACATATTTTGAAGAAATTTAATTCGTATGTATAATGCACTGAGCGGCAGCATGGAAGCAGAGAGGGGAATAGTTTAAAAAAAATCTGCGACTAGAAGGCAGGAAAACATAGTTATTAGGTTAGTTGGATTAACTCTCCTCCGTACCTTTGTCCTAGCGTATTTGGCAGATATTGAAAATGGGAACGGCATAGACAGAAATGCAGACAAAACGTTTGCCAGGAATTTGACAGAAAATGTGAAATACTGGACATACGCAGAAAGACAGACAAGGCGAGAAAAATTGATTTGGCTTTTTAAGTTAAGACAATTAAGGCAGATCTAAAACATTGCATATTTTGCTGTTTCGACATTGGAGCGGTTGGACGGAACAGAAAGAATGTGCACGAATGGACAATATTAAACATATACACGTCAAGTTGTGGAAGGCATTAAATCGTAAATCATCCATCGTAATCACGTACGGATCAGAGGAATGAAAAATGAAATTTCGGTGCATATCAGAGTGGAATGAATTGGCAATTGTGGCAAATATGAGATAACCGAAGTTTGCTAACAACTTATGAAAAACCACGAGCCTTTCGACAACATTGGTGTGCGCAGCATCATGAAGTTCTTTTGGCAGCTTGCCAATTCTCTATCTACAAAGTAGATAATGTTTGTTTATAACTGTTCTGCTTCGGTGATCTTTCATTGATCGGGAACGTACAACGTTGACCCGAATTCACAGATTTCGACTGCCCTTCTGAAAACCGCCATTATTTTCTGTTATTGAGGCTGGTACCAAATGTAGATAAGAAGGAGGAATTCAAATTGATGAAAGTGCAAAGAAAAACAAAATATGGGATGAATGTCTAAATGTCGCTGCCTTGCCTCACTGTTTCCAACTGGCCAACTACAGCGTGTCACTGTCCTCCAGTCAGAATAAGGCCCTTCGATTATCACTGCCTGTCTAAATGGACACGCCAGCTCTGAACCGGAAGAGTCAATTTAATATCGATGTAATGCCTGGTAAACTTCTGGATGAGCTTTACATAAACGACTTGTCAGGCGTCTTGGGAAAATCCATGCTAACAACATGCAAAGTTCTACCTTCATCAGTCACCCTCTCAACCTGGTAAACAAGTTAGTAAGAGATGACTTGCTCTGCACCAAGCGCGCTATGCTGTCTCTCGCTAATTAGTTTTTTTTTCCAAATGCTCATAAATGTTATCCCTAAGAATTCTCTCCAGTAGCATCCCTGCTTACGTGAGACTCTCCAATCTTTAGTTTCCAAGATGAATCTTGTTTCCCTTCTTCAATAATGGAACAGCATTAGCTACTCGTCAGTCCTCTGAGACCTCAGCTGTGGCTTAATAGGACCCTATGATAGTGGGCAAGGCTCCAGCAATCTATTCTTTTCTGTCGCTCAATAGCTGGGATATATCGTATCAGGACCTGTGGACTTATCTGCTTTAATGCTCTTAGAGACCCAAACTATTTCTTACTTTCCCTCAAACTCTCCCAGCCTATTAATACATTCTATCTATGCCTCTCATAATCTTCTAAATCTGTATCAGATCTCCCCTCAGCGTCCGACTCTCCAGGGGAAACTGTTAAATTTTATCTAGCCTTTCCTGATAGAACATGCCCTCTAAATCAGGAAGAACCCTGGTAAACCTCTTCTGCGTCCTCTCCATATCCTGAACATCCTTCCTATAGTGAGGCGACCAGATCTGTATACAATACTGCAGATGTTGTCTAACCAGAGTTTATAAATCAGCCACATAATGTCTTGACTTTTGAAATAAATGCCTCGACTAACAACAACTAACATTCCTCAAGCCCCATTGACCATTCTATTAATCTATGTAGCCAATTTCAAGTAATTATGAACTTGGAACCCAAGATCTCTCTCTGCTCAGCAACACTATTAAAGATCTTTCCCTTAACAGGGTACTCTGTCCTACCATTTGCCCTATCAAGCTGCAACGTCTTACATTTAGTTGGGTCTCTTAAAGAGCTTTAAAGTGGACAAGTTCATCTGCCTTTCAAATTACTTTGACCAACTTCTTTCTCACACTACTGCCATTTCCTTTACTCCACTGATATACTGCTGCATCAGGCTTTACATTCTCAGCATAAAACTTTAAGCTGAACTCAATCATATTTGATCATCCGTTCCTAAGTGCTCTTTTACCTTAACTCGCTAATCGTCTCGGCTTCATTACATAAGACCTAACACAGCATAGCTGAATCCCTAGTAGGCTCAACGACAAACTGATGTAAAAGAAAACATCTCGTAGGCATTCAACAACTTCACTCCGAGTGAGTGTCAATGGGATTTTAGCGACAGTTTTTTTTTATATCCACAGAGTATCATTAACGGTAGAAAGCTCTACTAACAGGAGATTCTAGATGCAGATCAAAGAGTTGTACGTGGTCATCTGCACCTTGGAGACTGCACGCCCGGAAGCTACTTTCATCGTTGCTAGTGACTTTAGTAGAGCATAACTGTCTAAAGTCTGTCCGAAATTTTGTCAACACATCCAGGTGTGCACATGGAAAGATAGCAAACATGGCCGCTGCTACATTCGTTTCAAAAAAGCTTACAACTCTTTCCTTCGCCCCCCTTCCCCAATAAGAAAATCTGATCAGTTTCCCATTTTGCCGTTACCAAACTGCAGGCAACTGTTGAAACAAGAGAAGACAAAATTCAAAACCGTCCAGTGATGGCCGGACGAATCGGCCTCCATGCTACAGAAGGGCTTTGTTGAAGTCCACTGCAATGTCTTCGATGATGAATATGTCTCCAAGTTCACGAATGGAGTCAGGAGTGACAAGCTGATGTGCATCGAGGATGTTGTCCCTCAGAAATTGGTCCGGGTGTATTGAAACCACAAACCTGGATCAACGCTTCAGTGCGAGCAAGACTTACGATACAGAGCCTACGTTGCGGGTAACCAGCAGGAGCTTTTGAAATGGAGTTTTCTTGCTGCGCAAAATCATTAAGGCAGAGACACAACAATACAGGTGCAAGATCCAGACAGAGCTCTCCCCCAACAAAACACGTCGCTTAAGGTCTGCACACCATCGCATACTTCAAAGCTAAACGCAGTGGGGTTTCCAACATCGCTGCTTCTCTCCCAGGCGAGCTAAATATATTTTTACGCTCGATTCGATGACACCAACGCAGATATTTCCTGAGAAGATCAGACCTACAGCTGATACAACCTGCACCTTAGTCATCTCTGAGTTCCAAGTAAGCAGCTGTTTCCAACGAGTGGACAGTCGCGAAGTTGCAGGACCGGACGGCATCCCAGGAAGGGTACTCAGGACGCGCGTGGCACAACTGGCAAGTGTGTTAAAATCATTTTTAATTTCTTCGTCTCCCAGCATAGCTTTCCACTCCAACTCCGCTTCAAAACATCCACCATCGTTCCTGTACCTTAAAGGACAAGGGTAACATGTCTGGCCCATGGGCGTCCTCTCGGACTCTCCTTAATAATAAGCAAATGCTTTGAGAGGTTGGTCAAGAAATACATCTGCAGGATGCTGCCACCCACACTTGTCCCCCTAAAATTTGTCTACCGACACAACCGACTGACACGTGATGCAATAGCCACTGCTCTGCACACCGTCCTTACACATATGGAGAAGAGAAATGCTTATGTGAATCTTCTGCTCTTGGAATACAGATCAACATTCACCACAATAATTCCCTCCAGGATTGACAAGAATCTCTGAGACCTTAGCCTAAACCTCCCTTTTGCAGCTGAATCCTAAAATTCCGGCCAGATCTCCGGCAGGTAGTCAGAGTGGGCTCCCTCACCTCTGTCTTTCTGACCGTCAGTACAGTTGCCCCTCAGTGCTGTACTAAGCCCACCCCTTTACTCTCTATATCCCATGACTATGTCGCCACCCACAGTTCCAATCTGCTAATTTAATTTGCTGAAAATACTATACTGATTGGCCTAATCTCAAATAATAATGAGGAAGAGTACAGAGGGAGATCATCAATCTTGACGGAGTGCTGCCAAGAAAACAACCTCTCCCTCAAAGTCGCAAATACATTGGAGTTGTTTGTGGACAACAGGAGGGATGAAGTCAGCCTAGCCCCTATTGACTTCAAAAGATCTGGGGTTAAGATAGTGAACAACTTCAAGTTCCTCGGTATTAGTATTACTGAGGATCTCTCGTGATATTTACATTCCAACTGTGTGCGGGAAAAAGCACAACAGCGCCTGTTTCACGTCAGACAGTTGAGGAAGTTTGGTGTTCGCCCCTACATCTTAGGACTTTTTAATACTTGCACAATTGAGAGCATCCTGACTGGCTGCATCATTGCCTGGTCTAGGTAACTGTACTTCCCTCAAATGCATGGCAGTGCAGAGAGTGATGCGCACAACCCAGCACATTTGTAGATGTGAACTCCCCACTACCCAGGCCATTTAAAAAGACAGGTATATAAAAACGGCCCTAAGGATATATGGGGAGCCAAGTTACCCCAGCCACAAAATTTCCCGGCTGCTACCAACCAGTAAAAGGTACCGCAGAAAATCCAGGACCAACAGGCTCCGGGACAGCTTCTTCCACCACGCCATCATACTGCTAATTCATGCAGACACAACTGTCTGCCTATGATCTGCTAAACGTAAAGATTTTTAGTCCTCATGTATATGAAGCATATATGCAATAAAGTCGTTATTTCTAAGATATCTGAGTCCACGAAATATCTAACCGAAAACGAGAATAAGCAGAGAATAATGGAAGACGGTCCATATGCATGCAAAATGGATTATTTTTACGTTCAGCATCTTGGTTGATGCAGACATGGTGGGGTCTATCGGACTGTGTTCTGCATTGCTCAGTGTCACGCTCATTCATCAAGGAATTAGTTAGTTTCTATATCTCATCCAGCAATGTATTTCGCATTAGTTTCACTTAATTCAAGCAATTCCCATGTGATTATGAGGCACAGAATGACAGCATTTAACTATTCTTTTTAATTCCTTGCAAATTTCCAGACAAATCATCCGGATATTTTCTTGTAATTGTATGTTAATTTCTCTGTACCTGAATATTTTGAGTTGTAACATATGCCGAGACAACATTTAAAAGAACACGTGATGTGCATAACCAAATGAAATGAGCGTAATTCTGGCATGTAATATTTTAAAAGAGAATATGAAAACTAATTGCTGCTCATTAACACTATATTCTATTTATGGAAGAATGCGTGTAAAATGTTAATCAAATAATGCAATAAAAGAGGCATGATCAATGACGGTAAACAAAACTCGGCTTTCCCGAAGGGATCAAGCGACAATATAATTCCAATCATAATGTAATGCTCATTGGCCTGTAAAGGCTTTTCTCAAATATAAATAAACCGTAAAGCTGATAGCAGGAAATGTTATCTCTTTGACGCACAGGAAACCCAGCATCTCTCCGATTATGGGATTGCCTGTAAAATTAATCGTAGCACGTATTTACAACCCCGTACTTGTAATAATTGGCGTTCCAGGTATGCTAGTTATAGAATCGCCATAAGATACATATGTTAATATGTTTAAATTATTGGCATTACTGCTATCAATGAAAAAATGTGAAGAATTAGGGCCCGTGTAAAAGTGGTAAATGAAAATATCCTTCTGACAATTAATGTCCTGCTGTATATTTGTCAATATATATATGTTCGTGCTTAGAGTGCAGGTCGTCTTTGTATTAGAAAATTTAAGCAAAAAAAGAATGAACGAATGTTAAAAAGCCTGCAAAGATTAATATTGGCAAATTTATTTCCCATGGTAGTGGAGACTGGGACAAGAGGGCATGATTTCAGAATTGAAGCACGTCCATTTAGAACAGAGATGCGGAGAAATTACTTTAGTCAAAGGATGGTAAATCTGTGGAATTTCTTGCTATGAGTGGCTGTGGAGGCCCAGTCATTGGGTTTATCTCAGGCAGAGATAGTTATATCATTGATCAGCCAGGGAATCAAAAGGTGTAGGGAAACATAGCTGGTTTCGGATGACAGGAAGAATTGGATTTACCATGACTGGATTGTGGAGCATATCCGACGGGCCGAATGGCCTGCTTCGGCACCTATGTCTTATGGTCGTATGGTCTAAATGAAATCTTGGACACGGCTGCAAAAATTCGGGCAAAAGACAAATAGGAGTTTCTTCAAGTACGTCCTCGGAGCATTGAGTAGCTTTGTACATTCAGGTTTGTTGCGGGAAAGGTGACTCTTTTGCAGCCTCAGTATCTTTATGGTATATAATGTACAGTGTGAAAATTTTAAGAGTAATGATACTGTACCCTTTTCCTATTACATGTGAGTATTACTAGGTCGGAATAGGTTTTGCTGCGACGGGCGTATTTGAAACAGTATTAATGGAGATGTGGGTTGTATTTGGTTAGGAAAGAACTGAAACGATTATTGACGAATACGGTAAAGGTTCCGAAATGGAAAAGTTGAGTGTTTCTCGCTGCGCTTAACAAATATTTACTTTTACGGTCAGCGGGAACATCGAGAAGAGTTTAAACGGAAACAGAGTTTAAAAGGTGACGGTTATTTCTTCAGCGGTTTGAACGGGGCACGACTGCGAAAGCGCGTGGAAGTCGGCCCGTTAGAACAGCGGGAAGAGTTTAAAAGAAAAACAGATTTACAGAGAGCGCGTCGGAGGAGCGGGCGACGGAGTAGTGGGAGATAGAGTAGGAAGGTTTTAGCTCAACGGGGTTTAGGCGATAAGGGGTCAAGGCCAGGTAGGTTATCTGTATAAAATACAAACAGAACGCATGTGTTTGCGGCCGGTTTTTTGTGCTCGGTGTCAGATGTGCGAGGTCCTGGAGACTCCCGGCCTCCCGGATAACCATATGTGCACCAGGTGTGTCGAGCGGCAGCTCCTTAGAGACCGCGTTAGGGAACTGGAGCTGCAGCTCGATGGCCTTCTGGTCACAGAGAGTGAGGAGGTGTCAGAGAGGAGCTATAGGTAGGTTTTCACCCCAGGACCACAGGAGACAGAGAAGTGGCTAACATTCAGGAGAGGGAAGGGAAAGAAGCAGGTGCTAGTTAGTACCCCAGTGGCTCTCCCCGTTAACAATAATTATTCCTGCTTGAGGTACTGTTGGGGGCAACGGCTTTCCTGAGGGAAGCCACAATAGTCGCGCCTCTGGCACAGGGTCTGGCCTTCTGACTTAGGAGGGTATGGAAAGGAAGAGAATGGCAGCAGTGACAGCGGTTTATATAGTTAAGGAATCAGATAGGCGATTCTGTGGACGCAAGATAGAAACGCGGATCATAATTTGTTTCCCAGGTTCCAGGGTCCGAGATGTTCCTGATCCTGTCCACGATACCCTGAAGTGGAAAGGAGGACTGCCAGAGGTCGTGGTACATATTCGTACTAAAGTCATAAACAGAAAAAGGGAGGAACTCTTGAAAACAGACAACAGAGAGTTAGGAAAGAAGTTGAGAAGCAGGAGCTCAAAGGTAGTAAACTAGGGATTACTGTCTGTGCCACGTGACAGTGAGTACAGGAATAAAATGAGGTTGAGGATAAATGCGTGGCTGAGGGCTTTGAGCAGGGCGCGAGGAATTCAGATTTCTGGATCATTGGGACCCCTTCTGGGGTAGGTGTGACTTGTTCAAAAAGGATGGGCTGCACTTGAATCCGAGGGCGACCGATATCCTGGCGGAGTGTTTGCTAAGGCTATTGGGGGAAATTTAAGCGAGAATTCCTGGGAGGTGGGAACCGAACTAAAGTGACGGACGAAAGGGAGGCTGGTTCACAAATAGAGAAAGCTTGGAGACAGTGCGAAAGGGAGAATAGAGAGATGCTAGAGAAGGTGAGTGCTCAGACTGATGGATTTGAGATATTTCTATATTAATGCGAAGAGTATTATGAATAAAGTGGATGAGCTTAGAACGTGGATCAAGACATGGAGCTATGACGTTGCTTCCATTACAGAGACTTGGATGTTGCAGGGGCAGGAATGGCTACTTCAAGTGCCCGGCTTCAGATGTTTCAGAAAGGACAGGGTGGGAGCCAATGATGTGGGGGCATGGCACTGTTGATAAGAGATAGTGCCACGGCTGCAGAGAAGGAAGAAGTCATGGAGGAGGTTGTCTACGGAATCTCTGAGGGTGGAAGTTAGGAACCGGAAGGGGTCAGTAACTCTACTAGGTGTTTTTACAGTCCACCCAATAGTAACAGGGACATCGGAGACATCGGGGAGACAGATTTTGGAAAGGTGTAATAATAACAGGTTAGGAACAGACAAGTTATGGGAACGTTTAGTTGGAATAAGGGGAAATATGAGGCTATCGGGAAGGAACTTGGAAGCGTAAATTGGAAAAAGATGCTCTCACAGAAACGTATGGAAGGAATGTGGCTAATGTTTTAGGTATATTTGCGTGGGGTTCTGAGTAAGTACGTTCCAATGAGACATGGCAAGGAGGGTAGGGTACAAGATTTGTGGTGTACAAAGGCTGTAAAGAAAAAAAGAAGAGCTTACGAAAGGTGGAAAAAACTAAGTAATGATAGGAATCTATAAGATTATATGTCTAACAGGAAGGAGCTTAGGAATGAAATTAGGGGAGCCAGAAAGGGCCATGAGAAGGGCTTGTCGGACAGGATTAAGGAAAACCCCAAGGCGTTCTACAAGTATTTGAAGAGCAAAAGGATAAGATGTGAGAGCATAGGACCAATGACGTGTGACAGTGGAAAAGTGTATAAGAAACATAGAAAGATAGAAAACATCCAGCACGATACAGGTCCTTCAGTCCACAAAGCTGTACCGAACATGTCCCTACCTCAGAACTACCTAGGCTTTACCCGTAGCCCTCTCTTCTCCTAAGCTCCATGTAGCCATTCAGGAGTCTATCGTTTCCGTCTCACCTACCTTTGCCGCCAAACCATTCTACGCAATCACCACTCTCTGCGTAAAAAATTACACCTGACATCTACTCTATACCTACTTCCAAGCACGTTAAATCTATACCCTCTCATTAACCATTTCAGCCCTGGGGAAAAGCCTCTGACTCTCTTTACGATCAATGCCTCTCATTACCTTGTGCACGTCTATCAGGTCACCTTTCAACCTCCTAGGAAGTAAAGACCGCGTTTACTTAACCTATTCTCATAAGGCATGCTCCCCAAACCAGGCAACATCCTTGTAAATCTCCTCTGCACCCTTACTATGGTTTCCATGTAATCCTATAGTTAGGCTACGAGAACAGAGCACGGTACTCCACGTGTGGACTGACCAGAGTCCTATGTAGCTGCAACATTACCTCTCGGCCCTTAAACTCAATCCCACGGTTGATAAAGGGCCTTCTTAACCACAGAGTCAAACTGCGTAGCAGCTTTGAGTGTCCTATGGACTCGGACCCTAAGATATCTCTGATCCTCCATACTGCCAAGACTCTTAACATTAATACTGTATTCTACCATCATATTTGACCTACAAATATTAACCACCTCACACTTATAGCGGTTGAACGCCAAATGCTACTTCTCAGCCTAGCTTTGCTTCCAGCTCTTTATGGAACCGGAGGAAATAGTGGAGGTATTAATGAATACTTTGCTTCGGTATTCACTACAGAAAAGGATCTTGGCTATGATAGAAATGATTTTCAGTGGACTGAAAAGCTTGAGCATGTAGATATTAAGAACGAAGATGTGCTGGAGCTTTTGGAAGCCATCAATTTGGATAAGTCAATGGAACCGGCCGGGATGTATCCCAGGCTACAGTGGGAAGCGAGGGAGGAGGTTGCTGAGCATCTGACAATGAGCTTTACATAATCACTGAGGACGTGAGAGGTTCCAGAGGATGGGAGGGTTGGGGATGTTTCTTCCTTATTCAAGAAAGGGAGTAGAGTAACCCAGTAAATTATAGGCTTGTGAAACTAACTTTAGTGGTTGGTAGTTTGATGGAGAATATCCTGAGCAGCAGTATTTATGAACATTTAGCGAGGCATAATTATGAATAGTCAGCAAGGCTTTGGCAAAGGCAAATCGTGCATTATGAGCCTGATTGATTTTTTGAGGGTGTGACTAAACACATCGGTGAAGGTAGAGCAGTTGAGGTAGTGTATGTAGATTTTATCAAGGCATTTGTCAAGGTCCCCCATGCGAGGCTTATTGATAAAGTAATGAGGCATTGGAACCAATGGAGCAATGCTTTGTGGATCCAGAAATGGTTTGCCCAAAGAAGGCAAAGATTGGTTATAGGAGGGTCATATTCTGCATGGTGGCCAGTGACCAGTGGTGTGCCTCAGGGATCTGTTCTGGGACCCTACTGTTCATGTTTCTTTTTTTTAAATGACCTGGATGAGGAAGTGGAGGGATGGGTTAGTAAGTTTACCGATGGCACAAATGTTCGGGTTATTGTGGATGGTGTGGAGGGCTTTCAGAGGTTATAACGGGACATTCATAGGATGCAAAACTGGACTGAGAAGTGGCAGACGGAGTTCAACCCAAATAAGTATGCGGTGGTTCATTTTGGTTGGTCAAATATGATGGCAGAAAATAGCATGAATGATAAGACTCTTGGCAGAGTGGATGATCAGAGGTGGTCCGAGTCCATAGGACATTCAAAGCTGCTACGCAGGTTGAATCTGTGATTAAGAAGGCATACAGTGCATTGGTCTTCATCAATCGTGGGATCGAGTTTCAGAGCCGAGAGGTAATGTTGCAACTGTGATATATCGGGCCGTGGTCAGACCACACTTGGAGTACTAGGCTCAATACTGGTAGCCTCACTACAAAAAGGACGTGGAAATCATAGAAAGGGTGCAGAGGCGATTTACAAGGATGTTGCCTGGATTGGGGAGCATGCGTTATGAGAACAGGTTGAGTGAACTCGGCCTTTTATCCTTGGAGCGTCGGAGCATGAGAGGAGACCTGATTGAGTGCACAAGATAATGATAGGCATTGATCGTGTGGAGAGTCAGAGGCTTTTCTCCACGGTTTAAATGGCTAGAATGAGATGCTATAGTTTGGAAGTAGGTACAGAGGAGGTATCAGTGGTAAGTTTTTTTTTACGCAGAGTGGTGACTGCGTGTGGTGGGAAGCCAGTGGCGAAGGTGAAGGCGGAAACGATAGGGTCTTTGAAGAGACTGCTGGATAGGTACATGGAGATTAGAAAAATAGAGGTTTATGAGTAAATTCTAGGTAGTTCTAAGGTAGGGTCATGCTCGGCATAGCTTTGTGGGCCGAAAGGTCTATACTGTGCTGCAGGTTTTCTATATTTCTATTCTTTAAATCGCGATGGCACAGAGGTTGTGGATTCAGTGACGATAAATTGAATGAGTATAGTTGAGGTAAATGCAAAATGATGTAATAGACGAAGCTATTGGAACTTAAATCAATACATGAAGGACTTATTAAATTTCTCACATCTGAGATCTCATTTCCCACACTTCGCAGAAGCGAGAACAAATTTCCCTAAAGTTTTTCACTTTTAACTACATTAACCCTTTATCTTAAATTATGGTCTGTCGATTGCCACACCTCTGTAGGCTCCCTAATCTTATTGCGCAGTGCAAATTCACACTGTCCTTAATTTCTGTTTCATTGGTAACCTGGAATAACAGGACATCCTAAATAGCTGATTGGTGAAAAGGGCATTAAGTTTGCATAGCTTTCCTCAATACCCTTACCGAATGCAGCACGTTTCGTAGCAGTTCGTCGGGGATTGAATATCCACCCCGCTCAGAACACAAGTATTACTTGTGGATAACCTCTTCGAATCGCAACAAACCTTAATCCTCACGGCATCCATAGTACAGTACATTAATTAAGACACACCTCACTTTCTTCAAACCCAGATTAATCACTCGATTGAAAACACAAATAAACAGAATAATTAATCCTTAAACAACTTTCACATAGCATCTGAAATACGGGACGAGTGCCCCACAAATGTAACCATCGCAGCAAGGCTTGTACATCAACTTGGCTCGATAACTCTCTCTGATAAGACCCTCGTGACTCAGCGGAAGAGAAAGCAACTTCCAGGTGGGTATGATTTGAGGTTCAACCAAACAGGATATTCCCATTAAAGGCTCTTCGATTTGCCATTTACGGGGTGGTAGGGGGGTGATTGATAAGTTAGTGGCCTAAGGTAGAAGGAATCAATTTTAGATAACCTAGCACATTTATTTTTCAACATAGACCCCTCCTACGTTTAGAGACTTAGTCCCGCAGTCGTGGAGCATACGGATCTTGGACCTCCAGAAAGTGTCTACAGCAGGGGTGATTGATTGGTTCGTGGCCTAAGGTAGAAGGAGATGAGTTATTAACTTCAAAATTTCTGCATTATCACTCAAAGTTTATCTGCATGGGCATGTGACGAGAGCTGTAAAACTCTTAAGCCTCACTTTAAGGTTGACGGGGGACTTGGTAGAGGTCACACCTAGATAGGGACTTGATAGAGGTTAAAGATTATGAGGGGGATAGATAGAGTTGACGTGGATAGGCTTTTTCTATTGAGAGGAGGGGAGATTCAAACAAGGGGACATGAGTTGAGGACATGAGTTTAAGGGTAAGGTAACATGAGGGGGAATTTCTTTACTCAGAGAGTGGTAGATGTGTGGAATGAGCTTCCAGTAGAAGTGGTAGAGGGAGGTTCGGTATATTCATTTAAAGCAACATTGGATAGGTATATGGACAGGAAAGGAATGCAGGGTTATGGTCTGAGTCCGTGTCAGTGGGATTAGGTGAGAGTAAGCGTTCGGCGCGGACTAGAATGGCCGAGATGGCCTGCTTACGTGCTGTAACTGTTATATGGTTATATATATTTTTTATTTAACTGAAGATATATCGTGTGTTAAACATACATTGAGGATTATTTTTCTAAAACTGTACTATGCAGACTGGAGACTCGGGTTAAAATTGAACTCAGCGGTTTTCTAGTCAGACGAGTGTCGGCAAGAGAAAATTGGATGAACACGACAATGAAAAACTACATATCCCTCTATCGTAGAGATACCATTCTCCTTTTTTTAGTTGGGCACAACAATTAGAACCTGGTAGACTGAAATTCCAATGAACAGACTGCAGGGAATTTGATGAATATGCCCTCATTACATAGGTTTCTGAATAACTAACAACTGACAAATTCCAAATTGCGATGAGGCAAGTTTGGAATGTACTTTGTTGAAATTAACATCCAGACGTAACTCTAATATTATATGCTAAAATATACAATTAATTAAACAAATGCATATTGTCCCAGAACGTGATTTAACTGCCTTTCCTCATCCATGCAGCAGGATATTTCAATGTATTTCCTTCTTTTTTGGCAGCTAATTTGGCGACAATCTGCATCCTGTCGTCTGGAAAATGTGGTCTATCAAGATGTGTTACAAAATATCTAATATGGATAGCTCATGCTAATCTAATGCATTTGATTGTCAGCGGAATACTTTATCGGATTAAGGAAGCATATTTTCCACGTTCATTTCTTAATTACACTCCTGTTTGTAGTCTTAATCTGGCCTTAATCTTCGTTTCGATTGACTGTGCAGTGTGGTTATCTGTGGCATTTTCATTTGATCGATTTGTAGCAATCTGTTACCAGTCATTACAAAGAAAGTATTGCACTGCAAAAAACGCAGCTAGAGTCATAACGGTTATTTGTTTGTTATGTGTGCTTGAGAATATTCCAGTGTACTTTCTATTTGAACCTTTGGAAATAATTGGCATGGTGCCATGGTTCTGTAATGCAAAATCAAGCTTTTACACCTCATCTGCATGGAAATCTTTTTTATTGTTTGACATAATCCTAACCCCATTTCTACCATTTGTGCTGATCGTCTTGTTTAACGCATTGACAATTAGGCAGATAATGCTGGCTAATAATGTCAGAAGGAAACTGCAAGGGGCAAGCAATGAAAAGAGACAGAAAGATCAAGAGATTGAAAAGAGAAGGAACTCAATAATTTTACTTCTCGCAATATCTGGAAGCTTTATTCTGTTATGGGCAGTAAATTTTTCCACTTACATCTCCCTGTATTTTACAGATAATAACTTGATGAAATCAAACGACGATCACCTTTTCACTGTTGTCGAAGAGATTGGCTATGAGTTTAGATTTTTAAGTACTTGCACGAACGCCTTTATCTATTCTGCCTCCCAAAGCACCTTCAGAAAAGAAATGAAAAATATGATTAAGCGACCTCTTGTATTCATTGCCAAAATCTTCAGATAGGTTATAATCCTTTTGAACACGGAACTATTCCATGAATATTACACGAACTAATGCTATGGAGAGGGTGCAGAGGAGATTTACCAGGATATTGCCTGGTTTGGAGAACAAGTCACATGAAGCAAGGTTAGCAGAGCTGAGACTTTTCTCTTTGGAAGGTAGAAGAATGAGAGGGGACCTGATCGAAGTCTACAAGATTATGACAGGCATAGATAGGGTGGATAGTCAGTACCTGATTCTCAGGGCACCAATAGGAAACACCAGAGGACATATGTGCAAAATTCAGGGAGGGAAGCTTAGAAGGGACATCAGGGGTAGGTTTTTTTTACACAGAGGGTTGTGAGTGCCTGGACGGACTTGCCAGGTATGGTAATAGAGGTTAAAATATTAGAGGTATTTAATAGCCTCTTAGACAGGCTGATGGATGAAAGAAAAATAGAGGGTTATGAGGTAGTGAGGGTTTAGTACTTTGTTTTAAGGATTATATGAGTGGGCACAACATTGCTGAAGGGCCTCTACTGCGCTTTAGTGATGGTTCTACGTTTCTAATATTATTGTTGATTATAAATGTCTGCGTGTGTATGTATATATATATCCAGAAATACAGAAATAAAAGTAAAATACAAAAAAAATGAATCGACGTAATATGCTAATCTGACAGTATACTTTCTCTATAAAAATGTGTGTGATCTTTTTCAAATTCTGTCTCTTACTTAAAATTATGCCTGTGGAAGTGATAAATAATTTCTATTACAAGATCTGACGTGAACAAAGATAATTGACACAGATTGGTTTGCTCACTCGAGCTGAAGTGATTGCAACAGTATTTTATCCTTTGATAAAACGATGAAATTTACGGTAGACTTCAGTTGTTGTGCAATGCTTCTAAAGAGCAAAATTAGTTGCGTTATTTCAAATCGATGGCGTTTCATGAACACTTCGAAAAATCAGAAAGTGAACTTGAGAAAAGATAACAGTTTATCAGCCACAATGTACATAACGTGTATATTTATTGCAGACAAAGAGAAAGGGAGGGACTTTCGATGTAGTGCTGCATGCGAAGGGTGGATGCACGATTTAATTTCACCTCAGTAGAACGAAGAGGTTGAAAACTGAATAGAACGATTGATTCGTCTAAAAGATCCCGGGGCACTCAATGCTTAAATAAAACACTTGCAATAAATATGAATATCATTAAGCGTCATTTTACTTTCATGGCTAAAATCTTAAGATCGTTTGTGTACCCTCGGAATACTAAACAATGATGCTCAACAGGAATGCACAGAGTAAATTCCAAAATAGGAGCATAAGGTAGTATACAGTTTCGCCAAGTACGTGTGCAGTAGATAATATTTTTTCCCCATAATAAGACCTCATTCATTCCGTTCTTCATAAGACCATAAGATATATCAGCAGAAATTGGCCATTCGGCCCATCGGTTCTGTTCCGCCATTCAGTCGTGGACTGATCCAATTGTTCCAGTCTTCCCCACTTCCTGCCCTTGCTAATCAAAAACCTGTCTATCTCTGCCTTAAGTACACTTAATAACTTGGCCTTCACCGCCACTCGTGGCAACAAATTCGACAAATTTCCCACCCTCTAACTAAGGTAATTTCCCCGCATCTCAAGTCCAAATGGATGTCCTTCAATCCTGAAGTCGTGCTCTCTTGTCCTAGAATCCCGTACCACGGGAAATCACTTTGCAATATCTAATCTCTTCAGACCTTTTAACATTCATACTGTTTCCATGAGATCACTTCTTTTTCTCCTGAACTGCAGGGAGTACAGCCCAAAAGCTGCCAGACATTCCTCATACGGTAACACTTTCATTCCTGGAATCTTTCTTGTGAACCCCCGGAACCCTCACCAATCTCAGTATATCCTTTCTAAAGTAACGAGCCCAAAACTGTACACAATACTCCAAATGCGGTCTCACAAGTGTCTTATAGAGCTTCAACATCACCTCCCTGCTCTTATATTCTATACCTCTAGAAATGAATGCCAACATTGCATTTGCCTTCTTCACAACCGTCTCAAACTAGAAGTTAAACGTTAAGGTATCTTGCTCAAGTACTCCTGAGTTCCATTGCATCTCTACATTTTGAATGCTCTCCCCATCTAAATAGTAATCTTCCCGTTTATTTCAAAGGCATGACCACACACTTTCCTACATTGTCTTTCATTTGCCAGTTCTTTGCCCATTCCCCTAAATTATCTAAGACTCTGCAGGCTCTCTATTTCCTCAACACTACCCGTTCCTCCACCTATCTTTAGCCTCAAATCCATTAATACCGTAGTTCAAATCATTGACATACTGTATATCGTAAAAAGCCGCGGTCCTAAGACCGACTCCTGTGGAATACCACTGGTAACTGACAGCCGGCCAGAATAGGATTCCTTTATTCCCACTCTCTGTTTTCTACCGAACAGCCAATGCTAGTAACTGTACTGCTTTGTCAAAGGCCTTCTGAAAATCAAAGCACACCGCGTCTACTGCATCTCCTTTGTTTACCCTGTTCGTAATTTCCACTAAAAATTGCAGTAGGTTTGTCAAGCAAGATTTTGCTTTCAGGGAACCATGCTGAATTTGGCCTATTTTGTCATGAGTCTCCAGGTAATTTTATCCCTAACAATCGATTCCAACAACTTTGCAAACACTGATGTCAAGCTGACAGATCTATAGTTTCCTTTCTGCTGCCTCCCTGTCTTCTTAAATAGCGGTGTAATAATTGCAATTTTCCAGTCATCAGGTGTAATGGCAGAATCTATCGTTTCTTGAAATATCATCGTTAATGTCTCCGCAATCTCTCCAGCTACTTCTTTCAGAATTTCAGGGTGCATTCCATCAGGTCCAAGATATTTATCCGCCCTGAGACCATTAAGCTTCCTGAACACCTTCTCAGTCGTAATTTTCACTGCACAAACTTCACGTCTCTGACATTCTTGAAAGCCCGGTACACTGCAGACGTCTTCCACCGTGAAGACCGATGCAAAATGCGCATTCAGCTCCTCTGCGATCTCTGCATCTCTGATAACAATATCTCCAGCTTCATTTTGTATTGGTCCTATATCTACCTCGACTCTCTTTTAAACTTTGTACACTTAAACAGGATTTTAGTAACTTCTTTAATATTACTCACCAGCTTCATCTCATAAATCAGAACATATAAGATTTCTTGAAGGTATTTCATTGGTATAGGTATATAATTGAGAGTCAGCATTGAAGCGACGAGGAGAAAAGTTTAAAAAATGCGCATTATAATGCAGGTAAACATAGTCATTAAGTCAATTCGATAAATTCTCCCCTGTCCTATTGAACCTATTGTGTTTTGCTAGAGATTTGACATAGGGATTCAAACCTGTGTACGGCGTAGACATCTCTATCAGGTCGCATGTCGCCCTCCGCCTCACCAAGGAGAAGAGGTGGAGTTCACTCAAACAACTCTCATAATTGATGCACCCCAATTCAGTTAACACCCTTGTAAATCTCCTTGGCACCCTTTCTATAATTTCCAAATCCTTCACAAAGCCATGTTGACTGTCCTTGTGTAGACTGTACTTCTCTAAATACTCACAGAATCCATCCTTTCGAAAACTTTCCAACAGTTTGCAGACCATTGATGTAAGAAACTCCGGACTACAGTTCCCAGGATTCTCCCGATTACCTCTTCTAAACAAAGGAGATATATCTGTCAATCTTCAATCATTCAGCACCACCCCTGGAAGTCAGTGACTGGCAGAGTGCCGCAAGGATCTGTCCTTCGAGCATTGCTCTTTGTGATATTTATAAATGACCTGGATGAAGATGCGGAAGGATGGGTAAGTAGGTTTGCGGAAGACACGAAGATTGGAGGAGTTGTGGATGGATCTGTAGGTTGTCGAAGGTTACAAAACATATAGGCAGGATGCAGAGATGGGCAGAGAAGTGGCAGATGGAGTTCAATCCGGATCAGTGTGAGGTGATGCATTTTGGAAGGACAAACCAGCAGGTTGAGTACAGGGTTAATGGGAGGTTACTTAGGATTGTGAATGAACAGAGGGACCTTGGGGTTCATATCCATACATCCCTCAAGGTCGCTGCACAGATTGATAGGATAGTGAAGAAGGTGTATGTGATGCTAGGCTTCCTTAATTGGGGGATTGAGTCCAAGAGTAGAGAGGTCACGTTACAACTCTACAAATCTCAGGTGAGACTGCAGTTAGAGCATTGTGTTCAGTTCTAGTCACCTCATGATAGGAAGGATGTGAAAGCTATGGAGAGGGTGCAGAGGAGATTTACCAGGATGTTTCCTGGATTGGAAACCAAGTCTTATGAGGCAAGTTTAGTAGAGCTGGGACTTTTCTCTTTGGAGCGTAGAAGGATGAGAGGGGAATTGATAGAGGTCTACAAGATTATGAGAGGCCTAGTTAGGGTGGATAGCCAATACCTTTTCCCAGGGCACGAATAGCAAAACCCAGAAGGCATATGTCTAGAGTTAAGGGAGGGAAGCTTAGGGGAGTCATCAGGGGTAAGTATTTTACACAGAGGATTGGGTGCCTGGACTGACTTGCCAGGGATGGTGGTGGAAGCTAAAACATTAGGGGCATTTAAGATCTTCTTGAACAGGCACATGGGGGAATGAAAAATGGAGGGTTACGGGTAGTATGGTTTTAGTACTTTTTTAAAAAAAGAATATATGGGTCGGCACAACATAGAGGGCTGAAGGTCCTGTATTATGCTGTAGTATTCTCGCGATTTAGTAGGCAATTATTGTATTCTATACATGACCGCAATTGTTCCTGGCATTTCCTTTCTGCAGAAGTGGTTTACCATTGCCTTCTTCTGAGAAGTGTCTTTATATGACGGTTGGCTGTAACAATCATCAATACTTTCCAGAGATTGTCTGTCTGATGTCAGTGGTCCCATAACCAGAACATGTGATTTCTAGAAGCTGAACATACAAACATACTCTACGCGCTTCCATTGCTTCACATGATCTTGATCAGGGGTGGGGTGTGGTTGCCTCGTAATTTCTACACCTTGTCCAAGGATAACCTGCAGGACAGATACAGAAATGAAATGAGCGCCTTGCACCTCCTTTGATAGTGAGGTATCCTCAATCCACCAGCCCAAAATATGCGTGAGCAAAATAAAAGCAAAGATTAGTTGTGACAGAACAAAGTGAATTTCCTTATTGAATGTATATCTCCTGTCAATATCCTGTCCTCAAAATAATCCCCTTTGGAAAATTCACAAGCCCAATTATGACAATAGCATTGTCGAGTTGCTTTCAGATACAATAAGTTTGAATAGGTTTCAATACTTACATTTAATGTCAGAGAAATGTATTTAAATACATCCTGATATTAGTTCTCTTCTCAAACATCCAGTAAAGCAGACGAGTGCCCAAAAAATGGGATGATAATTAATTTTTCGTCCCCAAAACGCATCCCCAGCACAAACGGCTGACAAATACAGATGTGAATTAGGAGACATGGAACGTGGGATGAATGTGCATGTATCCAGGCAGTTTGAGTCTGACCGCCGAGTGTTTGATGACACTCTGAACCTCGAATGGTCCCACATAGCGAGGGGCGAGTTCCCTGAATTCATTCTGGAGGGGGATGTCTTTAGACAAGAGCCAAACCTCCTGCCCAGGTGGATAATTTGGTGCAGGAAATCGATAGTGATCGACAATCCTTCGGTTGCGGTCGGCTTAGCGGAGTAAGGCTAAAGTGTGGCTTTCCAGCACTTGCAGCACCAGCGGAGATGGGCCAGAACAGAAGGCACAACAATGTCATCTTCATGTGCGGGAAACAGAGGACGTCGGTAACCGAAGGAGCATTCGAAGGGAGATATTCCAGTGGCGGTGCTGACCAGGGAGTTGGTAGGCGTATTCGACCCAAACGGGATGAACGCTCCAGGATGACGGGTTGCTGGCGCTTATGCAGCGCAGTCTGGTTCGCTCCTTCTGTTTGACCATTAGTTTGCGGATGGAAGCCGGAAGACGGGGTTACTGACGCTCCAAGGGCTTGACAAAAGGATCTCCAGAATTGGGTGCCCGGTCAGAAATAATATCAGAGGGAATTCAATGGAGGCGTAAGAAGTGATGAACAAGAAGGTCGGCTGTCTCACGGGCTGTAGGGACTTCGCGAAGGGCGATGAAGTGCACAGCTTTGGAGAAGCGGTCCACCAAAGTGGGTATGTCAGTATTCCCATGTTAAGAGGGTAGTCCATTAACAAAATCCAGCGGAATGTGAGACCAAGGGCGGCTACGGACAGGTAGGGGACGGGGCTATCTAGCAGGTGGTCAGTGAGAGGATTTTCGCGTGCTCAAAAAGGCAGAGACGAAGGAACGGTTGTCAGCGTCCATGGAGGCCCACCAGAAATGTCTCTTCAGAAGGGACAGAGTTCGATAGATTCCGGGATGGCAGGCGATACAAGAAGTGTTCCCCCACTGAAGAACCTGAGACCGAACAGAATCAGGCACGAAGAGGCGATTGGAGGGTCCATTGCCTGGATCAGGTTGAGTCTGTTGGGCCTCATTGACTATGGATTCGATCTTCCAGGTGAGGGCTGCCATTACACAGGATGGTGGAATGATGGTCTTGGGGTTGGAAAGGCCCTGCTCGGAACCGTATTGACGGGAGAGATAATCGGGCTTCCCGTTTTGTACCACGGAAGTTAGGTGAGTGGGACTTGACGGGAATTCAGGCGTTTGGAGGTTTGAATTTTTGCGAGGTTCTTGCGATCTGTCCAGACGATAAATGCCCCCTCCAGCCAGTGCCTCCACTCCTCCAAAGCAAGTTTGACGGCCAGTAATTCCCGGTTCCCTGCGTCGTAGTTCCGATCGACGGGGAACAGCCGGCGAGAAACAAAGGCGCAGGGATGGAGTTTTTGCTCAGGGCCGGAACGTTAGGAGAAGCCCGCTCGCACCCCAGATTTGGGGGCGTCGACTTCCACAATGAATTGGCGAAAGGGGTCTGGTTGGACCAGGAAATGAGCGGAGGTGAAACGCTTCTTCAGCTCCGAAAAGGCTGAGACCGCTTTGGGTTCCCAGTGAAAAGGGGTCGTATGCGAGGCGAGTCCAGTAAGGGGCACTGCTACCCGGCTGTAATCCCGGATGAAGCGACGATAAAAATTTGCACACCCCAGAAATCGCCAGAGTTGCTTGGGTGTCGCGGGGTTTGGCCACTCCACTACCGCCCGGGTCTTTTCGGGATCCGATCTCACTAGCCCGCTCTCGATGATGTATGAAACTGAAAGAGGGGACATGAAACTCGCAGTTCTCAGACTTAACTAATAGTTTGTTCTACCAAAGCCTCTGCAGAACCAGTCGACATGATGCGAGTGTTCCTGAAGACTGCGGGAGAAGATTAAGATGACGTCCAAATAAACAAAAACGGAACGGTTAATAAATTCCTTAACGACATCGTTTATCAGGGCTTGGAAGACGGCGGGGGCATTGTTGAAGCTGAATGGCATGCCCAGGTATTCGAACAAGAGGGGTGTTTAAAGCTGTTTTTCACTCACCTCCCTCCCTTATCCTGACCAGATGGTAGACACTTCGTAGGTCCAACTTGGACAAGATGGTGGGTCCGTGTAGTGGTTCGAAAGCAGAGTCGATAAGGGGCAGTGGATGCTTATTATTTATGGTTATACCTTTTAGGCCCCGGTAGTCAATACAGGGGCGCCATGAACAGTCTTTCTTCGCCACAAAGAAAAAACCTGTGCCTACAGGGGAGAATGAGGGTCGGATAATGCCCGCCGCGAGATAGTCGTTTAGTTCGGACTCCATTGCTTCCCTTTCTGGCTGTTGCAGTTTAGACAGCCAACTGGTGGGTAGAGGCGCTCCGGGAGAAGGTCAAATGCGCAATCGTCAGGTCGGTGTGGAGGCAGGGAAAAATCCCGTTGTTTACTAAACACTTCTCCCAGGTCGGAATACTCTGCTGGAATCTTGGATAAGTCGGGTTTTCAGAGGCAGATGATTGTAGACAAGTGGAGTGACAGAACGTACTCCAGCTGGGTATCTTCCATGTGGAGCAGTCATTGTGAGAATTATGGCGGCTTACCCAGGGGTACCTAAGTCCTATAGGAGCTGAGGAGAGGAAATTAAGTTAAATCGTACCTGTTCTTGATGGTTTCCGGAGAGAATAAGAGACAGCGGTGGTGTGCAGTGTGTGACTCGGGCCAGAGGTCTACCGTCCAGTGCCCGGGCTTCCAGAGGAACGGCTCCCGAGGAATTCCGGCCAGGGAAGCCTTCATCCAAAAGGTTTCCCTCAGCGCCGAAGTCCACAAGAGCTGAGAGAGGCAGGGATTGTCGGTGCAGCGAAAAGTAGCTAGGATCTGCATCCTGGTTCGGGGGACGGAAAGGAATGTTGTCTCGCTCATCAGGGTAATCCTTTCAACTGGCAAGCCTTCTCTTTTGGCCGCAGGGGATAGGTAGCAAGGAAGAGTCCGGACTGGCCGCAATAGAGACACTCCTCCGCTCTGAATCTCTGGAGTCGCTCTGTGGGAGAAAGACATCCAACCCATCAGCATGGGTTCCTCTCCCGGGGCGGTGGAAACGGCGGGGATGGGAGGTATTCTAGGAGCAGGAGGAGCAGAGAGACTTGTGCTGGTATGAGACGGTAATGAGTGCCATGGAGTGGCCAAAGTTGGTGGACGAGCAGATCTTTCCCTATGGCGTGCTCGAGGACGATTGTCCAACCTGGTGGCTAAGGAGATCAGGGAATCCAGGCTGCCGGTGTCATTTCTTGCCGCCAACTCGTCCTTCACCATGTCGCTGAGACCATCCTGAAATACCCCTTGGAGTGCCTCGTCGTTCCAACCCGAGTCGGCCGCTAACGTTCGGACCTCCACGGAATATTCGGGAAAGAAGAGCAGGTATGCGGTTGATTATCCCAGACTGCTGTAGCCCACGCTAAAACACTTCCCCGCAACAACTCCAGGATATAAGCTATCATGGACCTATCTGTGGAGTACGTGAATTACTGCTGGTCGGATACAAATGAGTATTGCAGAAGGAAGGCCGGGTACTTCTCCAAATTCCCAGCGTAGTGTTCAGGTTCACGTCCGTGCGGATCTCTTCGCGGGGGTGTTGCTGACACGTAGGGTATGGCCACTACAGGCTGTCTGGGATGGTTGGGGTAGGATGATTGGATACACGGTCCACCAGGTGACCAAAATTTGTTACGTTAGCAGACAGGGAACGGAGGTTCTCCACGACATCCCGGACTAGTCGATAGCGCAGACCCTGTAGGGAGCCAGGCTGGCGAGTGTTCGTGTCCGCTGGGTCCATTATGGCCAAATTGTTCTGTTGCAATTAGTGAATGAAGTGTACCCAAGTGCAGGACACAGGCACTGAGATTCATTTTGGATGCTTACGCGGACGTCAATATTGGACAGCTAGCAGGAGGCACTTTTACACGGAACCTTGAACGGGGTTTCATAGGTAAACCCTGAAACTGGAAATTAGAAAAAGGAAATTAGAAGCAAGATAGGGAATTAACGACCGGGACCGTGACACTCCCATGCACAAGCAACAATAATGCAACGATCCCCTCCCCACCCCATCAAAAAAAAAAGCATCAGTGCCCTCCACCGAGCACTCAAGCATGCAACAAACATCAATAAAGTCACAGGCTTGCAGTTCCACAAAACCTATTCGTTCACCTGGTAATTCGCCATACCGCAGGATCTTTCCCTCTCCCTAATACGAGAAATAGAGGTGTCCCTTTTTCACAGCGAGAGGGGCGACATAGCAAATTACTCACTGATTTACGATGTTAAAAGTCTATTGTGTCGCTTTTTCCGAGCTCTGCGTCCAGAGAGTCGACCGCACAAAGGCACAACTCTCTGGACATGCAAACCTGCTGCTCCCGATGTTCCTTGTTCTCCTGGAGCGGTTCAGCCAGGGGCATGGGCCTAGAATCAGCTCACCTCCAGAGCCACGAAATCCGGAACCATGAAGTCGATCTCACCTTCTAGGCTGCGTCTTTATGAAGCCACAAAGCGGCCGGTCGTGAGGACATAAGAGCGGGTGGCATTCCCGAAAGGAATCGAAATCAGAGTCTAAATCCAGGTCAGAGTCTTCAAAACAGCCTTGAAAAGGAAAACAGAAGGAGCAATCAAAGATAGTAATAGAGCTGTTTCCGTAGTTGCAAACAAATGAGTCGCCGTTTAGCGCCATCTTGACTTCGCACAGCCAAGGTAAACCTCATCACAAATGGGGACTGGCTTTGGTTTCATTGCCTAATTTTAATTAAAGTTGAAGCAAGTATACAGGTTATCCTTTCCCCAACTGAATTCGAAACGACCTATGGCTTCAACTAGTTGGAGGGCTTGAGGCTTTCTGCATCATCCTGCCAAAAAAGTGGTGTAAATGTGCATAAACCATCTACATTAATTCGTATTATGGCTTTCTGCCATCATACGACTGCTCTAAAATTGCAAATTGGACACGAAGAAGGTAATGATGTCGAATATCAAACTCTATTTAATAGCTGGTGAGATTTGCCACTAAAAGTAAAATTTTAATCAAACGGGATGGCAATAATAGTTCAGGGGTGGGGGTCATATGACAGTATTGTACAGTGTAGTACAAATATAAAGCAAAATATCTGCATAGCGGAGGCTTCCGTACAAAAAGGGTACGTTGTGTCGGCTTCTTCAACATTTGGGGACATTTTTGTAGTGGTGTTTCCATATAATGTCAAGCTGACTGAGAGCTCGCCGCAATCTTGTGCAGGAGGACTATATCTATAATTTATTTATCAAGCATCTGGTAGCCAGGTTTGGTTCCTAACTTATTTTCTTTCAAGGAGTACATCTATTATTTTTTTATTCAAAATAGTGCGATATTTTTAAATAAAACTCTAATTTCTCAAACGACAAATGAAGCACGTAACTTGGTTTAGTAATATCATTTTTTTGCTGCTGCTGCGAACATCAGCAAAGAAGATTGTTTTCCTAAACACTATACATGATTTTACAATGAGGTTTCTTAAAACAATAAGAACGCGCCCCAAAAATGAGGAGTCTACGTTTTTATGAAAAGTGACCATGAAATTATCATGAAACATTATAATGTTCACGAGTAATCGTTCAGGATGATAGAAAGGACTCGAATTTATGTATAAACCCCTGTAAAACATGCTTTAAATAATGATATGGGATCACTGCATTAACAATACTCGTGTCACCTTACCCATTTGCTATACGTTTTGTTTGTTCTCCGACTCATCAATGGGAATTTGCCATGTCTAGCTATTCTACCGAAATCTTTATTAAAGGAAAAACGCAAGTGGGTTAGACGCACTACAAATTGACGTTTCACCCCATATCCTTTGCCACAGCAAGTAATCTGAGAACCGAGCATGTTTTAACTTTCAGAACTGTAGCGGGAAATTGCAGAGAATACTGTATCAGTGGTGATGATACGGAATGTTCTGATCAAGTGCACATGTCATGGTAATCTTTGGTTTCCCTGTTACCACAGACAATCCATTTGTTCTTTCAAGTTCATCCAACTGCGCAAATCAAGATGCAGTGTTTCATTTCTACTTTCCAGGCATTAGAATAAAGTGTGAAACATGTTTATTTTTCGCTATTCCACACTGGTCGACAATAATTAGGATTTCATAATTCAACATCTGCATTTTATCTGATTTTCTCTTTTTGACTATGAGGGCAGCATTTTGAAAATTTAAAAACGAATTGATTATCAATGTATACTGTAAACAAACTTGAGATATAATTTCTTGAGTAAAATAACGAAATATAATTGAAATCATGAAAAACAAAGATCGACAAGCATTCAATGTGCAAAAGAGTCAACATCGCTCAAATAATAAAAATTGAAGACATAATACTGAATACATCAGCTGTAGAGTCACTGAAAATGGCTCTACCAGCTGCGGAGTCATTTTAGCCCTGAGGCTAGAGAAGACATCGAAGCCTGTGGTGGAGGCCAATAGTTGTGGGGCAACAACTGTTTCTGATCGTGATGGCGTGACTCCAAGACTACTTCATCTCCCGTGGAATGTCAGTACCGAGAAGATAAGCAAATGGGGCAAACGCAGGCGATTGGGTAGGGCTGAGGTGGGGTATTTTTGCTGCCGCAGAGCAGTGAGATTGAAGATAGTGTGTGTTTCCCTTCTCGGTCCTCGATGATTTAATCTGACTTTATATCAGCTCCGATGCTCTCTCATCCAGTGATAAACGACCTACTACCGCCTTAAGGTACCGTAGCTGCATTCCTGAGAGTAACGTTTGAATCCTTCAGTAGAACGTAAAGTAGCTCGTTCGTTTGTTGATGCTTCAAGAGTTGGGGTGTTGTAGATAATCTGAGGGGTTGTCAGAGTTTCCAGCAGGAAACCGATAGGATGCAGAACTGGGTTGAGAAATGGCAAATGGCGTTCAACCCTGAGAAGGGTGAAGTGGTTCATTTTGTTTGCACAAATTTGAAGACATAATAAAATATTAATGGTCAAACTTGGCAGTGTGGAAGATCAAATAAATATTGGGCTCTCTGCCATAGAACACTCACAGCTACTGTGCAGCTTCACAGATTTGCTAAAACTGCATATGGTATATTGGCCTTCATCAACCGTCGGATTAAGTTCAAGAGCCGTAAGGAAATGTTACTGCTATATAAGATCTTCGTTGGAGACTTGTTGGAGTACTGTGTTCAGTTGTGTTCACCTCACTACAGGAAGGATGTGCATAGTATAGAGTGCAGAAGATATTAACAAAGACGTTGTCTGGATTGGAGAGTGTACTTTATGAGAATAGGTTGAGTGAACTTAGCGCCTTCTTGAAGAGACGGAGGGTGAGGGGTTACATGATGGAGTTATATAAGATGTTGAGAGGCAATGACTTTATGGATAGCCAGAGGTCTTTTTTTACCCAGGTCTGAAATGACTAACTTGAGCGGTCATAGTTTTAAGGTATTTAGAAGTATGCACATGGGTTTATAAGATGTAAGTTTGACATACAGAACATGATGGGTGCACGTATTGTACTGCCAGCAAAGGTAGTATATGCGGACACAGTTGCTCTTTTATGGGATGTGCATGGAGCATAGGAAATCAGAAGAATATGCGATCAGGACATTCTAGGCAGTTGACAGAGTATGCTACTTCGTCGGCACAACACTGTCGGCCGAAGGGCCTGTAATGTGGTGTAGAATTCTATGTTCCATTCAATTGGTTAGCCTGCATGTTAAGTTGATTACACAGCTCCACTTGAGTCAGACAATACAGGCAGAGCGCATCCACATATTAATGTTACGTGAAACACTGATTGAGGAAATACGCGGAATATTGTCCCCCTTGGTTTGCCAAACACAGGAGGGTTAAATTTAAAGTGAGAGCAGGAAGATTTTCGATGGCATTTACTGGGAAATGATTATTTTGGACAGGAAGCAGTAAGTATCTGGATAACGCTGCTCCCTGAGGTGGGAGGAACAGTTGCCAAAGAAGCATTTAGACCCATATAGAGAGGCAACTGAATATTCATTGCATCGTGTAAAAAGGACGATATGCAAACAGATGTGTATTTTCTTTAATGCGGCATTATATTTGTTTAATGACTGGGACGAACTTTCTGTTTTAACGTTTTAAATATTCAATGTTATTCGGTATCTATTTAACGAGAATGTGATGATTTTTAAGGTAATGTAATGATACAGATTTTTTCCCTTTTTCATAATATATATACTTTTCTTGCCAATGTCAAGACTTCAATTCTTTTCTGCTTTGCTTGATTATAATTTTCCAGGCAAACTCCTCAACAAGTAAATTAAATTATATTGAATATGACTGGCAGGCGAATGCATTTTGCACATACTTTTAGAAACAGCTTACGTTATGTATTTTTCACTTTGAGGAAAGAGAAGCAAAATGAATTGTGTAGTTAAATAAGCAAAGCAATCATAACAAGCGCTTTCAAGAAAAATTTAACAGTATTCTGCCTTTAACGTAAAAATATATATTAAGGCCGAATTATAAATATTTTCGTGTCAACAGGTTAAGAATTATTGTTAACGTGTTTATATAACACCTAAATAAGTATCATTATTTACTGATAACCGTGCATTAAATCAGTTTTGATGGCGTGTCAAAATAGTACGGATAAGTGATAGTAAACTAAATATGGTACCCTCGGGGGTATAACGAGATTCGATAATGCCTGTTGCTTTTTCTTACTAATTGCAGTCCGGAGGGGATGTGGTTTCTGACATATGTGTAAGATATAATTCAAAAGCAGCAGCTTTATTCGCATTTCTGTTCTCCACAGCAGAGACATAACTTCTCTACGATTATGGGAATGACTGTAAATTTACTGACTGAACGCATTTACTACCATTTTCTTGTTATAATTGGCGTTCCTGGTAAGCGAATGTTAGTACTGTGTAACAGGTACACTGCTGTATGTTTAACTTATTACTCTAAATATCTGACATCTAGAATGTTTGAAAATGGAATGTATGCAGCTACTGCCATTTTTAAAAAACAACCATCTTACTGAAGCAAATATTATTCCGGCCAATTGGCATATCAGATGCAGTCGACAGGGCCTTCGATCCTCGGTCCAGTTTGCAGTTGGTGCAGCAATCATTCCATGATTGAATGAGTATATTCTGGAAATCAGAATGAAGTATGCTCTTTCAGAACGATAGAAATACTACTTACTATTGGCAGCACACCGCCTTCCTCTATTCTGCTACTAATAGCAGAATAGGGAACCATTGCAAAGCTCCACATGAATATTCTGTAGTAATGCAGAGTCAGTAAATTTTATTGTTCAGCTGAGGGCCATTAACTCTGTACATGTCACATTAGATGAATTTCAGTCTACGGTATCAACTTAGAGAACAAAGTTCAAACAAAAGATGACAGGGATAAATTTGTCTTCTAACTCAATTTATTCTAGACATTACGTAATTTATGTAATATTTTGAAATGCTTCTATTTCTCTAGATTTATTTGATCAGACATATGTCGGTAATTTTTAACTTATCAGATATAATTTGACCGCAATTAATCAAAAGGTCTGCAGAATGGTCCGTGCTATTATGATATTTGTTACTGTTGATGGCAAAGTTCCCATCTCCAAAGTATGTCCTTTGATAAAAATTTGTGACTGTGAAATAGAATGCAATAGTGTTCTCATCAATGTGAGAGCGTGTTTCAGAACAAAGTATTTATAATTTGAAACGTTTACCTGAGAAAGTGACGGCACTAAATTGTGTTTTTTTTTCTTTTAATGCGAATGGAATTGAATCAATGTACTTTAGCTGAGACTTGTGTAGCGTTCAGCGTTGCTCATCATATCTCCAAAAAAAGGATGTGTTTTTCACAGTAGAAGTTTTAGGAACAAGTTTGAGGAAGCAGGGTGTCCATATATATAGCAATTAATTGTACAACTGTATTCGCTCTGGAGGTAATATTTAAAGTATCTTGAACCTGAGATGATGCCATACTCAATATTAGCGCTATATAATGGACGCGATTACTCATTACTGTGGACCATTGAAACCGAGATCATAGCTGCAATCCGATGACAGGCTGCTTCCATAGTAGACAATTGCTGTCAGATAACGTGAATGTTTTCTCTGTGCTTTCTTCAAAGAGCAGCGAAGCTTGAGTAGTAGTGCGTGCAGGAAAGGCGTCATTTAGTTTCTGGAAACAATGTAGACAATGTGACAGAAAGACAGTAGACAGTAGAGTTGAGATTTAAGCTCTGTCTTAAAATAGAGCGAATTGTGGTTGATACAAATGCAGAACAGCATATCCCTATTCATAATTCTTATATTGTACACATTTGTCTTCTATACAAAAGATAGTTGAAGGTGCATGATTTCTTGCAGAACAATATTTATTTCTCCAGAGCGCGCATTGTGAATGGTATTGAATCCGGCAGCAAAGTCCCAGTGCATTAGATAAAGAAACATGATCAACAAACAAGTGGTCAGCCGTCACTCCGTGAAAAAAAGCCTCTGGCAGATATTCTGAAAGAAATAGTTCCATAAACTAATATTAAAGTGAAGGGACTCGTTTTTCTCATTAAACCTGGGACGGTTGTGTACTGAAATATATCAGAAACGTACGTCGTGATCTTGATCAAATACGGCAAAGTAAATGGGATTCTCCTTTTCCTGTTGAGTGAAAACTCTGACAATTTAATAAGTGCCAAATTACAACTGTAAAGTTCGACAAATCAGCGATTATCCCATGGGAAAGATCGCGAATATTCTGTTATCACGCTGGTGTCTAAAAAATCGGCATTCTGGGAAGAAATCCATTGCAACCAATGTATTACAAAACCATTGATTAGTCAATGTGCTAGTTATTAGTTCCTGTGATAAATTTGAAGATATTAGATCCGTTAGTTAACCTGATAGCTTTGTGGAAATGAGATGGTTGATTGAGCAGTGCAGTGAAATATAATAGAAATTCATTTGCTAATAACATGACGTTTTCTCTTTTCTTCTTTGATTCCAGCGAATATGGTGACACTATCCGTTCTATCCTCTGGAAAGTGTGGCCTCTCCAGATGCATCACACAATATCTGATATGGGCAGCTGCAGCTAACTTAATGCACCTGGTAGTAAGTGGACTAATTTATCGAATTATGGCCGGGTACTTTGAAAATTCATTTCTCAATTACACTCCTTTCTGCAGTTCTAATCTGGTCCTGATTTATATTTCCATTGATTGTTCTGTCTGGCTAACTGTAGCATTTACCTTTGATAGATTTATTGCGATTTGTTGCCAGTCTTTACGAACGAAATATTGCACTGAAAGAAATGCAAGAAGAGTGATAGCAGTGGTTTGCTTCATTTGCATTTTGGAAAATGCTCCAATCTATTTTATGTTTGAATCTATTAAAACAATTGACAACGTGCCATGGTTCTGTACTGTAAAAGGAAGATTCTATATCTTACCTGCTTGGCTTGCATTCATGTGGTTGGAAACTATCTCGACACCATTTTTACCATTTGTGTTGATCCTCTTATTTAATGCGGAGACGATACGACATATTATACTGGCCAACAGAGTCAGACGGAAACTCCGAGAGAGCAATAGTGAAAAGATGCAAAAAGATCAAGAGATTGAAAACAGAAGGAAATCTATCATTTTACTGCTCACAATATCTGCAAGTTTCATTGTGCTATGGTCGGTAAATTTCGCCAGCTTCATTTCTCTATCCTTTACAGATAATCAGTTGATGAAATCAAAGGAAAATGACATTTTCCCAGTTGTGGAAGATGTTGGATATAAGTTAAGATCATTAAGTACTTGCACCAACGCGTTCATTTATGCTGCCTCCCAAAGCCACTTCAGAGCAGAAATGAAGAATATGATTAAGCGTAATGTTGTCTTCATTGCTAAAATCTTAAAATTGGTTTTATGTCCATGGAACACTAAACAATGATATCGATGGAATAATTAATCAGTTGTTCAACAGAAATGCACAACTATAAAGTCCTCAAACATGAACATCCGATGGTAAAGCATTTGACCAAATACGTGTGGAGTTGATTCTATTTTCCCTTGTCTATGCTATATTTAACCCTCTCGAAATCATGGATGACCTGTGCCAATTTTAAAATATTTGATACAGCGTGTTTCAGGATTTTAATATAACAGAACTCAACACTAAGCTTGTTTGCGGCAAGGATATTATAATCTGTCTTCGTTTGTATTTCTGTAGCAATGGCCGAGTATACGAGTTTTCAAATAATTGTGTGAAATATTGTTTGGAGTCATGATATCAAATTTGATGCCTCAGCTAATGAGCTATTGTCAGCACTTAAGCTGTCAGAAAGGGGGAAATGGCGGATTTATTTATCATATTTATGTAGATGCCAACTTGGACACCAAAGAAATCTGAATGAAATTAATGAATTTCAATTGCCGCGAATTTAACAAGTGAGGTCGAGAATTCATGAAAATTGTAAAATAGAACCTATGTAGAAATTGTTAAGTAAATGAAGATTTTAACCAAACTTTTACTGCCAAAAATCTGTAAAATGTAGGGAAACAAGATATCAGTAATGTTTAGGCATGGTGCCAGAAAGTTTGTGAACTTTCTCCATTTCTGCATATGAAATAAAATGTGAGCAGATCTTCACGTAACTCCTAAAACTAGATAAAGACGCAGCTTCATTTTTCACGCTTTAAATAACAATCTGCTCTTCCATTTGCCCTTACAAATTGGAAGACCTTGCATCTACCCAAACATTGTATTCCATCTGACAGACCCTTGCTCACTCATTTAACCTACATAAACATTATACTTATTCTTTTATCTATTGGGGAAAATGAACCGATATTACATGTGTTTGTTGCAAAAGTATGTGAACTTCTGGGGTAATGCCTTCTATAACTGCTTCTTTTAGTCAGGTGTGGCAATTAATGAGATAAAATTGGAGTTTTCGGTGTAGAAGTGCCCTGGAGTATACAAATTGACACAGAAAATCAGGTTACTGACATAATCTGCTCTTCTCAAGAAAAATCTATTTATGTGCACCATGCCTTGATCAATACAACTCTCAGTAGTCCTCAGAACATTTCTAAATACCTAAGTATTCATCTGCCCATATTAAGAGAACTTGTCTACCAATAGAGCACATTCAGTCCTGTTGCTAGTCTGTCTATGTGTGGGCATCTTACATATATCACTCTAACAGCAGTTTTGAAGGAGGTGAAGAAGAACCTAGAGTTCAAAGCAAATCTCTAGAATTTGCCAAGGTCTCCGTTCATGCCTTCACTATATAAAAAAAATGAACAAGAAAGGTACTAATGAAACAAAGCTATGGAGGACACTACTGCTCTCCAAAACACATTGCTGCACATCTCAAGTTTACAAAAGGCCACCTGGATGTTTTACAGCGCTTCTGGGGCAGTGTTCCGTTGACAGCTGAGAGGAAAATTGGACTTTTTAGGCAGAAATTCACTTCGATCTGCACTGCACACCAACAACAAAACGTCATCCCAACCGTGAAGCATCGTGGAAGAGTTATCGGGATTCGGAGCTGCTTTGCTTCTTTGGCCTGGACAGCTTGCAGCCGTTGAAAATTTACAGGGAAATCTCAAGATAGCAGTCCGTCACCTAAAGCTTAAAAGAAGTTAGATAATGCGAAAAGCCAATGATCCGAAAGAGAAATGTAATTCAAAAACAGAATGATCTCTAAAGAAGAAGATTCGTGTGTTGGAATGGCCGAGTCAAAGTCCTGCTCCCAATCCTATAGAAATGTTTTGCAGAACCTAACGCAAGCGATTTATGCAAGGAAAACCAACAACATCCTAGATTTGAAGCAGTTTTGCAAGGTGGAATGGCCGACAATTCCTTCAAGCCGATGTGCAAGACTGATTAACAATTACCGGAAACGTGTGTTTGGAGGTATTATTGTTCACGTGCTTTTTTCAACAAATCCATGTGATATTGGATCTTTTCTTTTTCAATACATAAATGAACAGGTATAATGTCTTTCGTGGTATTTATTTATTTTAATTTATTTAATTGGGTTCTCTTTATTTAGTTTTAGGGTTTACATGAGATCTGATCACGTTTTTGGTGATACTTATGCTAATGTAAAATAAAATCCGACAAGGTTTAAAAGCTTTCTAGTACCGCTGTAGCTTCGGAAAGCCAAAAGTAACACAAACGGATATAATCGTGGATCCGAGCTGACGGAATCATGTCCCGGAAAACTACAAATAATAAAGGAACACTATACACGGTGAGGGTGTGGGGTCAAATTACAACACAATTACTTTTACACATTTCCTTAATCTGATGACATATCTGGTCCTCAAGCATCCCGGCGGCTATTAGGGGGACAACAGTACAATCCCATCTGTGTGATCAGACCCTTCGTATTCCTGAGTTTACCCAAAAGGACTTAGTGTCTGACTGTTACATTACGTCTACCCTGAGCTGTGTTATTGCCCCTAATTAGTGGGATAACAACCCACATTCCCACCTTTACCTCCTCCTCCATCTTGCATAAAACTTCGAAAACCAGGTTCAATGAACACCCATTTCTGACGCTCTATCAACTAAGTCGCAGTAATTGCGACAATATTGTAGTTCCATATAATAATTTACGATTACCATATAACTCCTAGTATTATAATACAGACACTTCAAATTCTCCGTCCCACGATACCTATTATTTCGATTTTCTCTTTCAATAGGATTGCTGATATCTAACTTCTAGCCATATCCTTCCGTTACTGAATTGCGGATCCGGTTCCTAGCTCCCACCCAAAGCTAGTTTAAACTCTCGCAGTCAGGATATTGTTTACCCTCCAGTTCATGTGCAATCTGTCCCACGTGTACTGTCCATCACTTCCACAGAAAAGGTTCCCGTGATCCAGCAGTCTAAAAACCTGTCCCCAGCTCCAATTTATGAGCAACTCATCCATCCGTGCCGTCACCCCGCTATGAGTGACAACGGACGAGAAAACACGTCAGATAAACTTCGACTGTTCATAAGGGAAAATGGTATTTCAAGGCAGCTTCTCACCACTCTGCAACGAAAGCGTTTGCTGAAATGTTTATCCAAACTATGTCTTTCATGATTGAAAAGCGGCCAGTGAGTGAGTGGGCCAGTGAAGAAGTGGAGCTTTGGGGCTTTGACTCGAGAGATTCTGGCAGTTTTGACAGTTGTACTGTGCAATTAAGTCAATCGAAATTTGAATAGCTCAGCAGGAAGCATTTGATTAGACAATCAAGATTTGAATAGCTCAGACTCAGCAGAAAACAGTTGATTGGACAATTGTGTTCAGGGGACCAAGCAGTTCGAAAAGCTCCAACAAATAAATAGAGATGTAGCTCGAGCGGAACGGCCAGCGAGAGAGTGGGCCAATGAAGGAATGGGGCTTTGAGGCTTTGACTCGAGAAGCGGAGGACGTGCTTGCTCCCAGTTAGGCTTTATAATGACTCCGGAGACGGTGATGTGCCTCTCATGTGAGATGTGGCAGTCGTGGGCGAACTCCCCTCTCCCGCAGAGACACAGCTGCTGGAAGTGCATGCGGTTGGGCGATATGGAAGACCGTGTAAGGAATCTGGAGCAGCAGCTGGATGACCTTCGACTCATAAAGTAGAATGAGGCAGTAATAGATGAGAGCTACAGGGAAGAAGTCACACCTAGGCTGTTGGAAGCAGGTCGTTGCGTGACAGTCAGAGGGGGGAAATCGAAGGTGAGTAGATAGATAGTGCAGAGCAGCCCTGCAGCCATTCCTCTGAATAATAAGTATACCATCCTGGATACTGTTGGCGGGGACGACCAACCAGCGGTGAGCCACGGTGGCAGGGCCTCCGGCACTGAGTCTGACCCTGTGGAGCAGAAGTGTGGGACGGAGAAGAGGAGAGCTGTCGTCATTTGGGACTCTATGGTCAGGGGAGCAGATAGGAGATTTGGTGGACGTGAGAAGGCCACCCGCATGATTTGCTGCCGCCCGGGTGTCAGGGTCCGGGATGTCTCTGATCGGGTGCACGACATCCTGGTGCGAGAGGGAAAGCAACCAGAAGTCGTGATACATGTTGATACCAACGAGATGGGCAGGAAGACGGATGAGGTCCTGAAGTGTGAGTTTCGGGAAATAAGCAGAACGCTGAAGAACAGGACCTCAAGGGTGGTGTTCTCAGTATTTCTGCCAGTGTTATGTGATAGTGATGGTAAGAATTGGAGGAGATGGCAGTTAAATGCTTGGCTGTGGAGTTGTTGCAGGGGGTAGGGATTTAGATTTTTGGATCATTAGTATCTCTTCAGGGGAAGTTAAGACCTGCACAGATTGGATGGGTTGCACTTGAACGGTAGGTGAGCAATATCCTTGCAGGTAGGTTTGCTAGCATGGTTCGGGATGATTTTAAACTAATTTGCAAGGGTGATGGGACCTGGAGCAATAGAAGAAATGCATTGACTAAAGCCAGATCTAATATATGGAGACGCTTTGAGGATAGAGAAGCAGAATAAAGGGTGTAAAGGTAGTAAGGTAGAAGGGCTAAAGTGCATGTACTTCAATGCAAGAAGCATCGGGAACAAAGGTGATAATCTGAGAGCTCGGATACATACATGGAATTATGATGTAGTTGCCATTACAGAGATTTAGCTGGCACCAGGGCAGGAATGGATTCTCAATATTCCTGGATTTCAGTGCTTTAAAAGGGATAGAACGCGCGGGGGGTGGGTGGAGGGAGAGGAGGGGTAGCATTACAGATCACCTTAACAATTACAGCTACAGAAAAGGTGGGTAATGTAGCAGGATCCTCTTTTCAGTCAGTATGGGTGGCAGTCAGAGACAGGAAAGGAGCAGTACTGTATTGGGAGTATTCTATAGGCCCCCTGGGAGCTGCAGAGATACCAAGGAGCAGATTGGGAGGCAGAGTTCGGAAAGGTGCAAAAATAACAAGGTTGTTATCATGGGTGACTTTAACTTCCCTCATACTGATCGGCACCTGATGGGTCCCAATGGTTTAGACGGGGCAGACTCTGTTAAGTGTGTCCAGGACGGATTCCTGTCACAGTATGTTGACAGGCCAACTGGAGAGAGTGCCATATTAGATCTTGTATTAGGTCACGAACCGGGTCAGGTCACAGATCTCTCAGTGGGTGAGCATCTGGGAACAAGTGACGACCACACCCTGGCCTTTTTCATTATCCTGGAAAAGTATAGAATCAGAGAGGACAGGAAAAAATTTAATTGTGGAAGCGCAGGTTATGAGGCTATAAGATTAGAACTTGCGGGTGTGAAGTGGGATGATGTTTTTGCAAGGAAATGTACTATGGACATATGGTCGATGTTTAAGAATCTCTTGCATGATGTTAAGGATAAATTTCTCCTGGTGAGTAAGATAAAGAATGGTACGGTGACGGAACCATGGGTGATAAGTGAGGTGGAAAATCTAGTCAGGTGGAAGAAGGCAGCATACATGAGGTTTATGAAGCAATGTTCAGATGGGTCCATTGAGGAATATAGGGTAGCAAGAAAGGAGATTAAGAAGGGGGTGAAGAGGGCAAGATAGTGGCATGAGAAGGCCTTGGCGAGTAGGGTAAAGGAAAACCAGAAGGCTTATTTCAATTATGTGAAGAACAAAAGGATGACAGGACTGAAGGTAAGACTGATAAGAGATAAAGGTGGGAAGATGTGCCTGGAGGCCGTGGAAGTGAACGAGGTTAACGAGGCAACTTGATGACGGTGAGGACAATATGAGTGAGGTTGAAATTCTGGAGCATGTTGATATTAAGGGAGAGGAGGTGTTGGAGTTGTTAAAATACATTAGGACTAAGAAGTCTCCGTGGCTTGACGGAATATTCCCCAGGATGGTACACGAGGCGAGGGAAGAGATAGCTGAGCCTCTATGATCTTTATGACCTCGTTGTCCACGGGAATGGTATACCAGTAGATTGGAAGGAGGCGAATGTTGTCCCCTATTCAAAAACGTTAGTAGGGGTAGTCTGGGAAATTATAGACCAGTGAGTGCATCTGTGGTGGGAAAGCTATTGGAAAAAATTCTTAGATTTGGGATCTCTGGGCGTTTAGGGAATCATGGTCTTGTTAGGGACGGTCAGCGTGGATTTGTGAAGGGAAGATCGTGTCTCAAAAGCTTGATAGAGTTCTTTGAGGAGGTGACCAGGCATTTAGGTGAGGGTAGTGCAGTTGATGTGATCTTCATGCATTTTAGTAACGCATTTGATAAGGTTCCACACGGTAGGCATATTCAGAAAGTCAGAAGGCATGGGATCCAGGGAATTTTGGCCAAGAGGATTCAAAATTGGCTTGCCTGCAGAAAGCGGAGTGTCGTGGTGGAGGGGGTACATTCAGATTGGGCGGTTGTGACTAGTGGTGTCCCACAAGGATCGGTTCTGAGACTTCTACTTCTCGTGATTTTTATTAACGACCTGGATGGGGGGTAGAAGGATGTGTTGGCAAGTTTGCACACGACACAGAGGTTGGCAGTGTTGTGTATAGTGTAGAGGATTGTCGAAGATTGCAGACAGATATCGATAGAATGCAGAAGTGACAGATGGAGTTCAACCCGGAGAAGTGCGAGGTGATACACTTTGGAAGGACAAACTGCAAGGCTGAGTACAATGTAAATGGCATGATGGTTTGTGGTGTGGAGGAGCAGAGGGATCGGGGGGAGTGCGGTGTACGTGTTCACAGAGCCCTGAAACTTGCCTGACAGGTAGATAGGGTAGTTAAGAAAGCTTATGGGGTGTTAGCTTTCGTAAGTTGAGGGATAGAGTTTAACAGTCGCAACGCAATGATTCAGCTCTATAAATCTCTGGTTAGGCCGCACTTGGAGTATTGTGTCCATTTCTGGTCGCTTCAATATAGGAAGGATGTGGAAGCATTGGAAAGGGTGCAGAGGAGGTTTACCGGGATGCTGCCTGGTTCAGAGAGTATGCATTATGATCAGAGATTAAGGGAGCTAGGGCTTTACTCTTTGGAAAGAAGGAGGATGAGAGGACACATTATGGAGGAATAGATAGAGTGGACAGCCAGCGCCTCTTTCCCAGGGCACCATTGCTCAATACAAGAAGACATAGCTTTAAGGTAAGGGGCGGGAAGTTCAAGGGGTATATTAGAGGAAGGTGTTTTACTCAGCGAGTGGTTGGTGCGTGGAATGCACTGCCTGAGTCAATGGTGGAGGCAGATACACTAGTGAAATTTAAGAGACTACGAGACAGGTATACGGAGGAATGTAAGGTGTTGGGGGGGTGGAGTTATATGGAAGGCAGAGTTTAAGGGTCGGCACAACATTGAGAGCCAAATGACCTGTATGGTGCTGTACCATTCTGCGTTTTATGTTTTATATTCAATGTTCTAAATCAGATCTCGCATTGACCTCCTGAAGCTAGTCTTCGGAGGCAAGTATAGAATGATCTGTTCAATCTATTGTCATTTGAAGCAGAAGGAAGCTTCGAGTCCAGACAAGAAGACCAAGGCGTCATTATCAAGAAGACAATGGAGATTCGAGAGATGTTCATGTGGATCAACTACTGGATGGTCAACCGAAGAACACACCTGAGCCGACTGCATTCAACAAGACATTACAGTCAACGAACTTACTTGTTAGTGATGATGTCACTCATAACAACGTGACTCCGCACGCAGAGAACGATGTCTCAGACAACATACCCTCGAAACCTAATGTCACGCCACAGATCCAGATGCGCTATCCTGAAAGAAGCACCCAAAAAATTGAATCTTTAGAACTGTGATGGACAGTTGTTCTGATGCATGTTTACTTCGCATATGAGTTGTGGAACGGAAATTCAATAATTTGTTGATATACGATCTTGTATCGTAGTAATCTATAGCCAAGGAGGTGTCTTGAATGGATCTCCTTCATGTCGATCTCTCTCTCTCTCTCCCCCCCCCACTCTGCGATGTGTGTGCACCACTTACAACCGTCTCCCCGTGCGTGTTTTATTTGATTGAAATGTGGTTGTTCACACACGCAACAGAACTTATCTAACTCAACTGTAGATATACACCATTGTTTGGCCTCCACAACCATCTCCAGCAATGAATTCCATAGATTGTCTCTCATCTGGCTAAAGAATCTTTTGCCCACATCTGTTCTACGTGGACGTCCCTCGTTTCTATGCCTGTGGCCTCTGCTCCTAGTGTCAGTCCTTCTCCGCATGGCAACTCGTAGCCTGCTCAGGCAGGAACGTTGCAAACTACAGTTATCTAACAGGAGTCATCTGCCGCTCGTTGCAGACACATCAAGAGCAATCTATATTACACCGCTTTGATCCATAATCTCCCATTCAAGCACGCGGCCTCAACAAAATTCTCAATGCTTTTTCCCTCCCAGTCAAAAGTTTACTTTATTGTTTGTCCTGTGTGTGTGTGTGTGTGTGTGTGTGTGTGTGTGTGTGTGTGTGTGTGTGTGTGTGTGCGCGCGTGTGTGTGTGTGTGTGTGTGTGTGTGTGTGTGTGTGTGTTAAGTCGTATCCACTCATCTGTTTTTGGATCGAGTCTTCTTCATGCCCCAACAGGACGATATCTATTAATCCAGAAGAGTATCCTCACTTGAAGAGGGCCGTCTAAAAACACGAACACGCGATTCAGGAGCAGCAGGTACTCACTTACCATCTGGCAGCCAGTCTCATAAATCTCACAGCCTCTGTGATGAGTCCCGGATTCTCCTGCCCGAAAGCATCGGTGGATCTGCAAGTCGATGTCGTAAAATATTTTGTTCGATATTCACCAAGGAGAAGCGCAGGGTAATGGTGAGATTAGGAAGTTGCATTAAATATAGTATGGAATGTCAATATCACGAAGGAGGAACATTTGGATGCTTTGAAAAGCAGTAGAGCTGAACAGCATAGGGCCAGAGAGATTCACCCCCAGACAACATAATGATGGGGGCTGGGTGACAACGCTAACACAGAGATGTTTGAGAAGGCATTTGCTAAGGTGCAGTACATGAGGCTGCTTTACAAGATAACATCCTATGGCGTTATAGGAAAAATACTGGCATGCTGAGAGGAATGGCTGACCGGAAGCAGCGAGTACGAATAGAAGGGGCCTTTTCTGGTTAGATGCCAGAAACTATTCCTGTTCCTCAGGGGTCAGTATTGGTACCGCTACTTTTTGATTTGTTTGTCAATGATATAGATAATGGAATTTATAGCTTTATTGCAAAGTTCGTGGGTGATATGAAGGTAGGTGGAGGGGTAGGTAGTGTTGAAGAAGCAACATGATTGCAGCAGGACTCAGAAATAGAATAATGGTCAAAAGACTGGCAGGTGGAATACAGTGGTGAGAAATGTATGATAATGCATTTTCATAAATGGAGCAATAGTCGGACTATTATCTAAACGGGGAGAAGGTTCAAACATCACAGTTGCAGAGGGACTGCTAGAAAGTTACTTAGCAGGTTAAGACTGTGGTGTGGTGAAGAAGGCAAATGGTATGTTGTCGTTTATTTCAAGCCGACCTTCTCCAAAAAAGGAGGAATTATTTAGCCAGAGAGTAGTGAATCTATGCAATGCTCTGCTAGAGTCTGCGGTGGAAGCCAAACCTGTGTGTATTTTTAATACAGAATTTGATGACTTCTTGGTCGGTTTGAGCATCTATGGAAATGGTGAGAAGGCATGCATATGTGGTTGAGAAGTATTCGGTATCCGCCATGATGGACTGAATGACCAAACCTTTTCCTATGTCTTATGGACTTTGATATACTGGCGTGTAATTTTGGCGTGTAAATTGGTAAGGTATGAATGCAGCCGGATACCAGCAATATTAGGAGCACTACGGAATATTGTGTAAGGTGCTGTTCACCTGATTACTGGGAGAATGAGTTATTTTTTCGAGAGTGTGCAGAAGAGCTTTGGAAAACCCACACCGAAGTCAGAAACAGCTGAAGATATTAATTAGGTCAGGCTGCATGCGGTGGAGAGAAAAAGGATACAAAACATACACAGTCATTACTTCATTTGCACTATACAGTATATTGGTTTCTACCGTAATTAGCAAAAATAAGCGTTTGGATAAGTTGGATTATGGCATTGGAAAATCTGGTGATGTTTTAACTTAGAATATTAAGAAAATCATAAATAGAGGAAACATGCAGAATCATTTCCCCTCAGTGTGGAAATATCAAATATAGGGAACAAAATTAAGGACAGTGTGTAGAGATTTTAACTGAGCTAATCCAAGCAAGGCGTTTTTTCTCTGGACATGAAGTTGTAAATTTTTCGATCATGCTGCTAAGTACAGTGGTAGAAATCGAAGTGGAAGGAACGTTCAGGCCCATTCAAAAAGGCAGAAGAGCACGTGTTGCACAGTATAAAACAGACTATGAACATCCTAATTGTTTAATATTTAGACTGGCATTACATTCGACTAACTGCTCCTGCGCCATAAATATTAGATCTCAGAGGTTTAAAAAGTTTCATAGGTACGTTTTAATGTTAGAGAAATTTATACAATATTCATCCTGAAATAATTTAATAATTTCTCTTCAGAACCATCCACGAAAAGAGAGTAGTCCCCAAAGGATGAATAACAGTTAAATGTTAGAACCCCAAAGCACCCGCTGCCACGCGGAGGCTGCCCTCTCCCACGCGTAAGCAGCAGCAAAGCAACAATCTCTTTCCCCCACCAGCAAAAAAAAAAAACCATTGGCACTTTTCATGCAATTATCATGCACTTCGAAGCTTCTCTGTTTTTCGTGATACAAATTTGATAGGATCGTGTTTCTCAAAAGATGTATGGGATCTATTCTAGTTCAACGCACACGCATTTCTGGATTAACCCAGCAGGTCGTGTAGGATCAATGGAAATGAATAGCCAGTGGAGGCCTCCGTCTTCCATCAAATTTCACCCTGAAACAGCGACAGTTTATTCATTTTTATAGTTGATGCTTGACCGGCTGCGTCCCTCCAGCATTTTTTGTGTTTTACTCTGGATTTCCAAGATATGCAGAACCTTTTGTATTTGGAATTTATTTTTTTATTTCCTCTTTTACTAAGTATGTCCCTTATAAAGCAATTGCTTTCGTCTGAAATACAATATTTGATAGAAATCGATTTGCTTATTTGAGCCAGTTTGCCCTCAAGACAAGGTTATCACGTGGGAAGGATTCTTCCATAAGAGGGTGTGGAAGTTGTTTTGTTGTTTTAAACAAAATCGCAGCTCGTCTGTAACATTTCTAAAGAACAAAGTAAAACTGATAGCAATATATGAAATTGACGACCACTCATCAGAAATAATAAGGGTCAGAAACTAAACTTCAGACGAGACATTAAAGTTCATCAGCCACACACTACATTACGTCAATTGAAGACCAAGGTAAGTAAAATTATGTTCGCGCTTGCGGTGCAGACTAAGAGTCGGTGCGACATGATTTCATATCACATCTGATATATTGGATGAATTGAGTAAGTGCGGTGAATATTGAATACAGGGAGCGGGACACGAGAAAGAGCACTGGGCGCCGAGATATCAAGATAGATATCAAGGTATTTATTATATCAAGGATCATCAATAAATGTGGAACAAAAGTGGATATCAGGACAATTATCATTTCCCCAAATTTCTCTTAATTCCAGAATTCCAAAATTTACAGAAAATATGGAAAAACTGAATAGATTAGGAAGCACCCGACAAATGAGGAATTGTTAATCTTTCAAGTCCTGGACGATCCATGATAAAGTTAGAACTTAACAAGAAGGCAAAATGATCGATCACAATGCCGGTTAGTAGAGTCTAATCAAATCCCATTTTAATCCAATGCTACTGATAGGAAAGGTCCTATACTTACTGAAAAAGTAGAATAGACTCATGTCGATTGCAGAGCTTTGGTATATTGAAAGAAAGATAAGATACATCCATTTTGCTTTCCTTAGCTGAACCATTACAGATTACACTCCAGCCGATGGGTATTACTTAGGTTGGTACTATATTTGATTAAAGGCTGCAGCAAACACTCCATTCGGTATAACTCATTTAAGGAGAGTTCGCTATATCTTACTCGACAATTCTGATCTTCCTTCTTTTTTCATAAATTGGAACACTTCCCATGCGAGTACCCAGCCTAGAATCACAATCCTTCAATTCTCAGGTGTCCTGCTTGGTTATAATTTACCAGACAAACTCTTCGACACATAAATTATTTTGATATAATCTGCATTCGAATGCATCTTGCACATGTTTGCAGACATATTCCGCTCTGCAATATTCATTTTGTTGGATGAAAGAGAATCAAGATTAATGTTTTCGGTACTTCAGTTAAGAAAAAAAAAAACCAACATTAATCCCGCTTTCAAAGAGAAGGGTGACAATATTTCTGCCATTAACATATAAATGCATAAGGGATAGAGGCAGGATTTTTCTTAACTATTTTATGTTAATATGTTAAGAATATTTGTCTACGTCTTTATTTAGCAAATAAATAAATGCTATTTTACGTCTGCGTTAAATCAGATCTGATTGTGTGTCTAAATAGCAGCGATCAGCAACAGTAAACTAAATGCAATATCCCCAGTGGGATCACAAGACTGGATAATACTTACCTTTGTTATTCCTAATTCCAGTTGGGGGAGGTCGCTTCTCTGATATATATGTAGAGCTAATTTGCAATCAGCAGCCCTATCTTCATTTTTGTTCTACGTGACAAGATATAGCTTCTCTACAATTATAGGAATGACTGGAAAATTACTGACAGAACGGATTTACTACCATATACTTGTTATAATTGGCGTTCCTGGTAAGCGAAATTTGGAATTATGTAATTGATATACTACTATATGTTTTAGTTATTGTTCTAAGAATCTACTATCTACAACGCTTGACAATGAAAAAGTTTCCATTTTCTACCAATTTTTCTTTTAGAAACTAATATCATGCTATTCCGGCAAGTAATATTCTGGCCAAATGGCATAGCAAATACAGTCGACAGAGCTGTCGTGCCGTTTGTATTTGATTCAACAATCATTCCAATATCGCAAGAATAAATTCTGCAAGTCAACCCGAAAAGGACAAATCCATATTTTTCAAGTCCAGCTTACAGATGGAAATATGTTTTATTTCGGACCGATTGAAATACTTACAATTGGTAGCACGCCAACATCCACTATAGTTCCAACAAATCTACTTAACTATTCGTCCAGCAGGCAGTAGACTGTTGATAATTCCAGTATCGGAAGTCCAGTACGTTTCCAAACATAATCAACGGCTCAAGTGCTTGAAAGAGCAAGCAAACATAATAGACATGAGAACTCAGACCACAAATATTGCTCGCCTTATGGCTTCACTCATAGATAGATTATTGCTCATCTCATTGTCATAAATAATCCGGTAGGTCTATATTTTATTATCTTAACAATGAGCCCTGCATTGGCACTCATGATCTGGACAAACGATTTGCAAGTGGCTCTACTGCAATCTCTTTTGTTGGCACTGTAGCAACACGTTCTGTCCACTTCTTTCCATTGCCATCCGAATCCATTGACTGTCTGTTCTCCACCCAGACCTGTTTCACACTGACAAGCAGGAAAATCACAAGAGAAGATCACAAGACAAAGGAGCAAAGGAGCAGTCCATTCGGCCCATCTAGTCAGCTCCTCCACTCCACCATGAGCAAAATTGTTCTCCCATCTATTTCCAATTTCGGGCTTTTTCCCAATATCCCTTGATACCCTGACTAACTAGATACCTATCAATCTCCATTCATTCAGGACTTGATTGTATGGATTTTCAGAATATTGTGGCACGGTTTCCGATTCATCTGCGTGAGCATTTGCATTCACAGGATAAGGATTAAAAAATCATGATGGCTAATGGTAATTTGTGAGTAAAAAAGTGACAAAATGATAATTAATCTGGATGCGATGCAGCATCAGCTTGCAAGTTAGAGGTTTTGAGCGATTCTACTGATACAGCATTTCCGAACCACTGCAAAGGTCTACATGAATATTCTGTATTAATTTAGAAACAACACAGTATATTGTTGAGATCAGGGCGATATGCTATATAAACAACACATCAGATGGTATACTTGAAGTCGTTTGAATCCGATATGATGTTATGCCTGATATGAATCGTACATAATTGATCTGAATATACCCGGTTATGGACTATTGAGACAGAGATCGACATTTCAATCGGGCGATACGTTGTTTCGATAGTAGGGACTTCTTGCCAAGTAATGTGACCATTTTTGTCGGAGGAATTTTCGAGCTTGATAAAAGTGCCGAATAGCTTAGACCTATTTCTAAGCCTTATACTGTCCAGTTTGATTTCTGTAAAACAGAACTCGTTTATTCTTGCTAAAACTGCAAAATATCGCTACTGAAATATGAGAATCGCGCGCTACCGTGATCTTGGTCGAATATAATAAATTAAATTCGATTTTGTTTGTACTGTGGAGCGAAACCTCTAACTATTGACTCATAGGTACCTACTTAGAACCGGAAATTCTTAGAAAACTAATGATTTGTCCATGAGAAGATTTTCTAACATTCCAGTATTGCGCGGCTGCATAAAAACTCAGTACTCTGGAAAGAGGTTCATTGCAATAAATACATTATAAAAATTTTGATTAGTCAAGGCAGTGTTATCCGTTCCTGTTAATTTGATGAATTTGAAGAAATGACTGAGCAGTGAATCAAAATTTAATGGAATTTTAAATAATTGGTGAATCATTTCGATATAACGTGACTTTTTTTCTCTTTCCTTATTTGACTTCAGCGAATATGGTGACGCTTTCAGTTTTATACTCTGGAAAATGTGGCCTCTCCAAATGCATCACACAATATCTGGTATGGACAACTGCTGCTAACTTAATGCACTTGGTTGTTAGCGGGCTAATTTACAGAATTATGGCAGGGTATTTTACACATTCTTTTCTCAATCACACCCCTTTCTGCAGTTCTAACGTGGTCCTGATATATATCTCCATTGATTGTTCTGTCTGGTTAACTGTGGCATTTACCTTTGATAGGTTTGTTGCGATTTGCTGCCAAACTTTACGACCAAAATATTGCACTGAACGAAATGCAAGAAGAGTAATAACAGTGGTTTGTTTCATATGCATTTTGGAAAATGTTCCAATATATTTCATGTTCGAATCTATAGAAACAATTGCTAACGTGCCATGGTTCTGTACTGTAAAGCAGAGCTTCTACATCTTACCTGCTTGGGCTGCATTTATGTGGTTGCAAACAGTCTCAACACCATTTATGGCGTTTGTGTTGATCCTGTTGTTTAATACCGTGACGATACGGCACATTATACTAGCCAACAGAGTCAGACGAAAACTCCGAGAGAACTACAGTGAAACGAAGCAGAAAGATCAAGAAATCGAAAACAGAAGGAAATCGATCATTTTACTGCTCGCAATATCTGCAAGTTTCATTCTGTTGTGGGTGGTAAATTTCTCCTGCTTCATCTCGCTATCCTTTACAGATAATCAATTGATGAAATCGAAGGACAATGACATTTTCACTGTTGTGGAAGATGTTGGGTATAAGTTAAGATCATTAAGTACTTGCACGAACGCGTTCATTTATGCTGCCTCTCAGAGACATTTCAGAGCAGAAATGAAGAATATGATTAAGCGTAATTTTGACTTCGTGTCTAAAATCTTAAATTAGTTTTATGTCCTTGCGTTACTCAGCAATGATATCTGTGGAAGAAGGTTTCCATGGTTTAGCAGAAATGCACAAATATATAGTCCTTAAACCATGAACGTGTTAGTTTAGTGTGTTTTTTCTCTTCTCGATAATAGAAATTTTATGTTTTTTTTATGAATTGTTAAGAGGAGTTGTGGTTCCTTTTATATATCAGCTCAATATTATACTATACATGATTTTGACAATGTATATTCCTTTCTTTGTACTTTTATTGAAATACGTTTTTGATATAACCTCCTCTAATTTGTATTTATCCTTAGTTTTTTTTTTAAATCAATGAAAAAATTGAAAACTAAACCGTGAACGTCTGACAGTGTAGCATTTCTCCAAATACGCGTGGGGTTGATTGTCATTGCTTTTTCCAATGCTATATTTAATCCTCTGGAAATCATGTATGACCGGTACCTATTGTTCAGACATCAGTAATGACCAGGCATGGGAATAATAAATAAAAGAGAATGCATGCAAAACTAAAAGAAAAGAAAATATCCTGAACCTAGATGACGAAATTGTGCCCTGGTAAACCGCCGATCATAAGAGGATCCTATTCCCGGTAACAGTACTGTGTACAATGTCGACAATATCTAAACAAGTAGGAACCTCGTTTAGACTGTGGTCCATAAAGAATATTGATCATACTTCGCGGCCCGCAGATGCGGGACTCGAACCGCCATCGGGAGCCACGGGCAGACACGCGGTAGCGCATTTGGAACTATCCGCTCGGGCGGACCTTCCAGGGACAGGCTGACGCCACGTCCGCCCCGCAGGTCGCAGGGGCCCAAGGCAGGGGTGGATTAAGCGCGCGATTTTGCATCAGTAAAGGCATTCTGAGTTCAGCTCTCTCTGCCTCCGTGTGTTTCTTCAGTAGCGCGTTGCTCGCGACTACAATACATTAAAAGAATTCGGTGTTTTCCTTCAGTAGGGAAAATTTTTCGTTATGCAACATACAAGTTCTTGGCAGTTGTAGTTCATTGACGTTAGCAGTAAAGCAGTGAAGTGTTTCGTGTAATTCAGCGACACTTATTCATTCCTTACGATTGATTTTCAGGGTTCTGTCTTTCTAGAACCTGGTCAGTTTTCCTTGAGATGTGCTATAGTGTTTCGAAATGGAGAAAAATAAAACAAAACTGCTGCCAGAAATTGAGCAGGAAACTAGATACACTACACTGATACCGAATCAGAAAGACAGTTCAGACAGGGATCAAGTTGAGGTGTGGGAGAATATTTGCGCAGATGAATCCCGATGTGGAAAGCGTAGTGTCGACAGTGGTAGAGAACGAGACTGAAAGACAATAACTGATGTAGTTGTTGAACTCAGAGAGATAATTGACTTTCTAAGAATTATGAAATCAAAACTTGGGTATGGAGTACATCTGGCAAGTAGGATTCTGGCGATACTCAAGAGGTTTTAAAATACATTAGGAGAAAGACTGCAGAATATTGTAGATTCACTAATAAAAAAAATGAACATGTGCGTGGTGCCAAACGTTTGAGATGGAATACTTCACACGGTATTCACAACACAAACTGGCCGATGTAAGGTGAAGTTAGAGGGGGAAATGTTTGTCTTCGCGAAGCCAGGGTGGGCTGGTTGCATTGAAAGACAAGGTGAATTGGTAATTACGTCCTGATAGGATGTGACCTGGTATTCTGATCATCAGACTCGATAGCATAGCATATAGCGCTGGGCTATTATAGCTTGCGGCGTCAGAATTTAGAGCTTAATTCCGACATCGTCTGTAAGCAGTTTGTACTTTCTCGCTGTGGAATGCATGGATTTTCTCCAGGTTCCCCAGTTTCCTGCCGCAATGAAAAGATGTACCAAGTAGGTCAATTGTAAATTGCCCCGTGATTAGAGTAAGGCAGGGTGCGTAGCCCTTGTATTGCCATGTACAATTAAGCATGTTGAGAGGTTAGGGTAAATCCAGATTGCTGGGGATGTTGGGTAGTCCAGTTCGAAAGACCAGAAGGACGTACTCCACCATGCATCGCGAACTAATAATAAACAAATAAATAGTATAGGGGGAGGAAATTACCTCCATCTTGATAGTCATATTGAGTGGTATTGCGTTCAAGAGCCGTAAGGTAATGTTACAGCTATAGAAGACCTTGGTCAGACCCAACTTGCAGTACTGTGTTCAGTTCTGGTCACCTCACTAAGAAAGGATGTAGATACTATAGAGAGAGTGCAGAGGAGATTTATTAAGATTCTGCCTGATTCGAGTTCGTACCTTATGAGAGTAGGTTGAGCGAAATTGACCTTTCCTTCTTGGAACGACGAGGGAAGAGATGAGACTTGATAGAGTTGTATAAGGTCGTGTGGACAGGCAGAGACCATTTCCCAGGGCTGAAACGGCTACTATAGTGGGTGGGGGCATAGTGTTAAGGTTCTTGGAAATAGGCACCGAGGGAATATCAGTAGTAGGTTTTTCCACAGAGAGCGCAGTGGGTGAGGGAAATGCACAGCCGGCGGCGGTGGTGGAAGCAGATACAGCAGGGTATTTTAAAAGTCCCTTAGATAAGTACATGGAGCATAGAAATTTAGACGGCTATGCGCTAGGGATTTTCCAGGCAGTTTCTAGCGTAGGTTACAAGGTAGGTACAACGTTGTGGGCCGACGGTCCTGTAATCTGCTGTAGATTTCTATTATCTATCATATCAGTATCCATTGTATCTAGGGTCATGAACCCAAAGACCGAACAATATCTCATCTTCTTCTCTTGTTTAAGGAGGACAATAAAGCTTATCAAAAAATTATGGACAGCTGAATCTGGTATCAGCAGCAGAGAAAGTATTGTTGAAGATTCTTAGGAAAATGATGTATTTACAATTGGAATCCAATGGTTTGTCAGGAAAGCTCTGGCGTGATCTTGTTCGGGGTATGTTGAATCTCAAAAAATTATTGAGTATGCGAAGGAAGTGCTGAAAATTGCAGGTAAGCTAAGGAAATAAATCGTGTCGATCTCGTTCGTAGATTTAAATAACCACTCAGATCGTCTGATGTGCAAGTTTGCAGATGACCAGAACATTAACAGAGTCGTGGAAAAACAAATGAATTTGTGATAACATAGAGCAAAGCATAGCTCGGATGGATATTTGAAAGGAGAAGAGGTATTGTCGTGCAAGACCATAGTAGCCAGAAATTCGAACAGTGCTGGACATAGAGGTGAAGAATTTGTATGACATGCATCCTTTCCTCTATTCAAGGCAGAAAGAATAGTTAGCAAGCCGTGTGCACCTGCATGACATGTTGGTTGGAAAACATTGAGATTAGATGTAGGCACGTCCCTTCTCAACATCATTAGGAAGATGCGGATTGTATGGTGAAGGTGCAGAACAGATTCACTAGAACGTTGCAGGTTTAGGAAATTTTTAAAAAATAGAATGGCAGCTTGCTGCTATTCACATTTGTTTCCTCGAAACGTCGAGGCTGATGTTCAAATACTATAGAGTTCTTCAAATGAAGAGAAGTGTGGTGTTTTCTTTCAATTTCCGGAGTGAAAATGCCACATGCAAGTTGAAATAATTTTAAGATGAGTTTAAGTGAGAATTTTGAGGCAGTGTTTATCCTGAGAGAATGATTCGCGTTGGAAATCTTACGGCGGGGGAAAACCTAGTTGAAGACATGAGATCAGCGTTTATCAGGTCTAAACGGATATAAGAACAAACCAGGAATAGAGGGAAATGTATTACGTGCACTTGTCTTGCATTAGTTTTAAGATTAGCATCATTGTCGACGCCTAACATGCCAAGTTAATTTCACTGCTCCTCTTAGAGATTGCAATTATACTTGTTTCGACTGTATACTCAGAAAAGAGGATTTGGACATTCTTTCCTTTTAATTGAGCCTCTGGTGATAAATGGAGAGAGGAATGATTCATATATATTATGAGAAACCAAGAAGCGGGATATTTTACCGCCCCGCCCCCCGTGCGGAAATGTCAAATAAATGGTTCAACGTAGCTAATTTATTATCGAAACGTAACCTTTTGCAAACTTGAAATGCAACTTATTACCACAAAAGTAAGAGGCACAATAGAATTCAATAAAATAAAACCCTCACTACAACGACAATCACACATCCCATGTGCGAAAAAGAAAAATCAAACTGTGCAATACAGAAACACACAAATAAAAATCCATAGAACCACAGAGCCACAGAGTCCCCAAATTTCCACCGTCACAGAGCCAGTTCACGACTGCAGCCGGTCCAGGAGTCCGCCGGATGCACATTAGTACCATGGAGTTATTTCAGCGCTGAGGCGAGTGAAGGCACAAATGAACCCTGGTTCATTTTTCACCCTCTGCCTCGACATTTAAACTTATTTTTAAAAATCAAGCATCGAAGTGTGGGTGGTCCATGTCAGCTGCTTTGACAACATAACTCCAAGGAACTTTAGGTGTTCCACACTTTCCACTACCTTTACATGTATCTGGAGGGGGGGTGTGCACTCTGTCCTTTGATCTGCTGAAGTCAATGATAATGTTTTTTGTTTTAGCAGTGTTAAGGACTAGGTCGATGTCCTTACACCACACCGTCAGATGATCTACCTCGAGCCTGTAGGCTTTTTCATCCTCGTCCGAGATCAGGCCAACCACTGTGGTATCATCCGTAAATTTAGTTATGGAATTGGAGGTGTAGATGGGGGTGCAGCCATGGGTGAAGAGTGTGTAGAACATAGAGCTCAGCACACAGCACTGTCGGGTGCCTGTTTTTAAGATGAGGGTGGTGGAGGTGTCCTTACCAAATCTGACTTGTTGTGATCGGTCTGTGAGGAAGTCCATGACCCATGAGCACAGGGGGGAGCCAAGGCCAAGAGTGTTCAGATTGCTGACCAGTTTATGGGGGATGACTCTGTCAAATGCAGAACTGAAGTCCACAAATAACATCCTCACATAAGTGTTCGGTTCCTCGAAGTGAGTCAGAGCAACATGGAGGGCTGTTGTGATTGCATCCTCAGTGGAGCGGTTTGCCCTTCGGGCAAACTGGTGTTTTTCCGATCAGGTGGGATTGTAGCCCTAATGTGTGAGAGCACAAGTCTCTCAAAGAACTTCATGACTATGGGTGTCAGCACTACAGGGCGATAGTCATTCAGGCACTTCACAGCTGATTTTTTTTGGGCACTGGGATGATGGTGGAGGTTTTAAGACATTAAGTTTACTTTCTGCCTGCAAAGCATCACCATGTCTCGCCTGCGCCAACATCTCAGCATTAATTCAACCACCGGGCAAAGAGTTTTAACTGAGATTTACAAGGCATGCTTGCTATTTGGACGGAGAGTATTAAGTGCATGGGTTATGTTGCAAGATAACATGGCACAAGGTGATATGAAAGTAATGTTCAGAGCCGTTCAGACAGACAGATGAATAGGTATTACATATGAACCATACGCAAACAAATAAGCATATAAGTTATTTTTTCTAGATAGGATTTGCGTTCTGCTGGATATGGTGGTGAGGCAGACTTCTTGATTGTGCGCTATGTGTTCCATGATATATGGCATAATTCATTCAATGAAGGCTTTTGAGTGTATCTTATTCAGCAATTCAGGCTTTATTTCCTTTGACATAAAATTTACACTTTCTACTATGCGCAGAACCACGCGCTAACGGTCATTTATTTAGATTGATTTGCAATTTCCTTGACAATCATTGCCTCAAACAACAATAATTCCTGAACAATAATTCTGCCCGTTAAGAATATATACAATGTTTGCGCACGCGTGTGTGTGTGTGTGTGTGTGTGTGTGTGTGTGTGTGTGTGTGTGTGTTTAAGCGGCAGAATGTATGCCACATCGGCAGCGATAGGCGGGATCATTGACTGTAAACCAAACGTGTTTTCCTCAAAGGTATCAGGAGACGGGGTAAATATTAACGTTCATTCGCACTCATTTCACTCGGGAGGGTAATCTTACATATATAAAAGACATTATTTGAAAGCTGCTGAGCAGTCTACATTTCTGCTCTGCGAAACAGAAAAGTAGCTTCTCTGAAAATGGGATTGCCTGCAAATTTATTGACCGAACGGATTTTCTACCATATTCTTGTAATAGTTGGCATTCCTGGTAAGCAGCTTTTGAAATTGTGCAATTGCTATGCTTTATCTGCTGCCACAGAAAACTAGCATCTAAACTGGTTAAAGATACTCCCAGTTTCTACTGAGTTGGTAATATAAAATATTCATCCCATCAAATATTATTGTGGCCAATTGGTTGTACAAATATTTGGCATTCGTGTCTGACTACCCTTTGCATTTTATTAAGAAAACTACTTCATAAATGCATGACTAAATTCTGGAAATCTGACCGAAAAACAGAAATTCGTATTTGTTGTTATATTTACGCCAGAATACGAGAAAGGAAACGTTCTTCAGCAACCCGTTTGTTGCTCCAGGTTTTAGCATCTGAAAGCCTCGGTGCTTCCAAACCTAACCAACAGCCCAGGTACAAAAATGGATGGATACGGGTACGTCGGTAAACGTTTTAAACGATTGCAATAATCAAAGGAACTAGATAAATATCTGTAAACCACTTTGTAACCAATAATTACTTAGGTCTATATTAAATTCCATTGACAATCAGACAAATATTGTCAACATACAGGTGTTCCAAACAGCTCTGCTGCAATCCAGGTAAGCCTTAATACATTCAGCAGAATGGAGGTACGTAACCTATCTACTGATTTTCATTTCCAACTGATGCCATTGGCTCAAGGTAAGGATACAGAGTTTCAATATTCTCTAGCCACCGTGCTTCTTACTAACATGTAGAAAACTATTTAGTCACTAATTGTTTGTATATATTTTCACCATTTTTGGCCTGAACAAATAAGATAATGCTATTGAGAAATTTTCACGCAGCGGCTTGAGTGTCTGGGTAACTCTAAATACACGCAGTGAATTCTTCACCTGAAAACAAACGTTTTTATATTTTATTCATAGAAATATTATCGATAAAGAATTTCAGATAATATTCAGCGAAAGATAAATTTACAGGGTGCATTTTGTTGAGAGTGCATTTCACTCCATCTCATTCCTTGTTCGAATATTTGTATTGTACCTATAAGATTGAATATTGCATCCTGTCGTACCGAGTCAATATAATAATTTTCGTTTAGCATTTAGATTTAAAATATTTCTCAGCGAATTTGTTTCATTGTATTGTTGAAGAAAAAAATGAAGGAAACACACACCTACATATAAAATAAAAGACGTGAAGTAGAGAAGCCGTAGTTGGACGTAATTGTATTGCACCTCAAAAATCTCGTTACGACAGTTCAATTGGCAAACGCATCCGTCTCAAGATTTCGCAGGGAACTGATTTTAACCGAACGGTGTTCACGCATTTAATTATGCACAGCCGATTAAAAGTTGAGAAGAAATTAAGTATGCTGGGAACTAAGTATTTACGGTGCACATAATAAGGAGCATGTGGAAAAGGCTTCTGATAAATATTACGAACTATTCAAGAACTTCACAAAACTCTTCCAGAGAGTAGTTCTGCAAACGTACGGCTAATTTTCTGTTTAAACTGCAATAATTTAGCACTAAAATATACTGAAAACTTGCCTGAAAGGACTGTTAATCAATTACAGCAAAGAGAATCAGATTATATTCTTAGGATGATGTGAAACCCCTAATTATTGAATTTCAGGAGCCAAATTACAATTGCAAAGATAAATGTTATAATGATTATGCCATAGGACTTTTTTCGAATAAGCTACTACTGGCATACTTGCTAAAAAAAAATCAGCATTATAGAAGAGAATTCATTGCAAGAACAGTATTGCAGAACCTTTGATTAGTCAAGATATCAGGTATCAGTTATCGTGATAAAGTTACAAATATAAAATATCTAGTTAGGTTCCTGAAGAAATGAGCAATAAAGTGAAAGCACGTTTTGATAGAAATGTTACTCAATTATTTGTTAATTCGCAATAACACGATTTTTGTATATTTCCTCTATGTCTGAAGCGAATATGTTGGCAATCTCAATCCTATCCTCTGGTAAATGTGGTCTCTCGAGATGCATCACCCAGTATCTTGTATGGACAGCTGCAGCTAATCTCATGCACTTGGTATTTAGTGTACTAATTCATCGGATTATGAGCGAGTATTTCCCACGTTCATTTTTCAACTACACTCCTGTTTGCAGTATGACTCTAGCACTCATTTATATTTCCATTGATAGTTCTGTCTGGCTAACTGTGGCCTTTACCTTTGATCGATTTGTCGGGATTTGTTGTCAGTCTTTACGATCAAAATACTGCACTGAAAAAAATGCAAGGCGTGTTATAACAATGGTTTGTTTCGTATGTATTTTGGAAAATGTTCCAGTATACTTCGTGTATGAACCTCAAGACAAAACTGATAACGTGCCGTTGTTCTGTGCTGTAAAACCAAGCTTCTACATCCTATCTACGTGGATTGCATTCTTATGGTTGCAAACGATCTTTACACCATTTCTACCGTTTGTGTTGATCCTCCTGTTTAACGCAGTGACAATACGGCAGATTGTACTCTCCAACAGAGTCAGACGAAAACTCCGAGAAAGTAATAGGGAAAAAAGGCAGTACGATCAAGAGATTGAAAACAGAAAGAAATCAATCGTTTTACTGCTTGCGATATCTTCAAGTTTCATTATGTTATGGGTGATAAATTTCTCCTGCTTCATTTCCATATTCTTTACAGATAATCAATTGTTAAAATCAAGGGATACTGACATTTTCTCTGTTGTTGAAGATGTTGGGTACAAATTAAGATCATTAAGTACTTGCACAAACGCATTTATTTATGCCGCCTCTCAAAGTCACTTCAGAGCGGAAATAAAAAATATGCCTAAACGTTATTTTGCCTGTATTGTTAAAATTATAAAATAGTTTATCTTTCCTATGAATATCAGATAATGTTACCCATAGTAGAGGCTTATCAGCTGTTTTAATTTTTCCAGTTATATTTAACCCTGCCAAAATCATATCTGACGTGCAACAACTGTCTTTGACCGACTAAAAAAGTTTGATACAAATAGGTTTCCTTATTTTAATCGAAGTTAGTTCAACACAGCCAAGATGGGTCAAAAGACCTGTTTCTGTGCTGTAATGTTCTATCGTTCTATGGTTCTAACAGAAGTTTTGCTTGCGGCGGGAGTTTTACAATATGTCTGCAGGAACAATATTTCCTTTTCAAAGGAGTGACCGAAACTACGGACACCAATTTAGTTGTGTGCAATATTCTTAGCGAGACAAAATTAAGTGCGATTTTGCAACCAATGAAATCTCATCAGAAATTAAATTGAACTTATATTGAAATGGAGAGAGCACAGTCTATCAATCTATTCGATCTACATGGAATTTAGAGCCAATGGCATTTGAATGACATGTGTGCCTGCAGTGTCAGTTTGACCGGGGTTCAGGAGAACCTAATGAGCGGGAGTAGGAAAGAGCGAACTGAAAATCATGCTGGGCGTCGTGATGCAAAGGATAGAGCATGCAGACGAACTGTGAAATACAAGATTATGATTTGTAACATGCAAAATATCAAATAAGATCTGAAAAATCTAGATATCTCTCATCTTCAATGAATTAGTGTGAAAATAACACTGAGATGCAGGTCCTAGAAATTCCGAAACTGAAGCAGGAATACAATGAGTCCCGGAGCTGCATGGACGAAATCGTGATATGATAAAAGGGAAATAATAAGGGAATTCGAACCTCTGTGTAGGGGTAGGAGGGTGGAATGAGGGAATAATGAAATCTTGTTTGTTCCTATACCACCAGGAATCAAAGTCCGATAATTGTTGACAATAAGTAGAAACATCTTCTCGGCTGGGACAATATGTGTAATGTGCACTGAATATACCTTTTAAGGAGACCAATAAATTCATTCAACGTCAGCACTCAAACAGCGCAGTGACTGTGTCAAAAGTGAACAATAATAAATATGCCTGGTAATGAGGAGAAATGTGCTTATGACAGTCCGATAATATATGCCTTTTCTTTTGGGGAAAAAATGCTTTCAATGTGTATTCGAATTGGTGAACTTCGTGGACAGGTGATTAAAACAAACGTGCTACCAACAATTTGACTGGAAATGTGAAGTTCTGAACATACGAATTCCTTCGGATATAGAGAAATTTGAGAATAACAGTGTAATATATATATATATATATATATTTCATGAATAGAGTTAAGCAGACCTGGAATAGAGCATTTACCTGAAGACAGCAAAAGGACTGTCTATGACTGAGCAATACAACAATATAATACAGCCACCACACAGACAATCCTGGTGGAACTCCGTAGACCAGTATGGAAATAATATGAGCAGTCAACGTTTCACGTCGCGACCCTGCATCAGTGCAGAAATGTTACTTGGTCTGCGAAGATCCTCAAGCATTTTCAGTCTGCTGCGTGGACTTCCAGCATCTGCAGATTTTCTCCTTCAAGGACTTATGAATTATATTCTGCAAGGCAGGTAATTATGCAACACGTACAAACAAGCGAATGGTCTCGTCCCGAAATGTTGACTGCTCTTTTCAACGGATGCTTTCCGACCAGCTGAGTTCATCCAGCTTGTTAGTACGTGTTGATTTGACCACAGCATCCGCAGTGTACTTTGTGTTTACATAATTATGCATCCTTCCTGATGCCATGCTGATGCAAGGAGTAAAAAATGAAATTTTAGTACAGATCAAGGTGGAGAGAATGGAAATTTTGACCACTGCAACGGAAAAGGTTTCAATTGATTGATCAGCTGAGATGTTTAATTACTTACAGGAAATTTCGGTAATGCCCCTTAAACTTATCTATTCCCCATCCACTTTTCCCTCTTTTACCTTATCTCTGTCATGGTCCTGATCCCTAATTGCTTCCAATTCTCTTTAATGATGGCACACCTGGTTTCCATCAAATACTCAGTATAAGAACCACTACGTCACAACCACTAGTCTCCAGTTCGTTGGTCATTTATTTTCCTGCGAGTAAACTACGTTTCGCTACCGCTTAGAACTGTTTGTTCTAAGTTTAGCTCCAGTTTCAAGTGTTACCTATGAGACTCCGTTTCTCTGAGCTCCGTGTGGTCTCAGAGTCATAAGCTCTGTGTCAAAGTTCTATATCAGGGCTCCGTATCAAGATACATCCTGTTTGCTAGTTGGCGTTTACACCCGTGGAAAACATCTAAATGCAATCTCCGTGCCTGTGCCCTGCACTTGGGTTCGCTTAATTTGCTTATTGCAACAATCTCTTTGCCTGCCCAATGCCTCCCTTTGCAGCTCCTCCCCCTTTTTTTACTTCCAGTCTTGTATCTCTTTCACCAATCGACTTCCCATCACTTTACTTCACGCCTCCCCCTCTCAAGTTTCACCTACTACATTCCCACATTGTGTTTTTGCCTTCCTTCCCCCTATCTTCCAATTCTACACCCTCGTCATTTTTGATTCAGTATTGCTGAAGAATCTCTGCCTGTAATGTTGACTGTACTCTTTTCCGTACATGCAGCGTGGTCTGCTGAGTTCCTCTAGCATTTCGTTTGTGTTGCTCTCCTTTACTTATGCTACCTCATAAAGCACCATAAAAAAAATGTAAAATACCATTAATAACCTCTTGATTTTATTGCTAAAATATTCCAATAGTTTACAAGGCTTTAGAATATCAATTGTCTGGCCAGTTTCCGTTCTTCATTAGAAACCGACACACATAACTACTCGAAATCCGCAAATCTGACACGACAGCGCTTTCCCAAATATATACTGGTTCCATTCCGTTTCGTTTTTTATATTTTTCTATATATGTCTGACCAATATATGTGGTACTTGAAAGAAAATGAGCTGGAATTCAAAAATACCTGTGATATTTTTCCTCGACTAATTATTGCACACAATTATTATGTATATAGTCCTCTTGCATGCAATCGTGAAGAAATCTCAGACACTTAATCAATTATATCGAACATTATAATAAAAACTGACATGAAAATCACGCAACAAATGAACACCAAAATGTCTGTTTTTTTTTGCAAATTAACATCTGCTACAACTGCAATTTTGCAACATGGAACGACTTGAGAAAAATGAATTTTCAGATTATCTCTTCCTTAAGAAGCGATCTCTTCCAGAAGGAAGCTGTCTTGAAATTTCAACATAGGAGTATTAAGTCAGTCATTCTCAATATATGTTAGGGGCACGTCTTACCATTTGTTTCCGCCTCATTCAGAAAGTCCCAGGTCGCCCAGCTGGTTAAGTCCACAAGTTGCCCTAAATTCTTTCCGGTAAAAACTCGCCTTCAATGCTTCTTACATATCTACAAAAATTAAACAATATGAACGAAAGATATTCACCAGTTGCGATATTCACCAGTTGCAGTTTAAAAAGTAACTTGACGATCCGGTCGTCATTAATTAGCTTGCGAAATTTCAAAAGGGAATAATTTTCAAAAGTGTTAAAGAGCAGTTTTCCTGCTAACGGTATTGATATTATCTATGTCAGAATCCCTCTGTATGTTTTGCCATCGTAGGAACGATATTGATAGCAGGCACAGATTTTTAAACGCAAAACACTGTATTTTCATTGCACCTAACTTTGAGTAAAGTGTATGACTAAACAAAATGAACTGGGGAAAATAGTAGCATCTTTTTCATCTTTTTTATTGTGGATATCGTTCTGTTAGAGCCTGTAATTTACATTTTGCTCGTGTGATTTTTGGGCCTATCCGTCCATCTGCCACTCAGGTCTCTTGGAGAATGTTCCAGAAAGCTGCGACCAGATTGTGTGGCATAGAAGCCAGCAGCAAGGATGACAAGACACGGGTCATAGGCCTATGACCGGCTATATCTCTCGCTGATTTCTGAAGCAACAAAGAAGATTTAAATAATTGAAGGCAAGTGGGTGTTCAGCGCCATCTTTCTCTTGCTTGCTGTTGTTGTTGGAGATTTTTGCGTGTGGCGGTCTCTCAATTGCTGCTCCTAAGGGAACGTCCTTGTGTTCGAGTGATATTTCTCAACTTCGAGATAGTGCAGCAGCAAGTTTCAATCGACGCTGGTTTTAGAATTGAAACCTCAGGTTTATGGTGTTTCCTAGTTTTGCTCTCTTTTGTTGCTACTTTTGACCGATATTTGAATCGGGGATGCCTGCAGGCAGTGAACACAGTGGAACGCTACTGAGTTATGCGCTTTGATTTTATGTTTCATATTCTGTGATTTCACTTGTTTTTCTTTGGTTAGTTTTGATTGATTTTTTTTTGCGTTTGGTGCTGTGGGAGGCTAGGTGCGTGGTTTTTCTTTCAACGGGTTTATTCCATGGTTCTTCTTTGTTTCGTAACTGCCTGTGAGGAAGACGAATGTCAGGGCTGTATAGTGCATAAATACTTTGATTATTAATGAGCTGTGAATCTTTCATCTTTGAACAGTTTCGAAATCAATTTTCGTCACAGGCACAGCAATTCAACGGACAAGGTAAAGTTCAATGCCCAAATTGTTGGGCTGCAGGCGGCCTAAACCGGAATAACTGATTTCTATTCTTTCCTGACGAAGGGCCCGAACCGTCAACTGTACTTCATGCTGTTGATTTTGACTGGCCTACAGCATTACACCAGCATTTTATGTGTGTTGCTTGAATTTCCAGTATCTGCAGATTTCCTCATATTTCCCATTTTTATGTTGCCTTTGGCCACTCCATGGAGTTTGAAACCTGAGGACAGAGAAGTCAGTTTGAAAAAGGAAAGGGAGTGCATATAACACGTTAACCAGCCGAATATAAAGGAAGCAGAAAGAACACAGAATGAAATTAGGAAGTGGAATATTCTTCGTAAGCAGGTTTACAGAGTGTACGCATTAATTTTATATGTTTATTACGAGAAAGAGTGTAGATTGTGAACGAGACTTTCCACTCAGAGTGGCAACATTGATATCTATTGCAGTTATAGACTGAGGGTCCTATGCTATTTGTAAATATATTATTATGGATTCTTCAGGAAAAGATTTTATTAGAGTTTGAAAAGGACAGTCTTTTTCGGAGTAATCGACATGCGTTCGAAGTGTAGGAAAGTGATTGCTGAAGGTAGGGCAAAGGATATTGTTTGCATGTTCTTGTGTTCTTCTTGACAGGCTTGTTCAGCATATTAAATCCCATGGAAATTAAAGTACCTCGCAAACTATATGAGGTAGAAATTTGTGCAGAGAAGTTGTAGATAGAGATTAATGAAGGAACGATTGCAATGATGCATTCTTTGAAGGTATATTGCAAGAGGAAGAAACGTAGTAAATGGCATAGACCTTCTGAATGCAGATACACTGAGGGATATAGGCGTGTAAATTAATAAGGCAGGGATGAAGTATGGCAAAAGTAATTGGTGCACAACTGCAGTGCAGTGTACAGTTTTGAACGCCACATTACTGGAAGGACCCGAAGATTTTAATGAGTGCACAAGAGGTTTGGTAAAACCGTACTGACGGCTGAAAGAGCTGTATATTCTGCCGAGTATGAAGAAGACAGAACATGCTAGGTCAATTACATTGATTCTCTTAGACTATAAACGTATGCAATTCTTTCCAATGTATTATTCAAAAGGAGCGTTTGGATAAATTAAATTTCCATTAATGGATCCTCTGAACATGGAAGAAAACCGGAAAAACGTACAAAATGTTGTCAGAGGGGTAGATGGAGGAAATACGCAGACCATTTTGCTACCTCATTGTGGAAATATTAAACAAATAGAAACATACATTTAAAGCGAAATCGGGAATTTACATAAGGATGACGTGTAAATAATTTTAGGCAGAGAGTAGGAAGAGTCAGGATTATGCTGCCAGGAGAAGTGGAAAATCAGTTACAAAAGGAACCATTTAGACAGACAGATGAAGCGGCGTTGCATGGTGCCATACAAATCATGTGCAACCAAATGGGTTAGTTTTGACATTAGCATTTCGTTCGGCTGGACATTGTTGGATCAGCCACTAGTTCCTGTGCCGTAAGATTTCTGTAGTATATAGTTAAATTCATTCAGTAAAGGATTCTGCATCTTTTTCAAACTGTCACCTTCTTTTGACGTAAAATGGACACTTTCATGAGAGTCCCCTGCGCAGAACCAGGATACTTCTACTTGTATCAGAATAGCGGGGAAAATTAGCAGTAAACCAAACGTGATATTCTCAGAGATATCGGAAGAGTAGATAATTCCTAAAGATTGTTTTGTGCTCATTCCACCCGGATGGTTTCTCTAATTTATAAATTAGACAAAATGAGAATTGCAGACCGGTATGCACTTCTCTTCAATGTAGTATAGACTCTCTACTATGGAATTGACTGTAAAGTTTCTAACCGAACGGATTTTCGACCATATTCTTGTAATAGTTGGCGTTCCTGGTAAGTGACAATTGTAATTATGTAATTGATATATTGTTATGTCTTACGTTTTGCCATAGATATCTAGCACCTGAAATATTTGAAGGTGTCTCCATATTCTGCCAAATTGGCTATACAGATTTCATAGTAAAGCAAATATTATCCTGGCCAATTGGTGTTAAACAGTGATCAATTCAGTTTTGGCTTCTCGATTCTGTTTGTATTTGATTCAAATAATATTCCACAAATGCATGTCTAAATTCCGTAAGACGGTCTAAAAATGAAACTTGTATTATCAACAATAACGCAAGAAAATATGTTCTGGAATAACATACAAACCTAAATACTGCCTACTTCAGGTTGCTTGCCGTCTTCCTCTATCCTTCCAACAAATCTACTAAAGTATTACTCCAGCAGAGTTTATATTTGGCTCCAGATTCCAGCTTCTGCTGTCTCCTGTGCTTTCAAGCCTAATCCCCACCCAGCATGCGAAAGAGAATTCCTGGAACCCTAATCGGCGATTAGAACGCCCATCACGGCTTTGCCGATAAAAAAAATATCAACACAGTTGCAAAGATAATTGTAAACTACTTTTACTCGAATAATCTGATAAATCAATATTATATTCTATTGACAATTACGTCCATAGTCGCACGTATGATTCCAAGATGTTTTAATACAATTACTTTAAGCATTAGTACCTGCAGTAAGAGAACGATATGCACCCTGCCTATCCCTTGTCATTTCCAGACAATGCACTTGACACACGGTAGCTACAGAGAGAGTGAATTTTCTCCAGCCCGACACAATTCACAAAGACAAATGGAAAGCAGACATCTGAAAGAAAACAGATCAATTCCCGTGTATATTTTCATTGTATTGTGCCCGTCCAAATTTAGGAAAAAGGAAATGATAGGCGTTCTTACAGCACCATTTTATAACGTTAATACATATAACGATTTCGTCCATTAAAAAGTTATCAGTTTTATTGAATTATTCTGCTTGATAATGTGGCCAAAATTATTCCAGTAAATTTTCTGTGGTGAATAAAATACTGGATTTTTTTTAGCTCAGTTGGTATAGTTCTTCATAATTCTTGTTGCAATTATAGTACACGACAGGGACTCGTATCCAGAGTGACGGGATCACTATGATAAGCTTAGGCAGCGCAGGGATGAGTGAAACTCGCTGAGCAGCGAGCTGAACACCGGTCCGAAAGTAGATATTGAATGGACAATGAAGTGAACGTACAATGTGATAATCCGAGACTTAACCAACAAATCAGCATTTTGAAAATAAATTAATTGCATTAAGCATGTTGCAAAAGCTTTGCGTTGTCAATATATGTTATTACTTTTTGTGACAAATTTGAAGAATATTGTCGAATTATTTTATTTGCGGAAAGGAGATGTTGAATGGGCAATGCAGTGAGAGCACAGTTTGATAAAAATATATTTCAATTGATAGTCGTTTCGAAAATTTTGATTTTCCTCCACTATCTTTGCAGCTAATACAGTGACAATCTCAGTTCTTTCTTCTGGAAAATGTGGTCTCTCCAGATGCATCACCCAATATCTAGTATGGGCAGCAGGGGCTAACCTAATGCATGTGGCAGCTAGCAGACTAATTTATCGGATTTTGGGCGGGTATTTTGCACGTTCATTTCTCAATTACACTCCAGTTTGCAGTATTAACCTGACCCTGATTTATGTTTCGATTGATTGTTCTGTCTGGTTAACTGTGGCGTTTACCTTTCATAGATTTGTCGCAATTTGTTGTCAGTCTTTACGAGCAAAATATTGCACTGAAATAAATGCAAGAAGGGTAATAACGGTGGTTTATTCGATATGCATTTTGGAAAATGTTCCAGTATATTTGTCGATCGAACCTCCGGAAAAAATTGACAACGTGCCCTGGTTCTGTAATGTAAAACAAAGCGTCTACATCTTGCCTGCTTGGGCTGTATTCAGATGGTTGGAAACTGCTAACACCAGTCCTACCATTTGTGTTGATCCTCTTCTTCAACTCAGTGATGATACGACATATTATACTGGCTAACAGGGTCAGACGAAGGCTCCGAGACAGCGATACTGAAGAGAGGCAGAAAGATGAAGAAATAGAAAAACGAAGAAAATCAATTGCTTTATTGCTTGCGATATCTGCCAGCTTCATTATTTTATGGGTTGTAAATGGGTTACAGGTATGCCTCCTTGAACCAGGAGGGTCCTAATTAGATCACGCGTGACGGGAGGGACAATTGCAGGACCCGGAGTCCGGATCCCTCGGACCGGAACAAAACCCGGAACACGGTTCCGGACTGGACCCTGACAGTTCCCACCCCCCCACCACCCCCTCCTCTAAGTGAGCCTCCTGGCGATCAAAGCGGGGCTGGCCGGCCAAGGACTGTACGGGTGGGGTGGGGGGGGAATATCGAGAGCAGAGAGGACCCCAGGGAAACGGGAAATAACCTGCAGCGCCTGTGCCGCTGGGTCCATGCGTGTGTGATCGATCTGTCAGGAGGGGCCGGAGGGAACCAAACGCATGACGCAGACACTGAAGTACTAGGGGGAGGACAGGATGGGGATGCCATGGCACTTAAGGGTAGGGCTGGGGTTCAGGTAGATGAAGTTCAGGCAGGAAGAGCGGAACGGGCTCCGAAGTTCAGGCAGGAAGAGCGGAACGGGCTCCCGAAGTTCAGGCAGGAAGAGCGGAACGGGCTCCCGAAGTTCAGGCAGGAAGAGCCGAACGGGCTCCCGAAGTTCAGCAGGAAGAGCGGAACGGGCTCCCGAAGTTCAGGCAGGAAGAGCGGAACGGGCTCCCGAAGTACAGGCAGGAAGAGCCGAACGGGCTCCCGAAGTTCAGGCAGGAAGAGCCGAACGGGCTCCCGAAGTTCAGGCAGGAAGATCGGAACGGGCTCCCGAAGTTCAGGCAGGAAGAGCGGAACGGGCTCCCGAAGTTCAGGCGGGAAGAGCCGAACGGGCTCCCGAAGTTCAGGCAGGAAGAGCCGAACGGGCTCCCGAAGTTCAGGCAGGAAGAGCGGAACGGGCTCCCGAAGTTCAGGCAGGAAGAGCGGAACGGGCTCCCGAAGTTCAGGCAGGAAGAGCGGAACGGGCTCCCGAAGTTCAGGCAGGAAGAGCGGAACGGGCTCCCGAAGTACAGGCAGGAAGAGCCGAACGGGCTCCCGAAGTTCAGGCAGGAAGAGCGGAACGGGCTCCCGAAGTACAGGCAGGAAGAGCGGAACGGGCTCCCGAAGTACAGGCAGGAAGAGCCGAACGGGCTCCCGAAGTTCAGGCAGGAAGAGCCGAACGGGATCCCGAAGTTCAGGAAGGAAGAGCCGAACGGCCTCCCGGAGTTCAGGCAGGAAGACAGATCCCTGGGGTTCAGGGTTCAGTCAGGCAAGTAGCTAGGTCCTCGCGGTTCAGACAGTCAGTCTAGATAAGTTGGCGGAGAGCTGGTGGGCCGCATATCTCCCGAGTAGAGCTGCCCCTCAGGCGGAAACACCGGAGGCCTGGGCAAGGCGCGAACCCCTGGGTGGGTGCGGGGCACTATCCCAGGGTTCGAGCGGAAGAGGAGGACGGGGCAGAACGACTCGCCGGGCCGCGGCTGGTCGGCCGGATCCGCCCGATGGAGGCAAGGGACAGAAACAGGCAGAACCACTGCCGGGCAGCGACAGGTCGGCCGGACCTGCCCGACGGAGGCAAGGCGTAGGAACGGGCATAGGTCCAGGGGGACCAACACAACAGTCATGATAACGGAAAAATCGGAAACGGCCGGCAGACAGCGCGACCGCGCGAACAAAACAAACGAGCGGAGAAGCGGGACCAGCGCATGTGCAGAAAGGTGGGGGAGCGGACAAACCTGGTAGTACCGGCACGGGGCAGAGAAGCATGATGAAGAGAAGATCTGAGCCCGGGCGGAATCACAGAATGCAAAGCAGTGTTTGGAATCGGAACAAAACGACCACCCGCCTGGTCCCACTCCCAAGACCCCTTATAAACACCTGCAGCTCAATGAGTTACAGGTGTGCCTCCTTGAACCAGGAGGGTCCTAACTAGATCACGGGTGACGGGAGGGACAACTGCAGGACCCGGAGTCCGGTCCCCTCGGACCGGATCAAAACCCGGAACGCGGTTCCGGACTGGACCCTGACAACATATGGCAATCTGGAAACCATGGAAACCTGAAATACATTAGTTTCTTTTGTGTTAGCTGGCAGCTTTGCTGAGAATATAATGAGTGTGTTTAGGAAAGAAAGAAACGAATGTAATGTTGGCGTTAATTTGTAAAGACAGAGCTGTTGACCAGCAAGATCTACAGTCCATAAATCACTGATTTCTAATGAATTAACGGCAGTGAAAGCATGCAGACGAATTGCCTTTGTTTATGCCATGATATCAAATGAATGGAGTTGTGAAGTTGCTCCATATCCTTCAAGTTGCTTGACTAAATTAGTGTTTTAAGATAGATACAAAAGTGCTCCAAGTTATCTGCTGCTTTAACTATAATTTCCAAATAAGAAGCTATTTCTAAGCTGTCATTTGTTTAGATTTAACATACAGGTTTGTGAATGTTGGGGGCTGTGCCTGTTCTGTGTGATTTTGTTTGTTTGCTAATTCAGAAGAAAAAGCCATAAAGTTGCAGTTGTCTCTTGCTAACAAAGGGGAACACATGGAGACTTGCTTGGACTAGATCCAATAATTATGTGTTAAAGGTCAGGTATATGATAGCCAATGGCATCGAAATGCAACATTTGAACTGACAAGAAATTAATATTAAAGCACAGGTGTTCGAAGGCGAAGCCAGCGATAACTTTGAAAAACAATCACAGCAGACACAAGGATGAGCGATCCTGCGTGGAACATGTGTATGGAGTGATTTGGGACTACCAGGAACGCCTGACCAGGGTGGTATCCTTTGCCCGGGCATTACCTTTTATATTTTTTGACTTTTCAGAAGCGTCGGAAAAGCATAGTGGATATGCATATGAGAATATGAGCATATCAGTATATGAATTCATATACTTGTTAGCTTAGACAATAAAGATACTTGTTTTCAATTCCAGATTCTCACTGTGGTTCACTGATCATTATTATAAGGAGAGGTCCTTGTAAGAGAGCCATGTAATGTATTACAAAAATAAATGACGATGCTTGGACAAGTTCACATGAAGGAAAACTCGGGGCATCAGAAATGATCTGTCCGTAAATATGATTTATAATACAGATTTGGAAATCAAGGAATAAAACATAAAACTTCCTGGACTCCATGACAAATCATGGAATTAATTATGAAACGTCATTTGCCATATTTCTTTAACTCAGTGTCCAATTTATATTCAAATACATTGTGTCACTACTCTCCCTAAATAACATTAATACCTGTTATACTCTCTGTAAATTTAGAGGTTACACAATAAAATAATTATTAAGGTCGTCTATATTTGTAAAATGGCAGTAAGGACAACCTCTCGAAAACATCACTAATTATATTTATCCCATTCAAAGGTAACTATTCATTGCAACACTCTATTGCCCTGAGATGATATCTATTTTATGCATTTTTTCAATATATTGGTTCACGTCACGCACTTCATACCTAAAAGAGAAATGTTATTGAATATCTCGAAAGTGCATAAGCAACTATTTTTTGCTTCGCTGGCATGTACATAGGTAATATCTTTAATCATATTTGCTAGCCTTTTCTAATGGCAGGAAGATTGAGATATTGAAAATCGAAGGATATCAACAATTTTGCTGATCGCAATATCTGGCAGATTGACTCTGGCATGGCTGCTAAACTTGTTTAATTGCATATCCTTCCAGATCATAAATTGAAGAATTCAAACGACAATTATGTTTTCACCTTTGTGGCAGAGATTGGATCTGCTTTAGGAGTTTAAGTATTTTTAAACCTTTATTCATGCTGCCTGCAACGCCAATCCCCGCTCCCAAAACATCATCAGATAAGAATTGAAAGCTATCATTTTTCATTTGTTCAGGATGTATGTGTGTGTGTGTGTGTGTGTGTGTGTGTGTGTGTGTGTGTGTGTGTGTGTGTGTGTGTGTGTGTGTGTGTGTGTATACACACATCAATCCACAAAATATGCCAATTGGATACGATATTGTTTTGCCGAAAAAATATAGTAATTATTCTAATTATTATTGTTGTTGTTGTTGTTGTTATTGCTATATGTATGCCGCTCCAAATTATCGATAGCCTATAACATTTTCACACTTGCTTTTGTTTTAAGATAGAATATTGATGAGAAATCCAGTTTATGTTGGATGCAGAGCGATCATTCTTTATTTTTATTTTTAACACAACTCACAACTCGTTCCCCAATATTCCCAAAATGAGAAAAATACAATATCAAGCATATTTCGAATCTACTGCGTCCCAACGGTACTTAGGAAAGTCTAAAATTAATTTTGAGTACGAAGACTAAGGCTTAGAATCCACAAGCGAAATACTGTGAATGATTATTGTAGCTCAAGAGAAATAAAATTGCGTTTGTACCTGACACTTAAGCTATGAGTGTAATGCTACATGACATAATTAAACCTATCTCATCTGATATGTTAGAAGTGGGTTCAATATTAAATGTAGTGAACTTAATACTCCAGAGGGTATAGGGCAAAGCAACTTCAAGGTAGAGTGCTCGAAGAATATATAAAATAAAAGACGATTTTTGGTAAATGCTCTGCGTTGCGGAACATAAGTAAAGATGAAAAAAAGAAACAAAGGTCAGAATATTTCAGAAATGTTTCAAGTCCTGGACGGTCCATGAGGAATTGAGAACCGGAAAAGTATAAATAAAAATGGATGCAATTCCGAATGGTGGGATTCTGATCACATATAATTTCCCCCAGAACTAACGATAACAAAGATCTTATAATTACTGAAAAAAGAAGGAATTCGAACTCGCTGCAGTTGTACGGAAATTCGAAAGTTTATACACATCCAGTTTTACACATCCAGTTTATACACATCCAGTTTATACACATCCAGTTTATACACATCCAGTTTATACACATCCAGTTTTACACATCCAGTTTATACACATCCAGTTACGGAAGTTTATACACATCCAGTTTTGTATCAGAGGGATAAACCATTTGATCCAGCCAACTTTATTGCCGGATCATGTATGAAATACAGAGGACTATTTTTACATATAGGCTTGGATAAGCTGGCTGTGTGCTTTTGAAACAGTGTTTACTCAGAAATTTGAGGCATTCTAAATAGTGAAATGCATTGGCAAAAGGTGAAAATCAAGTAAGTTACAAATGTTGGCAATTCGTAAAGAAATATAACATGCCGAATCTTGTTGGGTTTTGCAGCTCTGATGGAAACATATTTTCACATTTGACAAGTTAAGCAGTTATTTGTCAAAAGTTCTTCGTTTATGAATTTGGAGCCAGTTCTAAAATATAAGTTGATTGTCTGTGATAGGTCAGAAACACAAGAAACCAGAATACATTTTCCTGTGTGCTTAGTCAGAAAGTTTCTTACTATCATTTCGCTACAATTTCCCTCAACAATTTCAGTGATATAAAACTGGCCCATTTCTCGTTGTTTTCGTTCTGGTAATGGCTATGCAGGTGAAATGAAATGTGCTGCAATACTTCAAATATCGATTAATATTCTGTGACCTTCAATATGTTATTTTCCTTTTTATAAATATAACGAGAATTTCGGTAGAATGGATAGGAATGGCAGATTACCATCGGCGAGAATGATAGAAAGAGTGCGTAGAATTGCTGATGGAAATAGATTGGTATATTGGTATATTCGATACAGCAAATTATTTATTGCAAGAGTTAACATTGGTTAATAAATAGATTGGATTTTTATAGCATCCTTAACGCATTCTCCTGAACATTAAAATAAGTCATGATAAATACTAGTTCACATTCTATATTATAAAGAATCTTTCCTTTCTGTTGCTGCATTACTATTGTTAGTAACGATTGTTAGTAACATTTTGGCTGATTGAGAAACATTCTTCCATGCTGAATTTCGCAGAGACAATACCATTGCACTTAAGAAACGCAGTTAAGTGCTTCCTTTCTTAACCCATCCCTTATTTATTGATTGATTGATTGATTGAACGAATGATTGATTGATTTGTTTATTAATTTATTATTTTCCCCCTTTTTCTTTTCTCTCTCTCTTTTCTATCTCTGCTCCTCTCACACTCTCTCCTTCCCTGCTTTCCGTCTCCTTCTGGTGCACCACCCTCCCCCTTTCTTGCTCCCGAAGCCTCCCGTCCCATAATCCTTTCCCTTCTCCAGGTGTGTATCCTTTTTGCCAAGCAATTTTCGAGCTCTTTGCTTCATCCCTCCCCCTCTTGTCTTCCCCTATCATTTCGGATCTCCCCCTCCCCTCCCACTTTCAAATCTCTTACTAAATCTTCTTTCAGTTTGTTCTGCCGAAGGGTCTCGGCCCAAAACGTCGACTGTACTTCTTCCTATAGACGTTGCCTGGCCTGCTGCTTTCCACCAGCTTTTTGTGTGTGTTGCTTCAATTTCCAGCACCTGCAGATTTCTTCTTGTAAGTGCTTCCCTTATCTTTTTGCGAATCAAAATTTTGCCTGTAATTCTACGACACAGCAGAACATTGGAGTAATACTTATGCAGCCGAATTGCAATTGGAATTCTGTTTCATTCATGACTTTCCGTTGACAGCTCTCTCCTATTCCAAACCAGAGTCTGATGTTCTACAGCATTCCTGTACAAGTATCCATAAGATTAAAAATAATCAAATTAGGAGTGAGGAATAATTTTTTTTCACCGTGACTTAGCTGACCGGCGAATGCTTTCGTTTTCCGTGCAGGTCCATGAAGCCATCGACAGTATGTTGTACTGGCAACCTCTTGCCATTTTTTCCACGGACATGTAAAAGATTCTCATGCCACCCAACAGACGAAGTCGAAAACTTGCTCAGACTCATACAGGTAAAAATCCCATTGGATTCCTACCTGCAATTCTAACAAAATTAGACTGCAGAGCGAAATGTCACCTTACTGTCAAGAATATCTGGAGACAACCTCAGAGAGTCACTTTCCTTATAGAGGCATTCATATTCACTCCGTCAGTATATCTCTGTCTTGTAACTGAGGGAGCGATAAGGAAAAGTTGCATACATTGAGTAATGAATGTTCCGTTATCACGTCAAAGACTTTGTCTCTATCTGTGCTTAAAGCTGGTTGTTTGTATGTTTTTTGTAAGGTATGAGGGAAGTCCGAGGGTAAATTTCGTTGATCTACTTTTTTCATATTGCCAGATGTGTACTTAATTCATCTGAAAAGGCAAAGTTTAATGGCATAGTGTTGGGTAGCAGTCGACCCAAGTACTCTAAGAGACGTCGAACTTTTACGTTGCCTTTAGCAGTGTCATGGACTTGGAAATCGCTGAGGGGAAGAAATCGGTTTTAAAATGCGAGAGGGGATTTATAAAGTATGCCAACTAATCGATCATAAAGAAAGCAGAAAATATAACTAAAAAGCAATTAGGAAGACTTAAATGAGCAGAAGAATGACCTTCGCAAGTAATATTACAGAAAATTCCTATGAATAATATGCTTATTAGAAGTGTATGCATTGCCAGTGAAGTGGATGATGCACAGAACGACAAAGAAATTATTGATATTTTGTCCAGCATTCACTAAGGAGAAATGTGTGGGTTTGATGAGATTAGGGACTAGCATGCTAACATTCTATAGTAATTCAATATCAAGAAATAAAACCTGTCGGAAGCATTGAAAAACAAAATGATATAAAATATAAGGACGCGGGTACTGTGAGATTTGCCTCCGGAATAGAAGCAGGGAGCGGGGTTGCAGAGGGGCGAGTGCTAAGACAGAGCTCACTGAATCTTCTTCGTAGCATAGGCTCAGTCCCAGTGAAATAGGGAATTGACTGGTCCTATTGATTTTACTGTCAATATCGGCATTTATTTCAAATATAGACCGATGATTCTTACATTATTTGTAGATCTATTACTACACAGATCTCAATTCCAATTTGGAAAATGTTGAACCTTAGGATTATTCGGGCTGTTACTTTTAGATTACTTTTCTTCTTTAGAAGATAATTGTTCAATGTAAGTCAATAGATGTTTTATGCATTGCCAATTGATTTTTGCGGTCGGCCTGTCTAGAACAATAGCCAAGTGGGATTTTACATGATTTGGTAAATAAGAACAGATGGAAATTTGGGTGGAGGAATGCTGGATAGAGTTTCCTAAAGCAATGTTTGGTGTGATGCAGTTTGGGAATTGCAATATGAAGGAACATATTAAAAGGCAGAACATATGTGTACTGCGGAATATTGGCTGATACGTTGACAAGACAGGAACATAACCACTGTCCGCCTGAGTATAGGCAGAGACTGAAGACTGCAGCACCAGTAGTGAGCACTAAGAAGAAGTGAAGCAGAGAGTATTACAAGACTGCTTTAAAATCATTGGACTGGACAGTGTTCAGGGAGTCATCTTCTATCCTGGATAAATATGCCACAGTTGTCACCGACTGAATTAAATCCTGTGTGGAACAGTGTGTGCCCACGAAATCTTACTTTACATTCCCAAACTCAAAGCGGTGGAGGAACTGGAAGTTTCGAAGTCTTCTGAGGGGTAGACCTGTGCCATTTAAATCTGGTGTTCCAGACCTGTAAAAGGAAAACAAGTATAACTTGTGGAGGGCTCTTTCAAAAGCCAAAAAAAAACAACTGTGGAACATGTTGCAGGCAACGTCCGATACACATCAGCGTTTGCTGGCCATTATTTCCTACATTGCAAAACCCAACGTCATGAATTGCAGTGACGCTTCACATCTAGGAAGCTCAACGTCTTTTATGGTCCCATTGAAAGTAATAACACAACCACGCTATGAGGGTCCCGACAGGTCATCTGACCCTGTGATCTCTGTCACTGAGACAGATGTCAAGTTGTCTTTCAAGAGTGTAAACCGTTGCCACGGAGCAGAGCCGATGGAGTACTTGGAAATGCTCTAAACAACGAAACCAACCGATTGGCGAGAGGACACAAAGACTTTTTCAATCTCTTCACTAGTACAGTCGAAAGTTTTGACCTGCTCCAAAAGGGCAACAAATTATACTAGTGTTCATGAAGATCGATGCGTGCTGCCCCGACGATAATGGCCCGGCATCGCTCATGTATACGGAGTTGAAATGCTTTGAGAGTTTGGTCATGGTTAAAATCAACATTGTCACAAGAAGAATCCAGCCCTACTAGATCTTGCCTATCGCCGCAATAGGTCTGCAGCAGACACAATCTCAATGACTCTGCCTCGACACAGCCTTGAATCACCTGGGCAATGCAAATATCCATGTCAGCACGCTCTTTGTTGAATATTGTTCAGCAGTTAGCACGATAAATCCTACCCGGTGATGAAAGGTGTATAGAATCTAGGCCTATCTACTTCCCTCTGCAACTGGACCTTCGACTTCATAACCGAAAGGTCACAATCTGTACAGATTGAAAATGGCATCTATTCCTCATTGACTGCAACACTGGCTGGCCCTCCACAGGAATGTGCGCTTAGCACATTGCTCAATTCTCTCTACTCCCATAACTGTGTGGCTAAGCATAGCTCACACAGCATACAATTTTTTTCTCATGATACAAACCATTTTAGGCTGAATTTCAGATGGTGACTAAAGGGCGAACAGCTGCGAGATATACCAGAAAATTGAATAGTACCCCGGGAACAACCTTGCACTCGACGTCAGCAAGACCACAAAGATGAATGTGGACTTCTGGAAGGGTAAGACAAGGCAACACCAGTCAATCCTCATGGCCTAACCAGAAGTAAAGAAGGTGAAGACTTTCAAATTCCTCGGTGTCATTATCTCTCAGGACCTAACCTGAACGCGAGATATTGATGCAGCAATAAAGAAGCGAGGCAGCGGCTATATTTTATTCGGAGTTTGAAGTGATTTTCGATTAGCTCAAGTAACACGAGAGGGCACAGTTTTAAGGTGCTTGGAAGTATGCCAGGGTAACTTTTTTTTACACAGAGAGTGGTCAGTGCGTGGAATGGGCTGTCGGTGACTGTGGTGGAGGCAGATGCGATAGGTTTTTTTAAGAGATTACTGGATGGGTTCATGGAGCTTTGAAAAATTGAGGGCTATATGTAACCCCAGGTAAGTATGTGCTTAGCACATCATTGTAGGGCGAAGGGCTTGTATTGTGCCGTAGGTTTTCTATGTTTCCATGCGTCTATATTTTTAAGGCACACAAAAATGCTGTAGGAACTCAGCAGGTCAGGCAGCAACTATAGTCAAACATACAGTATCATTTTCGGACAGAGACACTTCAGCAGTTCTGGACAAAATAAAGTTGAGGAGTAGATTTAAAAGCTGTACCAATGTACAGCTCTTGCCGTCGCGTTGCCGGTCGAAGTGGTTTGCAGAGGAGGTTTAGTTAGACTGTAACAAACATAGAACATGGGAATTTACAGCACGTGGCACGTCCTCGGCCAACATGTAATGTAACCTACTCTAAAACTGCTTAGAATTTCCCTCCCGCATTGCCCTTTGTTTCTCTAAGCTCCGTGCACCTTTCTAGGAGGCTCTTATAAGGCACTATAGCATCCGCTTCCACCAGCGCCGCCGGCAGTGCATTTTATGCATCTACCACTCTCTGTGTGACAAACTTACACACGACATCCCCTTGGGTCCTATTTCCAAGCACCTTAAAACGATGTCACCTTGTGATAGCCATTGCAATGCAGGGGGAAGAAAAAGCCTCTGGCTGTCCACACGATCACTCTCCGTCGTCCTCTTATATACCTCTATCAGGTCACTTCTCATCCTCCTTCGCTCCCTGGAGAAAAGGTACAGTACACTCAACCTATCTCAAAGGTTTGCCTTGCAATTCAGGCAACGACCTCCTAAATCTACGCTGCACTCTGTCTATAGTATCCACATCCTTCCAGTAGTGAGGTGACCAGGAGTGAACAGAATACTCTTAGAAGGGTCTGACCAAGGTCTCATATCGATGTAAAATTACCTTACGGCTATTGAACTCAATCCCACAGTTGATGAAAACCAACACACCATACGCCTTTTTAACAACACTGTCAACCTGCGCAGCATCTTTGAGTGTCCTATCGACACGGAACCCAAGATCTCTGATTTACCGCAATGAAAAGAGTTTTACCATTTATAGTATATTCTGTCTTCAAATTGGATCTATCAAAATGAATTACTTCACACTTACCTGGGTTAAAGTCCATCTGACACTTCTTAGCCCAGTTCTGCTCCCTATTAATTTCCCACTGAAAACTCTGACAACCCTCCTGACTATGTAGAAAGTACCCTATGCTTGTGTCCTCAGCAAAGATACTAACCCACCCTTACGCTTCTTCATCGAGGTCATTGATAAAAATCACAAAGAGGAGGGGTCCCAGAACAGATCCCTGCGGAACACCACTGTTCGTCGAACTTCATGCAGAAAACAAACCATCTACAATCACCCTTTGCCTTCTGTGGCAAGCCAATTCTGGTTACACAAAACAAGGTCCTTGGATCCCATTCCTCCTTACGTTCTGAAGGAGTCTTGCATGAGTAACCTTAGCAAATGATTTATTGAAATCGATATACGTTACTTCCACTGCTCAACCTTCATATGTGTGTTTTGTTACATCTTCAAAGAATTCAATCAGACTCGTAACGCACGACCTGCCCTTGACAAAGTGATGCTGACTATAACAAATCAGATTATGTCTCTCCAAATGTTCATAACTCTTGCCTCTTAGTATCTTCTCCAACAACATGCCCACCACTGCAACCAGACCTACTATATTTTCACTATTAAGTGTCTCCTCTACCTCCTCTGACACCATGAACACGTTTCCACTATCGCACCTAATTAGTCCTATTTTATCCGGCTCATCTTCTTCGTCTTCACATATTTGTAGAATGTATTCGGATGTTCCTTAATCCTGCTCACCAAAGCCTTCTAATGGCCCATTATGGCTCTCCTAATTCCAGTCTACAGCTCCTTCCAAACAAACTTGTAATTTTCTAAAGCTCTAACAGTAGCTATTTTTGAAACTTTTTTAAGCTTTTCTTTCCTTGTTAACTACATTTTGTAGATACATTGTACACCATGGTTCTTTAATCCTCCCATCGTTTCCCTCCCTCAATGGAACATACCTACTCAGAACTCCATGCCAAGTTCCTGCCTAATAGCTTCGTATCTCCTCCTGTCCCAGTTAAATGTTTTCCCAAATTGTTTGCTCCTATCCTTCTTCAGCGCTATGGTGAAGGAGATAGAACTGTGGTCATTACCTTCAAAATGCTCTCTCACCGAGCTCTGTCACCTGACCAAATTTATTTCCTAATGCCAGATTAAGTACAGCCTCGCCTTTGGTTGGCTTGTCTACATATTGCGTCATGAAATCTTCCGGAACACAGCTAATAAACTCCACTCCATCTAAACCCCTTGCGATAAGGAGATGCCAGTCAATATCAGGAAATTTAAATTCTCCCATCACAACAACCGTAATATTATTGAATCGTTCCAGAATCTGCTTCTCCATCTTCTCCTTGATAACTCTGTTACATTGTAGAGTCTATAAAAGCAGCCGGTAGATATTGCCCCTTTCCTATTTCTGACACTAGATCCGTAGACCACTTCTGTATGACTTTTTCCTTTTCTGCAGCCGTGATTTACAATGCCACGCCCCCATTTCTTTTGCCTCCCTCTCTGCTTATTTTGAAACATCGAAAGCCCGGAGGGTTCACCAAGCATTCCTGCTCCTGAGAAATCCAAGTGGCTGTAATAGCCACAACGTCACAGTTACACGTATTGAGCCACACTCTAAGTTCATCCTCTTTTTATAATTGTATTACGGAAAAAAATGCGTTTGGACAAACGTGTTATTTTAATAGCGTATCTGAAAATGAAAGAACTCCGGATTGATGCATACATTTTACGAAAACCTCAGACAATGGATTAAGAAAGGTATGACGTACCCCCGATCCCCGCCACGTAGAAATTTCAAATACACACATGTGGGGCATAACAATAAGGAAAGATTATGGAGATTTTCAGCCAGATTTGCGGGGCATGATAAAGCAAAAGGTGCCTGGATAGGGCTGCTATCCAGAAGAAGCATCATTTAGTACTTACACAAACTCATTCATTTATGCCGCCTCTTAAAGCCATTTCAGAGCAGAAATTAAAAATGTCATTAAACGTCAATTTGCCCTTATTGCTAAAGTCTTAAACATTTTAATATCTCCTTGGAGCACCAATCAGTCAAGTGCATAGCACTAGTGTGTCTATTGCTGAACAAAAATGGACAAACTTAAATCCCCAAAAAATGTGAATATCAGATGGTATAAACGTCTCCACGAATAAGTGTGCTATCAATACTCATTTTTCCAGTGTAATATATAAACCTGTCATAATAATTCAGGACATGTAGCGAGTGTTTTCATATGAATAAAGCATATGATACAAACATGTTTCATGATATATGTAAAGTGATCTCAGCACCAGCTTTGCTTGTAACAAGGATTCTACAGTACATCTTTGTAAAAGTGTTGCCTTTTCTGAAAAGTAAACGAAGACCGGCGTAAGTTCAACAAGTTCTATGCAATATTTTTGGAGCGATATAATTAAGTATGAAATGTTAAGACGATCACCTCTCGTCAAAAGTTAAACTGAACTTATACTGAAAGAGTGACCGGAGAGTTTTGCAACGGACTTCACCGGCCAAGTGAAAGTGAATAACATTCGTGTTTTCGATGTTGGCTGCCAGTGGCTGTAAAGAATTAAATAAGAACGATAAGTAAAGACTGAAAGGAACATTATTTTGAGCGCTGACTTAAATTGACAATTAACAGGAATTATCAATTAAAAGATGATGTTTAGCGTATTGAAGATAGACCTTTTGTAAAAACTACTGAAGTTATGCTTTCAGCAACGAGGTAAATGGATAAAAATAGCGAAATGTGGTGCAGGGAACCTTAGTTTGATAATCTTCGTACTTTCTTTATGGAAATGCGCTTTCCATGAGGTCTACAAATGTAGACCGGCAGGTAAAAATCATAAAGCAAAGTTGTTGAAAGAAGCGGACTTTACTTGGATGCGTAAGCAGATCTCAAATACTACATTTTGTTTGGAGCACAGCTAGGAATTCTAACGATGTGTAGGTCACGTTGTGGAATGCTTTTAATTATGATATCGTTCGTGATCAGCTGCGGAAGGAGAAGCTTCGGTGTAGATCAGGGTGGAATGAATTGGAAATTGTGACCACCATTGAAAACCACGAAATTTACAAAAACGCTGGCATGCGCAGTTTCACGAAGTTTTCTGCAATTTCCCACTCCGCTCTCTGCAAGGTAATAATGCTGCTTCTTGCGGTAAATGATGCGTTGTTCCGCCTTTGATCTCAGTTCAGATAGTCGGACTGACTTACTGAGAATACACTTTTTCCTCTGTTGTTAGTCGTGGGTTACCAAAGGAAGTGGAAAGGAAAAAATTTCATTGATTAAGATAAGAAGGTATTGAAAGCATGGGATAAATCAAACAACGCCCTCCACCACGACTCTCTAAACCCCATGAGCCGATTTGTATCACTGCGCCCCTCAAAGCAATGTTGAAGAAAATCTCTGCTTTCCGTAAATTCAGAAAATGCTCCCTAAACCTGGTTGGTCAGTCTATTAGCATATTCTATGTAAACTGGCCCTAGCACCAACCTAATGATCATATCACTATACGCCGCATAGTGCCTTACAGCACTCTGTTGCTTTCAGCCAAAGCATATCTTTCTGTTATCATTCTACCTTTTTCGCATTCACTTCATGACGGTAAGTGGCACATTATCGAAAATCATCTAAAGTTCACAGCCCAAATTTGTTGAGTGTGAGACCTAGTTCCGCCCGAGGGTGAAAAGTGTTTATCTAATTCACGTTATCCGCTTAATAAGCAGCTGTGCATGTTTTTAATTACATAAATATTCTTTAAACATCTCGGTAAGCGAATAAGCGCTCTATCTGCCAATTTCCCTCCTACTCATATCCATTTATGGCCCCGAACACTCCTTCCCGGTGACGCAAAACTTTATCAGCAAGTGTGTTGCGGTCGACTGCTACATCCAGTGATCTGCTGCAGCAATGGGGCCACTGGAGTGACTTGATTATTTTTTCCCACAATTTGACAAGTGTGGCAAGTTCGGCAGAACGTCGCACAGCTTTTCTGATACCAGGCCTATAGAAGTGTTTATACACCTTGTTCAAAATCTTCTTCACACCAAGATGGCCACCCAAGGGCGTATATGCGCCAAAGTTAATGTCTCATTCCTATAGACTTTAGGAACTACTACCCGGTGAACAACTGCCCACTCCTCACTTGCCGGAACCTCAGGTGGTCTCCACATCCTCATTAACACTCCATTAATGAAATAATACCCTACAGGTACTTTCTCGATGTTACTATCTGGAAGACGGTTCTCTCTCAAGGTAGCAATTTCAGGATCTCTACTCTGCTCCGCTTTAATCTCCTTCCTTGACAGAGACAAGTCATTATGATCAGACTTACTACTAGGATCTTGGTCAAACTAGGAAGGAAGGAAGGTAATTTCCTGATAAATCATCAAAATTTAAATCAGTATTTGAGCTGTCATGGGTATCAGACCCATGCTGCGCAGAACCATCTGCTTTGGCAGACTGTTTGGCCAGAGCTCTGGTTTCTGTACAGGAGGGATACGCGTTAGAATACGTCTTTGGATTATCAGTGAGTGACTTAGTTGTCAGCTGCACTGCAGAAGGAACTTACCCACCTGCTATGTCATTCCCTAACAATAAAGAAACACCATCCACTGGTAAAGTGGGTCGTAGTCCAATGTCAACAGGTCCTGAGTCTAACCCTGACTGTACAGCTACTTTGTGCAGAGGTACAGACATAAGGTTACCCTCAATACCTCCTATGAGATTTACTTCACTAGTGTCAGTCTCATCACTAAACTCTAGAACACTATCTAACATAAGTGACTGAGAAGCCCCAGTATCCCGAATAATTTTTACTGGTGCTTGAGTAGACCATTCCTTCACGTGAACAAATCACTCTGACGTAAAAGGATCGAATCCCATCCCAACTCTGTCAGATCATGACAGAGCCTCCTTTGTTTGCCCCGAAGCCTGCGCATTTATGTGTCTTTTGAAAGTGTTGCGCACAGGCATCTGGAACTGCCTTCTTTCCTCTTTTCTTCAAACGGATACAGTTAGCCATCACATGGCCAGGTTTCCTACAATGGTGACAAATAGGACCAAGATGTTTTTCCTTCACTGGTTTCCCTTCATCCTTACTTTTATCACTAGCTTCTGATCTTATTTCTGGTTTCCCCGACTACCCATACTACTCCGTTGGAAAGTTTTAATTGAAGTTACTTACGGTTGTGGGTTAAACCATACTCATCTGCTAATTCAATTCAAGTCAAGTCAAGTCAAATCAAGTTTATTGTAATTTCGACCATAAGCTGCTAGTACAGTACACAGTAAAAACGAAGCAACGTTTCTGCAGGGCCCTGCTGCTACATGAAACAACAACAACAACAAAAACTAGACTAGACTATGTGAGACAGCACAAGGCTACACTGGGCTGCGTAAAACAACATAAAAACTGCACTAGAGTACAGACTTGCACAGGACTACACAAAGTGCAGAAAACAGTACAGGGCAGTACAATAATTAATAAACAAGACAATAGGCAAAGAGGACAAATTACAATATAATCATAAATGATGTAGATGTCAGACTAGACTCTGAGTATTTAGCAGACAATTGCAACGTGGCAGTATCCTTTTCATCCAAATATGCGTTTATATTACCAGGGACGCAACTTTTAAATTTCTCAATCAAAACCAACTCTTTCAAGTTGTCAAAATCACCTTCCACATTTTTGGATGTGCACCATCTCTCAAAACATATAGATTTGTCATAGGCAAATTCCACGTAAGGCTGGTTCACAGATTTCTTCAGATTTCTAAATCTTTGGCTCTAAGCTCATAAGTCTTAAGTATAACCTGCTTCACAACATCATAATTAACTGCCTGTTCAAAGGATAAAGCCGAATAAACTTGTTGTCCTTTACCCTTAATTACACTTTTACATAAGGATTGGCCATCTATCTTTTGGCCACTTGGAACTCTGAGCAACTTTTTCAAAATACTGCAAGTAGTTATCTATCTCTGTCTCATTAAATGGAGGAACCAATTTAACTTTCAATCTAGCAATAACCGGTTTCCTAGAACCAGAGACCTGATTCTCGGACCTCATCTGCTGCATCTGTAACTCAAACTGCCTCTGTTTCTTATCTTCTTCCCTCTGTTTATCTGCATTTCGTGCGTCAAACTGCCTCCGTCTTCCTTTATCCTCTAACCTCATTTGTTCCAGTCGTAACTGGATCTCCTCTTTACTGAACGGAAACTTCTCTAACACCTTCTTATCAAAGTCCCCCTTACATACATAGTACTCAGCGATTTTCCTCTGAATCACGGGCTTTGACCTAGTTGGCTTTATCTCCATAAGCTCCAGCTGCCTATCAATTTCCAGCACCTCATCCTTTTTCGCTTTTGCTAATACCTCAGGAGTTGGCAGTGACAGAAACTCCCCAATGTCCATTACTGTTGATATTCATTCACAAACCAATCAAACAAAAGGAATATGGTATTTCCTCCTTCACAAGCAGATCGTTAATGAAACAATCAATAAGCTCTAAATTTGTTCAAAATCTTCACGAGCCCCAGTTTTTGTCACGCCACCAGCCGCGATAGATATGAAATTGAGTCGGATTTTTATAAATAAACAACATTATTTATTAACCCCACTCAAAAAAATCGAAAAGTAAACAAATTACTAACTTAAACGGAAGTTAATAGTGTTATGCGTCTATAGTTTTACAGTCGAACTGCAAGATAATTCTTAACCGAGCTTATTCATGCACAGTTTTAAAGTGGTAGTTTAAAAAGTCCAAGTGATTTATGAAATAGTCTAGAGGAGAGACTTCCCGATCCAGCTTTGGATCGATGCCTGTAGAAAGCCGAAACTACTGACGCAGATCCCAGCCGCCAAATGCCTTTTTCGAATCCCGAAGAATAAGATTTCTCAAAGTAATTGACCTTTCGCCGGAGGTGGTCAACACACACCAGAGAACTTGCAGGGGTTAACAAAAAGAGCGTGCCACACTTCACGTCATCACTTCGATACACGCGGAACGCCGTTGATTCCTACCAAATCTTTGGGTTCGCACGAAACTGGTATTTCTTCACTCTCGTTCTCCTACGATTACGTAATCACCGAATGTGACTCCGAACAACACAACCACGCAACAAATTATTGTCTCACTTTCATACCAGCGGGAACATGCCGTCATGTGACATTACATCAACTCACTATCATGAGACAATTACATCACTACATCATGCTTGCGGGACATGTCACACACCAGTAAAGCTAAGATAATTAATTCAAATAGTAGACGCATTGAGAAAGATGTAAGCATGAACGCTGGACTAGATTAGTGCAGAACATTAAGCATTTCATAACGTTGCAAAAGAGCTAGTAGACCATCAAAAACAAAAACAACAGAATATTATAAATATATAAAACAATGGCATGAAATACTTTCGCTATACCCGTATTAACGGAATCTTTTGGCATATTATCCCTGTCCGAAATCATTGTGGAAAATTTACAAATGGAATATAAGAACAGAAATGACGAATTAAATTACGCAGGACAGAAGGAGGTAGAGGAATGGCAGACATACAAAAATAAACAACAATCTGCCTAAAGTTCAAGCCATATTTTCATTAAAGAATACAGGTTTGACCAATTGCACACATCGCGCGAGCACATTAAATTCTGATGAGAAATACATTCCACTAAAAGTAATCAAAAGCACAAATCAGATGTAACCCTCAGGCTCGCCCAGCTCATGTTCGTCTAGGGAAACAGCCTTCGACCCCGCCAAAATGGGTAATCGCCTTTGCGTGGATGCTATGTAATATACCCCCAGATAAAAAGCCACAACGCAAAATATCAGACAGTACAGCATACGCAATTAAATGATTGAATTTTATTAATCTTAATATGAATATAGCGATAGTAATGAAAATAATACAGGGGACATGTCAAGTTAAAGTCACGTTAGAACTCACTCCTTTTACTACCATCGCTCCGCTCTGAGCATCGCCAAACTTCGGACCCTCAGATCCCCGTCCAGACCGTCCCGTAGTCTACCAGCTCTCTCCTGTTACGATCCAGCAAAAATGAATATAGAACTGAGACAGGCTTTCTTATAAAAGAAAATAAGCCATTTATTAAACACTGCTAAAACAAAACCCAAAAGTAAACAGACGATCAACTTAACCGGAAGTGGACTGCTATGCGGCAACCCAAACAGTTCTTAAAGCGAGAAATGCGAATTCAGTCATTTAAAGTAGTATTGCAAAGATCCAAAATTATTTACAGTTAGGAGAGATTTTCCTTGAAGTAATAAATTCTCTGTCGTGACGTTACTGCTGATCCTTGCTGAAGTCTGCCTTGCCTGAAGGATTTACGATGCAGGAAAATGAAATAGCTTAAAGGCACTGACCTTTCCTTAGCAAAACCCTGCATTCACCTCTTTCTGCTCTTTTAGCAGCAGCTACCATGGATTGCAGGTTACTAATTCCTTCCGAAAGAGGATCAAATAAGGTCGACCCTGTTTTACCGCCGACAACAGCAACTTTCCTCAATTCTTTGGCTTCCCGAACTTCGATAAATCTTCACTCTCCGACTGGACTTTAACTGGCAGTGATTTTCAGAACGGCCGGCACAACAATTCTTACAGTAGAAATTAAGACCCCAATTTTAAAACGAAACAGCGTCATAAAATCAAATATGTAGAACGGAGTCACTGACGAATTAAACCATGAACTGACCTCCGTCACTGGAAGGCTTTCTCCTTTTATATCCTGTTGAAAAAGAACCATCACATGACCTCTCATTGGCCGGAACATTGCATCACTCCACCAGCACAAGACCATTACAACATGCCCAGCACAGCCTCAATTACATCATGATCATGTGACAGTCACAGGATATCCATGGGTACGTAACACCTCCCTCCAAAAAAAAAATTGGCAATGAACAAAATTTTAACAATTAACTATTTACAAAAGAAATAATACGAATGTATAAAATTTACAACAAACACAGTACTTTCATACAGCACCTTACAAATTATTACACAGGAGTGTTACACATAAAAATATCACACCAGAAAAATTACATTGTACAGTCAACATCGAGATAGACAATCAGCAATCACATTATCTTTACCTTTAACATGAGTTATCAAAATATTGTACTCCTGTAACATTATACTTTTGTTGCTAAATTGGAGTTTAATGTATTTCCTTAACCATTTCCCTTAACCAAGCCCAGATCTACACCAGAACTAAGGTGAGTCACAGTAGCATTTCCAAATTCACTTTTAGCTAGGTTAATAGTTAAGTCAGGTTTTGAAAGCCTTTCAAATCGTATCTCCACTGCAGTAATACGTGCTTCCCAACTATCATTTCCTGTAACTACATTGCCACTATAGGCACCTTCAACATCTACAAAATGTGAAGCTACAGTGGATCTCATAGGGATGTCTGGAAATAAATCCTTATATTTAAAAATCAGTTGCTTTATCTGCTGCATATGCTCTGGCTGAATATGTATGCTAATTTCTCATCAATATTTTCCAGAATGCTTGAGTTTGGTAATTTGACAGAAACAATGTTGGGGTTAGGATGAGTTTCAGATAACTGGCAGTGATTTTGTGAACTGCCGGCACAGTATTCTTACAGTACAATTCTTAAAGTAGAAATTAAAACTCCACTTTTAAAACGAAACTGCGTCGTAAAATCAAATACGCAGCAGAACTGAGTCACTGACGAATTAAACCACGAACTGACCTGCATCACAGGGAGGGTTTCTCCTTTTATATCCTGTTTAAAAAAATAAACCATCACATGACCTCTCCCTGGCCGGAAAATTACATCACTCCACCATCACAAGACCATTACATCATGCCCAGCAGAGCCTCAATTACATCATGATCATGTGACAGTCACTGGATACCCACGGGTATGTAACTCTCCCTCTTCACCTCCCCTCGACAAAAGACCGCGAAAAAAAACGTCTTTCCAGACTGACAAGACACAGCAACAATCTCTTATTGGCTAACATGTATCCTGTTACCTCCAGCCATAACCCAAATATTGCTGCTACAGGGAAATCGTTACCTCAACAGTGTACATTGCAAAGAAACCATTACAATAACAGTAAAAACTTACTGCGCGGTACACTCTCCCCCCACCAAATTTAGTCATCTCCTCATGACGTTAAGATAATTCGGTAACCCTTCCTGCAAGACACAAAATCCAATCTAAGTAAAAAAGTCAGTGACATAGCTCCCCAAAACAGTAGAGATCACGCTATGTTCCCCAGGCGCTACAAAGACAAAACTATCTGGTAGTCTCCTAATTCTCTGAGACCTCCATACCTCTTCACATACCTCCTCAGATGCTGCTGGGGATACTTCGGGTCCACTTGGCGAGCCCTCCCTCGATCTATCACGCATTCCCGTCTGCAACTCGGAGCCCTCTATCCCGTGTTCAGGCACCACTTCCTCTCCTTCAGGTTCCTGCTGTCACCCAGGGGGACCACAGATAGCAACTCCCCACCCCCCACCCCTCGACCTCACCTGACTCAGTGGGAGAACGGCCAGGAGTCTCTTCCTCAATCAATGGGGAAATAGCAAAAGGCTGCATATGCCGCACATCCTGATCATCCTTCTGCGAATCAGTATCTCTCTCACGGATGGGGCGCAGCCAAGCTTCTCCCGCTGTCGGCCTGCCGTCCCCCGCGTTTACACAGAGTCCTCTTACTAGGTGTAGGCTCCAATTCGAGCTCTGGGTCTACCTGCAACTCTTGACCCAGGGGCAACATGAGGTTCCGAAGGAGAACCTAGACAGGTCCATTGACCTTCTCTGGGTTCATCCGAAAACTGGTAGGTTTAGCACCTGACTCTCCACCACATAGGGTGTGCTGCCGACTTGTGTTCTCACGTAGCCCCAAATTCCTTGTGAGGACTCGGTCTCCCGGCAGGAGATGGGAGAACCTCACTTTCCGATCATACCTCCACTTATTTCCTCAATGCTGCTTGGCGGCGGAAACCTCAGCCAATCCAGAAGCCCTTTTCAGCTGTCTCATCTTATCAGACATATACTTCAGATAAGGCTTCGGTGATAAGTCATCCCCGTCAGTCCCAAAACAAAGGTCAATGGGCAACCTCGCCTCGCGCCCAGACATCAGATAATATGGCATTTACCCAGTAGCTTCATTTCACCTACAGTTATATGAGTGAACTAGATGCCCAATATATTGTCTACACCTGCTCTTCTTGCGGATCTCCAGGGTTCCAAGCATTTCCCGCAAGGTCCGATTAATCCTCTCAGTTTGCGGATCGCCCTGCAGGTGATAGGACGTGGTCCTCGATTTCTCAACTCCAAGCATGCCCAACAACTCATATATGAGTCTGCTCTCGAAGACCCGTCCTTGCTCACTAGCTGCCTGGTAAGGCCATAATAAAGGAAATAATTCTCCCATAACACTTTTGCCACTGTAGTCGGTCTTAGTCCTTGGTAGGAAAAGCGTGAGCATATCGAATGTATTCGTCCGTGACATTCGTCATGTTGCTGGCATCGGGTTCTGTGGACAGGAAACTCATACACACCATGTCAAAGGGCCCTGCACTCTGCAAGTGGGACTAAGGAGCTGCCCGCGTAGGCAGTGTCTTCCACCGTATGTCGCGAAAGCACGACTTGCAATACAGTTAAAACTCCGAATTCATTCGGGCCAGTAAAACCGGTCTCTGAGCAATCCATAGGTCTTTTCCACCCGCAAATGTCCAGAATCGTCATGAAGTGACCTAAACGCAATCCTCCGATACTTCTCAGGAAGAACCAGCTGGCAATGCCGAGTTCAGATTCGGGGGTCACATGACCCGGTATAAGATCTGGTCATTCAACTCCAACCGAGGCCGTTCTTTCAGTAATGGAGGCACCGAAGGGTGTTTGGTCTTCTGCGCCTGAGCCATGTCTCCCTTTCCAACCGCGGACCAAATAGTGCCAATGCCCGGATTATCTCGCTGAACAGCTGCCACTTCCCCAGAAATCAATTCTGGCAGCTGATGTGTCCTCAGTGCAGTCAGGGTACATTAAACTTGGGGTATGGGGTCATCAGAAGCCTGTAAGTTATCCACTGCTCGATCCTGCCTCTCCTTTTCCACTGCCTTCACGGTGATGGCAAAGTGACACATGGCCTTCACCCCAGGGGCAATAACGCTCTCTGACTCCTCGTGCATGTCCAGTCCCTCAGTCACCCTTCGGGACAAAGCATCCACATCAATGTTCCAGCTCCCCCAGCCGGTATTTCAAAGTGAAATCATAGGCGGAGCACGCTACCAGCCACTGATGGCCTGTGGCATCCAGTTTCGCCGAGGTTAGGTTATAAGTTAGGGGGTTGCTGTCCGTCCCCACCTCAAACTTGGCGCCGTAGAGATAGTCACTTAGCTTATCCACCACCTCCCTTTTCAACGCCAGGAATTCCAAATTCCAAATTGTGCGTGGGAATGTTTCCCTCGGAGGGCGACAAACTCCGGCTGACAAACGCAGCAGGCATCAACCTGGTGCCCTGATCCTTATACAGGAAGCCCCCTAAACCCTCCCAGTTGGCATCTGTCTGTAGTACATACGGCAATCGAGGGGTCCGGAAAAGCCAGTACCGGCTCCTGGGTCTACAGCCCCTTCAGCGACTGAAAAGCCTCCTCACATTTTAAATCCCACCTCTGACCAAAGCGCTCCGACGGTTTAGATATTCTCCACCGTCCAGTCCTTTTCTCCTCCTCCCTTTCTTCCACAAGGGAGGGTAACCATACTGACTCTGATTCAAGGGGTGACTCACTTTGGCGTAGCCCTTTATGAATCTCCAGTAGTAACCACAGAACCCAAGGAACGAGAGCAGAGAGCTCACAGTCTATGGCCTTGGTCAGGTGGTCACCGCTTCTATCTTAGCCGGGTCCGTAGCTACTTCAGACCGTGAGATTATGTGTCCGACATAGCTAGCAGGCGTTTTGCTGAGCTGCTACATGTTCAGGGAAAGGCTTAACCCTTCAGCTTTCAGGCGGCCGAGCACATTCAGTAGCCTCGCTTCATGTTCTTCCAAGGTGGATCCAAATACTATGAGATCATCCCAAGACACCAACACCTCAAGGAAGGTCATATCCCCCACAGTCTTATCTATGACCCGCTGGAAGTTTGCCGGTGCTCCCGATGTGCCCTTCCGATCTGGACGAATGCCGTCTTCACTTCGTCGACCTCATTCATTGGGATCTGCAGATATCCACTCCTCAATTCCAGCACAATTAAACCACTCTGCACCACTCAGACAGGCTAGTGCTCCTTCGACCTTCGGGAACGTATACTGGTCAGGAACTATGCGCCTGTTCAGAGACCTATAGCCCGCATACATGCGTACCTTCCCGTTCTTCCTCCGTACAACTACTATTGGGGAGGCATAAGGGCTTTGGGACTTGGTGATGAACCCAACTTCCTTCAGATTACACAAATGCTGCCGCACATCGTCCACGGCTGCAGGGCCAGTCGCCAAGACCTCTCTCTAAACAGGGTGCCCTCGGTCACCCGTTAGTGTGCCAAGTGCTCTTGGAACAATCCACATCAAATTCGCCAAAGGAAAATACACCTTCCAACCTCCTTTTCCTATCCAGCGCCAACGGGGAGTCGACTCAGAGGTCAAATTTCCCCCCTTTTCTAACAGTTTCTCCCCGCTTTGCCTCACGGGGGTGCTCGACATTGCCGTCACCGGGAACAAATGCACCAG